>NW_012148919.1:1046059-1050596 GCF_000956105.1 Propithecus coquereli | reverse complement strand
A
This sequence comes from Propithecus coquereli, assembly GCF_000956105.1. Taxonomy (NCBI): domain Eukaryota; kingdom Metazoa; phylum Chordata; class Mammalia; order Primates; family Indriidae; genus Propithecus; species Propithecus coquereli. Next base: position 1,050,595 of record NW_012148919.1, on the reverse strand, counting down.
GGGAAATACTGCACTTGGAGTAGGTTTGTTTCACATCTGAAGTTTACGAAATGCTAATCCTTTAAAGGAGACTGCCAGTAAACCTGGCCGACCTTTGCTCCGAAGGGAGACATTATCTTTATGATTCTGATCAAGGAGCAAATCCTTGCTCTCTAACTCAAAGAAAGACATTCTGTCTTCCAACTCTCTTTGATTTACAAATATCCTTAAAAGATGGTGTGAATAAAAGTCACCAATAGTTTTTGCTTGGAAAATGTGCACTAATGCTAAAACTTCATGGAAAATTGTCTATTAACCCTCTTGTTCTGATATTCCAAGGTGGAATCTCAGCTACCATAACCATAATTCAAATAGCAGGATGAAGGATTGAAGGAAAGTTGGAAGAAGGGGCACAACCTCTCCTTTTAAGAGTACATCTTTCACGTTGCACAGCTCATTTCTCACATTTCATTGGTCAGAACTCAGACACATGGCAATATCTAGTTTGTAAGATGTTAAAAAATGATGTCTTTATTTTTGGTGGCCATATGCCTCATGAAAAATTGGTGCCATGTGCCATTGCGCATTCATGTTCTCCTAGGTAGCTTTCGCTACGAATGCAGAGTTACTTCTACTCATCTCTCATTAATCAACTGAGGTTGTGTCTCCACTGTAAAGTATTTTCTGATCTCAATTTGTTTTTCTTGATTCCCCAGGTTCCCTAAAATTTAGCTTTATTTATAATCTGTATCCTAAGTAATTTACTATTTCACATACTTTGTCAACAAACCATACTTCAAGGATCGCTACAGAAACCACTTCCAACACCATTATCTAAATACTAGAATGTTTTGCTAATTAGCTTGGGATATTGAATATAATTTTCATTCACTATATTTGGTTAATCAGAAAGAAGATTTAGGCATCCTTTCTGTTCATAATAACAGTATTAGAATCCTACTACCCCAGCAGTATAAACACTGCTGAAGCAACTCTCTACATCCAGAATTTAGCTTGCTCCTCTGTTTCACAGTTAATGGAGAACACTTTCATCTGATCCCATGAGAAGGCTTGTAAAGCCTGCTGTCAGATTGCACTTGCATCTGCCTTTCAGTGAACCTTTTCATGGAAGGTACTTGTTAGAATGCCTCATAGGCCAGTCAGCAGGATTTTACTAAGTTTACAACTCCAGGTTGTTTGGCTGCCTTTTGTTCCTGCTTGCTAAGAAATGTCGGTGCCTGTTGCAAACTCAGCCTGAGATTTGCTGCCATTATAACAGATGGGTGGTAAGCCAGGTTGTGGGCTCAAGCCTGATAGAGCCCATCAACCTTTATTTATCAGCACATACTAATATCGACTAAAGGAATCTGATGATTGTAAACATGTGAACTAATTTATGCCAATTTAAAACATCCTCAAATTTGGTAGAATTCACCAACCCCAAGCCTAGTCACTTCAATCTTAATCTCTCCATGTTTCCTCACCAACTCCCACTCTACACCTGTTATAATTCCACAGTTTTCTTTTTGTTGTTGTTGTTTCCCAATTCCCTTTAATATAAGCTCTCTGAGGGCAGATTTTATTTATCTTCTTTGATATATCACCATGGGTAGAACATGTTTGTGAAATTTACTGCAAATGAAGTACTTTTTTCCAATTCTAGAAAAAAGGCAATTCATCTGTGGGAACTCGTCAATGAAAAAGCACCTGTTTAACTTCCACTGAAGCAAAACTTTGACAAATGGCAGAGAAAAGCATTAATCATGTGTCCTGGGAACACAAAAGAATGAAAGAAGGAAAGATTGATTTTAGCTGTGTGGATTAAAAAGGGAGTCATGGAAACAGTACAGATTAAATTAGGCTTTGGATGGTGGAAAATGTTATAAATTATCTTATTTAGATTTTAGGCAAAGCAAATATTAATATATTTTTAATACTTCCTGACACTATTGTTCTCATGTACAATAAACTAAATCCTGTTAGTAATGATCTTGCCACATGAACTTAATGCACAGAGAGAACTAGAGTTGTGTTGAGTTTATCGATCTAGAGAGTTTTCAAATATATTCAAAGATCAGGTGAATATCTGAAGAGAGAAACTAAGTGGACATTCATAAAGTATTAAAAAAAAAAAATGGAAGGGGAATCTAGGCAGAAAGGTAAGTATGTGAACCAAAGGGGTGTGAATAATCAAGGCATGTTCAGGAAATCATAGTAATTGGTATGGCTGGGACATCAGGTACTATAAGGCAGGTGGTGAGGAAAAAAACTGAGAAGGATCATGAAGGCTAAATCGACAAGGTACCATATTCCAGACTCACGAGTCTGGCAGTGACTATGCACAAATAGGATATCAAAATGAGTTGTTTGCTGTTGCAATACATTGTAATTCTGAGACATAATCTATCAAGTAATCCTTTTGAACCACTAGAATATATCCTAGCCAGTCAACTATTGTGAAGAGATTCTAATAATTTTATAGTTTCCTTGAGCAATTGTAAATTATTCTTCAGTCAGAGTGAATATTTATAAAATTGGAATGCAACCATATCACTGCTCGTTTAAACCTTTCACAATATTCTTACCTTAGTCAAGTTGCTATATGACCTGGGCACCTGCTGTTCTATTCAATCTTTTGGGGCCACTCTCTCTCATCACGTTCCAACCACATTTAACTTTTCCACCTTTTGTTTGTATTTCATATTCAGGGAACTGACACAAATTTTTCTTTCTCATTGGAATGTTTCCTCACTTCCTAGAAATCTGATAAGTTAATCAAGTCCCAGCTTAAAAATTATTTCTTCCAGTAGGCAATTTAAAAATCTGAGCCCATCAGTAGTTCCAAGTGAGATTCCGTAAACAAGCAATTTTTTCTTATAAAAAACTTTAATTGATAAATAATAATTCTACATATTTATGGGGTATACGTAATATTTCAATACATGTATACAATCTGTAATGATCAAAGCAGAGTGATTGGCATATCTATCACTTCAAACATTTATCATGTGTTGGGAAATTCGAAATCCTTTTTTCTAGCTATTTTAAAATATACAATAAATTGTTGTTAGCTATTGTTAACTATAGTTACTCTGCTGTTCCACAGAACACAAACTTATTCCTCCTATCTAACTGTAATTTTGTATCTGTTGATCTACTCTTTCTATCCCTGCTTTTCTGCTACCCTTCCCAGCCTTTGATAAAAATCTCCCGAGCCCATTAGTAGCCCAAAGTGAGATTCAGTAAACAAGCAATTTCTTTTCTTTCTTTCATTTTTAAATGTATGAGTCTAAGATAGATTAAAGCTTATACTATTTGGGGTTCCATCTTTAAGAAAAAGAATAACAAAATTTGAATACAAAATAGGAACAGGGTCTCGGAAGACACCTTGCAAGTAATGGGCTTTGAGGCTTAAAGCACTGTGCCAGGTATTGGGACATAATAGGGAAAAAAATAGACAAATCTTGCTCTTATGAACCTTTAAACTGTATGTGCTTCAGACTGAACAGAAATTACAACTGCTTTGTGAGGATTATTACATGAGGTTTTGATTGAATGAGAAAGTCCATTTTGCCATGGCAAATCATTAAGCAAACTCACTTGTTTGATGTTTTACAGATTCTCTAGGGGTGGTACCATACATTTTTTAAAATTCAAAACTAGGTATAGATATGCTCCAGCGATATCAGTATCTGCTTTGTGAGCAAACTGAGGAAATTAAAAGAAAAACCACAGACATTCTAGCCAAAATGAAAAATTTGAAAGAACCAAGCCAAGGCAGGGATCAAAGAAGAAACATAAAGAATCACTAATGTGTATGTATATTGTTTGAAGAATCTGAGGTTGTATTTGGCCAACCACCACACCGCAATGCCTACTCAATGTTTTGTTGTGCTTTCTTTGTTTACCAAGTAAGTCTTTGGCTTTGCTGGCCTAAGATGACACATTTACCCCTTAGCTTAATCTGTCTTATTGAAAGACTGACAAAATTTGTTATATGAAATTAATATAATTTTGCTCTGAATCCATCAGAACATATTCATCAATTTTAAGCCACAAGCCAATTTCTTGTTTTTTCCAATACAAATAGTAACATTAATAACCTAAACTTAAGAGGGACTGCTCGTTGTTTTTTATTGGCCTTCATTGGGAAAATTATTCAAACTAATATTCAGAGAAGCAACAGCCGGGTTAGAATGACACATTAGTGATATGTGAAAATAAAACAAAAGGAAAAATCATATCTGTATAGGTGAGGAAAAAAATAAAAAGTTGTCAGAGGGTGATGTTCAAACAATTTTTTTGCTGTGTGTCTGAAGTAAAAGGTCGCCTTCTAATGAATGATTATATTTCTGTCTGAGTAACACAGGAAAAGTACCTAGACATTAACAGACAGTCATCAAACCACAGAATTTTAAGTTCATTACATCACACCCAGGAGAAGGAAAAAGATGTTGAAATAAGAGGTGTACTCTTTCTACTTAAAGGGAAAAGTTTATTTGAAGTAAAAAAATGAAATCAAAACATTTTCTTAGAATAGGATTAAAATTTATAAGA
>NW_012148919.1:1041398-1045210 GCF_000956105.1 Propithecus coquereli | reverse complement strand
GCAGAAGATATTAATAATATATATTCTCTGATTAAAATGACAATAATAACACAAATGAAGCTATGTTTTCTATGACAGACATTACAAGGTACAACAGAATAAAAAATGTATTAAAAAGGGAATGAGAAGTGGAATGTAACTATTTTACATAGAAACAATTCCAAGAAATTTCTTTTAGATAACTTACAGATGAGATAAGACTGAAAGTTGGTAATAAGAATAGTTTAATTCCGCCTTCCGACAAATGCCAGTGTCCCTCAGAAGTTAATGGAATGACACCCCTAACCATTTTTTGTGTAGCACCCATCACCAGGGGCTATATGTAATTTTAACTTCTTTTTACTCCTGCACATCAGATTTCCAAGGCAGCAATGACTGTAGGATTCTGGGTCTTTTTCAACAACTGAAGCCAAAAGAAATCAAGCATGAATGTTTACAGATAGTATTTAATATGGAAAGTGGTACTAGTGGAAAGTTCTATAGAGAAAACTTTGCTGCTGAAAAGGAGCTTTACTAAACACAAAAAAGAAAGTAAATTGACAGGTAGCTATTTGCTTTGGGATTTCATGATTCTGGTTCACCTTTCTTTTCTCATCTAATTAATAGATTTTGAAAACAATAATAGATATTGACATTAATTATACTTTTAGCAAAACATTTGAGAGTAGAATTTTGAAAGCAACTAAACATACTGTGAAAGAAATTAAGGGATTTAAATACTCTGTGAAAGGGCAAATCACAGTTAGCACATAGGAAAACAAAACAGAGTACAATAAAGCATGAATAAGTCTTTGTATAACATAAATACATCTTATTTTCCAAGCAAAGAAAATGTACACTTTAAAACTTACGTTTTATGTGAAAAATATGAATTCATGCTCTTCAAAAATTTAAGAAAATATACATTTGGTAATATAAGAGATTTTTAAGATGAGATGATAACACACCCAATTGAAATGAGATTTTTTTTAATGGAAAGAGAGGAGTCAAATAAAGATACCATGTAAGGAAAATTGATATGCAAAAATTTTAAGTCTGCATTGGAAATAATAGAGATCATAGACAAACTGGATTTGATTGAATCTACAATGTAGAAAAAAATTCCTGGGTTAAGAGAAAAAGAAATAAAATATTTTGGAAAAAAAGACATTTATGGAAAAAAATCAGTACTTAAACACATATGGAATCATTAACATAAGTACGTACTGAAATATACATCCCAATCAAAAGGGAACAATTAAACAAGTCTCAGTAGATAAAAACTTTCCAAAGCAGAAGAAAGACATAGTTGAGATTGCTAAAATGAATCTTCAAGTACTAACTTAAAATAGGAAAAAGTAGCCATCAGATTGTACCCTGGTAAACATTTTGAATTTGAGAAGGATATGCCGGTTTTTGAAGCTCTGGAAATCATTTTTCTGCTTTGCTACCTGGTTCCTTGTTAGGATCTGACATTACAAAGAGGCAGAGACTGAAAAACTAGAGGAAAAGGAAGAGTCTTGCTCCTTTTTGTTTTCTGTTCCTGTGAGTGTCACCATTCTTTTCTCACTGCAGCAGTAACAGTTATTCTGTAGTATCAGACACATAGATTTTACAGTTTTTCCAAAACTTGCAGCCAGTTTCATTAAGACCACTCAGAACCATCAGCATCAGCAGATTGGCACCTTCTTCTCAGACTTCTGGGTCTCAGGCCAAGGGGACTCTCTTTTGTGCTAAGACAGCAGCTCCAGCTAAGCAGTGGCCCAAATCACAGATGTCTGAGTTTCAGCTGCACTGCACCTTTTCTCCAAGCTTGTAAATCTTAAAAATTTCAACCTTTTCTTTCAGTGATCTGACCCCAGGGGTGGTAGCTATTTCCTTAAGTTCATATATTTATAATAAAATGTTCTCTTATTGAAGTTTTGGTTAACTGGTAAATTTTAATACCTATTTAACAAAACTTTATATTAAATTAACTTTGTTTAGAATAACTGATAAATGATTTATATAAAAAATGAAAAAAAAATCACTGAGAATACACATTTCCTCTTCCCCTCTCAGGAAAAGAAGGTAAAATATAAGAAATAATATCTACTGAATTTTAAAGATACAAAGTGGAGACATTGAACTACTAAAGCTAATTTTCAAACAATGCAAAAAGACATAGGAAAGTCCCTTTTAGACATAAAATCTAATAAATTATATAATCAACACATCCTTCCTGGAAACTAATAATAATAGTAAAATGAGATGCATTCTTCTAGAAAGGATTACTTTTCAGAATATATGAACAACTCCACAAAACAAAATGAAAAAGGGCACAGGTGAATAGAAACAGGGAAAAGACTTGAAAATACATTTCCAAAAGAAGATACACAAATGGCTAATATATATACAAAAGTTGATCAATCTCATCAGTTATTAGAGTGATCAAAATAAATAAAAGACTGATGTTACCAAGTCAGTAGGGTGTGGTGCATTTGGAATTCAAATAAACTGTTAATGTGTAGATAAAGTAGGAAAACCACTTTGAAAAAATTTTGAGCAATAACTACTAAAGCTGAACAAAAGAATGGTGCTATAAAGCCTAGCAATTTCAGTTCTAGGTACACATCCAGCTAAAATGTGTACATATGTTCATCAAAAGACATAAACAAGGATGTTCATAGCAGTATTGTTCTTAATAGTCAAGAAGAGAAAAATACCAAAATGTCCAACTAGATTCATTAGTTGAGCATAGGAGAATGAATAAATAAAATTTTGGTATGTTAATAAAGAAATCTAAACCACAAAGTTAGTTATTAATACTATCTTTTGTCAAATTCTGAATTTTAAGACATAATAAATAGAAATAAGTCAAGCAGAAATTAATAAATAAGAAAACAAGAGGAAACATCACCTCTCTATATACTCAATTGATTAAAAATAAAAACAAAATAATATAATGACACTGACAAAAGCTAAAACAATAAAGTTAACACAGAAAAATAACAAATTAGGAGGATAATAACAATATAAAAAGATGATATAACAACATTAAATAATTAGCAGTAGTCATAAAATTAGAAGCAATGTATGATGGCTGTCTGCTAAATTTTAAAATTTCAGTGAAACAGAAATTTTAAAGGGAATAAGTATAATAATGTACATGAACTTTGTATTTTCATTTCTTTTTATAAACTTTTCATGTTTATAGACAATTATAAAAGATAAATTGTAGAAAGCTTTTCCATTTGCATTATGATGTTATTATACTAAATAAGCCTAATATCATAATGGAAAATGTTGTAAATAGTTTATAGACCAATGTAGGTGCAAAATTATAGCTAGAATATAAAATGCAAGAAAATATTAGAGGAATAATGCAACATAAGCAAGTAAGTTTTATTTAGCTATGTAATATGATTTAAAGTTAGAGTATTTATGTAAATAACCGAATAAATAAATAGAATAAGAAAAAATCATCAGTTTGACGGATTTTAACAAAGAATTTAATAGAACATAAGACTAATGCTGATTTTTAAAAATAAAATCTTTACTAAGGAAACAGACAATAGGATAGTGCCCTTAACGTTATACAATATATGTATCTCAAATAACAACTGTCACTCTAGAAATATAAAGCATCGTAAAGGTTTTTCAATTAGTATAGACAAGAACAGCTAATAACATTACTATTCAGGTCATTATGTTTTAAATAAAAACAACACAATACAAAGGAAATAAATGTAAATACTAAGAAGGCAGAGAAAAAGTTTCATTACCAGTTTACTGTATTTTTATCTTTCTAGAAAACCTATTATTATAAATTGAAAAACAAATAGAAGATATGC
>NW_012148919.1:1019828-1041348 GCF_000956105.1 Propithecus coquereli | reverse complement strand
TTATAACAAAATAAACATATTTTAGGATATTTCAAAGTAAAGTCGTAATGAAGAATCACAAAGCTATATTGCAGGATAATTATCAAAAAATATAGAAAAGATAAGCAATGTGTTAAAACTTTAATGTGTATGTGTGTGTTTTCGTTATAGAATAATGTGACAAATGAATAAGAGAGAGGGGGCAAGGATATTTCTCATCCATTTTTAGCAAATTTGCTGTCTCAATGTTATATACACATTTTCAAAATAATACAGGGAATGAATTTATTAGTATCAATGTAAGAGATAAGAAAAAAGTCACTAAATAAGCTGATGGATTGTTACATATAATTACAAGAAAAGTAAACAAGCAAAATATATGATTTCCTCTATTAGAATTGCAAAAATTAACATCCAAGAGAACATCCATTCTATTATTGTTAGTTTTACTACCTATGAAGAGATATACACATGAAATAGTTTTCTTTTAACATTTAATATAGAAAGCTATGAAGTTTTGCTATTAATTTCTAAATTAAGTGATATTTTATAGAAACATATTGTAATGTTTAAAAAATAAATTATTTTTCAAGAGAAAAGATACAAGCAGAAGATATTAATAATATATATTCTCTGATTAAAATGACAATAATAACACAAATGAAGCTATGTTTTCTATGACAGACATTACAAGGTACAACAGAATAAAAAATGTATTAAAAAGGGAATGAGAAGTGGAATGTAACTATTTTACATAGAAACAATTCCAAGAAATTTCTTTTAGATAACTTACAGATGAGATAAGACTGAAAGTTGGTAATAAGAATAGTTTAATTCCGCCTTCCGACAAATGCCAGTGTCCCTCAGAAGTTAATGGAATGACACCCCTAACCATTTTTTGTGTAGCACCCATCACCAGGGGCTATATGTAATTTTAACTTCTTTTTACTCCTGCACATCAGATTTCCAAGGCAGCAATGACTGTAGGATTCTGGGTCTTTTTCAACAACTGAAGCCAAAAGAAATCAAGCATGAATGTTTACAGATAGTATTTAATATGGAAAGTGGTACTAGTGGAAAGTTCTATAGAGAAAACTTTGCTGCTGAAAAGGAGCTTTACTAAACACAAAAAAGAAAGTAAATTGACAGGTAGCTATTTGCTTTGGGATTTCATGATTCTGGTTCACCTTTCTTTTCTCATCTAATTAATAGATTTTGAAAACAATAATAGATATTGACATTAATTATACTTTTAGCAAAACATTTGAGAGTAGAATTTTGAAAGCAACTAAACATACTGTGAAAGAAATTAAGGGATTTAAATACTCTGTGAAAGGGCAAATCACAGTTAGCACATAGGAAAACAAAACAGAGTACAATAAAGCATGAATAAGTCTTTGTATAACATAAATACATCTTATTTTCCAAGCAAAGAAAATGTACACTTTAAAACTTACGTTTTATGTGAAAAATATGAATTCATGCTCTTCAAAAATTTAAGAAAATATACATTTGGTAATATAAGAGATTTTTAAGATGAGATGATAACACACCCAATTGAAATGAGATTTTTTTTAATGGAAAGAGAGGAGTCAAATAAAGATACCATGTAAGGAAAATTGATATGCAAAAATTTTAAGTCTGCATTGGAAATAATAGAGATCATAGACAAACTGGATTTGATTGAATCTACAATGTAGAAAAAAATTCCTGGGTTAAGAGAAAAAGAAATAAAATATTTTGGAAAAAAAGACATTTATGGAAAAAAATCAGTACTTAAACACATATGGAATCATTAACATAAGTACGTACTGAAATATACATCCCAATCAAAAGGGAACAATTAAACAAGTCTCAGTAGATAAAAACTTTCCAAAGCAGAAGAAAGACATAGTTGAGATTGCTAAAATGAATCTTCAAGTACTAACTTAAAATAGGAAAAAGTAGCCATCAGATTGTACCCTGGTAAACATTTTGAATTTGAGAAGGATATGCCGGTTTTTGAAGCTCTGGAAATCATTTTTCTGCTTTGCTACCTGGTTCCTTGTTAGGATCTGACATTACAAAGAGGCAGAGACTGAAAAACTAGAGGAAAAGGAAGAGTCTTGCTCCTTTTTGTTTTCTGTTCCTGTGAGTGTCACCATTCTTTTCTCACTGCAGCAGTAACAGTTATTCTGTAGTATCAGACACATAGATTTTACAGTTTTTCCAAAACTTGCAGCCAGTTTCATTAAGACCACTCAGAACCATCAGCATCAGCAGATTGGCACCTTCTTCTCAGACTTCTGGGTCTCAGGCCAAGGGGACTCTCTTTTGTGCTAAGACAGCAGCTCCAGCTAAGCAGTGGCCCAAATCACAGATGTCTGAGTTTCAGCTGCACTGCACCTTTTCTCCAAGCTTGTAAATCTTAAAAATTTCAACCTTTTCTTTCAGTGATCTGACCCCAGGGGTGGTAGCTATTTCCTTAAGTTCATATATTTATAATAAAATGTTCTCTTATTGAAGTTTTGGTTAACTGGTAAATTTTAATACCTATTTAACAAAACTTTATATTAAATTAACTTTGTTTAGAATAACTGATAAATGATTTATATAAAAAATGAAAAAAAAATCACTGAGAATACACATTTCCTCTTCCCCTCTCAGGAAAAGAAGGTAAAATATAAGAAATAATATCTACTGAATTTTAAAGATACAAAGTGGAGACATTGAACTACTAAAGCTAATTTTCAAACAATGCAAAAAGACATAGGAAAGTCCCTTTTAGACATAAAATCTAATAAATTATATAATCAACACATCCTTCCTGGAAACTAATAATAATAGTAAAATGAGATGCATTCTTCTAGAAAGGATTACTTTTCAGAATATATGAACAACTCCACAAAACAAAATGAAAAAGGGCACAGGTGAATAGAAACAGGGAAAAGACTTGAAAATACATTTCCAAAAGAAGATACACAAATGGCTAATATATATACAAAAGTTGATCAATCTCATCAGTTATTAGAGTGATCAAAATAAATAAAAGACTGATGTTACCAAGTCAGTAGGGTGTGGTGCATTTGGAATTCAAATAAACTGTTAATGTGTAGATAAAGTAGGAAAACCACTTTGAAAAAATTTTGAGCAATAACTACTAAAGCTGAACAAAAGAATGGTGCTATAAAGCCTAGCAATTTCAGTTCTAGGTACACATCCAGCTAAAATGTGTACATATGTTCATCAAAAGACATAAACAAGGATGTTCATAGCAGTATTGTTCTTAATAGTCAAGAAGAGAAAAATACCAAAATGTCCAACTAGATTCATTAGTTGAGCATAGGAGAATGAATAAATAAAATTTTGGTATGTTAATAAAGAAATCTAAACCACAAAGTTAGTTATTAATACTATCTTTTGTCAAATTCTGAATTTTAAGACATAATAAATAGAAATAAGTCAAGCAGAAATTAATAAATAAGAAAACAAGAGGAAACATCACCTCTCTATATACTCAATTGATTAAAAATAAAAACAAAATAATATAATGACACTGACAAAAGCTAAAACAATAAAGTTAACACAGAAAAATAACAAATTAGGAGGATAATAACAATATAAAAAGATGATATAACAACATTAAATAATTAGCAGTAGTCATAAAATTAGAAGCAATGTATGATGGCTGTCTGCTAAATTTTAAAATTTCAGTGAAACAGAAATTTTAAAGGGAATAAGTATAATAATGTACATGAACTTTGTATTTTCATTTCTTTTTATAAACTTTTCATGTTTATAGACAATTATAAAAGATAAATTGTAGAAAGCTTTTCCATTTGCATTATGATGTTATTATACTAAATAAGCCTAATATCATAATGGAAAATGTTGTAAATAGTTTATAGACCAATGTAGGTGCAAAATTATAGCTAGAATATAAAATGCAAGAAAATATTAGAGGAATAATGCAACATAAGCAAGTAAGTTTTATTTAGCTATGTAATATGATTTAAAGTTAGAGTATTTATGTAAATAACCGAATAAATAAATAGAATAAGAAAAAATCATCAGTTTGACGGATTTTAACAAAGAATTTAATAGAACATAAGACTAATGCTGATTTTTAAAAATAAAATCTTTACTAAGGAAACAGACAATAGGATAGTGCCCTTAACGTTATACAATATATGTATCTCAAATAACAACTGTCACTCTAGAAATATAAAGCATCGTAAAGGTTTTTCAATTAGTATAGACAAGAACAGCTAATAACATTACTATTCAGGTCATTATGTTTTAAATAAAAACAACACAATACAAAGGAAATAAATGTAAATACTAAGAAGGCAGAGAAAAAGTTTCATTACCAGTTTACTGTATTTTTATCTTTCTAGAAAACCTATTATTATAAATTGAAAAACAAATAGAAGATATGCATTTAGTAAAATAGTTATTATAAATATATACATAAATTATCATCTTTAATTCTGTAATTATTAATATAAAAATATATATGAGCAAACATATAATGTATAAAATATTCAAATATATAAATAAATGTGAATAACCTCAGGAAAAAATAATAATCTATGCCAAAATTAAACCCACTAAAATACATACAGGTTAATTTTGAAAGATAAAAATATGGCTATCTTCTCAGAAAAAAATTTTCAAATTTAGAGATCTCACATTTTTCTAAAATTAATCTGTAAATATTTACTTATAGGCAATATCCTAAAGGGATATTTAGGGAGTGGCTTTTTAAAATATGAAAAATTTATACCAAAGTTTAAATGGAAGAACATAGAATAATTAGCCAAAAGAAAATCTGAAAAACAATAATTATATGATATATGCCTTACCTTTGAATTAAACAGAATATATAATATGAATATACATTCATTATGGGTATGTGTGCATGCATTTATGCGTACATGCATTTATGCGTACGCATATACAACGTGTTGATTCGGTTTTTATTCCTAAAATGATATATATGACCCTAAGAATATAGTTTAAGCCTAAAGTAAACTTGAAAGAAGCCTGAAAAAGCGTAAGCCTTAAGAAACCATATACAAAAATATAGATTGTTTTAAATAATAAACATGAAATTTGTGTGTCAAAAATGCATACAATTAAGAGAAAGAAGAAGTCAGCAAGTTGGCAGAATAGGACTTGCTAGTGCTTGTTACCCTCAACAGAAGCCTCAATTTGAACAACTATCCATGCATGAAAATATCTTCACAAGATCTAAGGAACCCAGGTGACAGATTACAGCACCTGTGTATAGCACAGAAATCAGAAAAGATACATTGAAGAGGGTAGGGAGGACGGATTAACAATATCTAAGTCACCGCCTCCAACCCCAGGCAGCACAGCATGGAGAGAGATTACCCTTTGGCTTAGGGGAAGGAGAGGGAAGTCTGCATCCTGGACTTCGCTTAGGACCCAAACCCAGTGATTGTCCCAGTAAAACCCAGCATCAGACAGGACCCCACTGCCCCAAACTCCAGGCCAATACCTACAGACTGAGGCTAAGAACTGCCTTGGCAGTAGGCTGGATCCCTAAACTCTAGTCCTGCCACACTTCTGGGCCTACCTCGGTGGCACCCAGCTTTGAACAGGACCCAGCTCCTGGCCAGCCTCAGCAGCCCTGTGTTTCAAGCCAGCCCCAATGCCAGGCCAGTCTCCCCAGACTCAGTCTCCAAACCTGCCCTAGGATCAGGTGAGCCCCAGCAACTGTGGGCTACAAACTAGCCTCAGTTCCGGGCTGGCTCCACAATTCCAGGCTTTGGGCTGGCTCCAGCACCAACCAGGTCTGGCCCTGCAGCCCTAGTCATTGGAGTGGTGCCTGCTGACCCAGCCTTCAGGCCAGCACCTTTGGATAAAGGCTTCATATCTGCCCTCCTAGACTTACGCTCCAGGCTCACCCCTCAGAACTAATCAACAGGTTCCAGTGGATCCAGGCCAGGGGATACAGGGCAATGTCTGGAGATATTTTTGTTAGTCACACTGAGGTGGGCCTGTGGTGGGTACAGCTGACATCTAGTGAGTAGAAGCCAAAGATGTTGCTAAACACTCTACAATGCACAGGACAGAACACTCCCACCAACAAAGATTTATCTGGCCCAAAATATTATCTGATTTAGGGTGATAGGAATGGAGAAGCTTGAAAAATAGATGGATGGACGTATAATAACGCAAAGAAATATTTATCAAACGCCAACATCTTAGTAGTCTTTTGAAGGTTACTCAATTACTTTATCAGAAAGAATATAAATATTATCATGAAATATATCTGATGCTTCTTTAATAAGCAATTAATGTGAAGAAAGTTTGGTTTCTGTTTTACATGGAGAGAATACCAGTCTCTATTTGTCAATTATCCGTGAAGACTGAATTTAAAAACATCAACGACCTAAAATATATCAAAAGGCTTTTATAAAACCAGCTTACTAAAAGTGATTTTAAAAAGCATATTCACTCCATAACTTCTTTCAGATTAGAAAAAAGAAATATTTACTTACTTGCCATTCAGTGCTGCTACACCAACTGTGCTCCGAGCAATGGACATGCTGGCTACAAAGGTCCACTGCTGACTCTGCGGATCCCACCTCTCCACTGTGTTCAGGTAGCTCCAGCCGTCATGGCCCCCCACGGCATAGATGGGGCCTTCAAGTACTGTTACACCTAAAACATTGGAGAAATGAATATCGGGCCTATAGCTAACAATATCAGATTGTACACTTAAAATTCTAAGAGAGTAGATCTCATGTTACATGTTCTTACCACAATAAAATTTAAATTTAAATTTAAAAATTGAATGGATTTATTTCACAGTGAGATTTTTGAAGTGAAATTTTTTTTTTTATTCGAATTCCAGAATATTTTTGTTTTGTTTTTTTTTTTTTTTTTTTTTATTTCAGCAAATTATGGGTGTACATATGTTTAGGTTACGTGTGTTGCCCTTGGTTCCCCCCTCCCACCGAAGTCCGTGTTTCAAATATGTCCATCCTTCGGGTAGTGCACATTGCCCTCCTTGTGTATACAAATACCCCTCCCCTCCTCCCTCTTCCCCCCTCCACCCACCACCCCTCCCCCTTCCCCAACATCCAATAGATGTTGTTCTGATATGTGCATTTATGTGTTGATTAGTTAATACCAATTTGATGGTGAGTACAAATGGGTCCCATTCTGCTGCTCTTGTGGTGCTCCACTTTGGATAATGGGCTTAAGTTTAATCCAGGAAAGTGTAAGAGGTACTAGATCACTGTCATTTCTTATGATTGAGTAATATTCCATTGTGAACATATACCAAATTTTGATAATCCACTCATGGATTGACGGGCACTTGGGTTGTTTCCACATTCTTGCAATAGTGAATTGTGCTGCCATAAACATTCGGGTGCAGATGTCCTTATCGTAGAATGTTTTGTGCTCTTTTGGGTAGATGCCTAATAGTGCTATTGCTGGATCGAATGGTATTTCTATTTTTAGCTCTCTGAGGTATCTCCAAATTCTTTTCCACAGAGGCTGCACTAACTTACAGTCCCACCAGCAGTGTAGAAGTGTTCCTGTCTCTCCACATCCTCGCCAACATTTGTTGTTTTGTGTTTTTTTGATAGAGGCCAGTCTCACTGGGGTTAGGTGATACCTCACTATGAATTCATTAACCATAGACTCCAGTTAAGAAACAATTTCAATGAAGTAGAAACTACTATTAACTGAATCATTCCATTAAAGAGAAAACAAAATTTAGAACCAAAAATAAATATTATGATCTACATGCTTTATAAAATAAAGCAAATTTCTTAATTTAATAACATATGAAGAAGCAAACACTAAACATCAAGGGTGATAAGTTTTCTGCCTCTACTTTTGAAGAGTATTTCTATATTACAGTTTCATTACTTTGTTAATTTAAGCGATGTTACCTTAAAGCAATGTAGTATTATCAATTTGAATTTCAGGATAGTATTCTCTATGTTTTGGCTTTCCACTAATGTTATAATAAACTTATCTAAAGCTTATAAAATATGATATCTTTCACATTATTAGCTGAAATCACTAAAGACAATATACAAAATAATTAATGATGAGTCGTCAATAGAATATATATCAAAGACGTTTTCAAAGTATTTTTTACTAATTTTTATTTCTACCAGTAAGAAGAGAGACCCTGTTGTTTCAGAATTGCTCTGCAACTTGTTACTGTGAAATTGTTGAAGTTTAGTCATTCTATGAGTGAGGAATGATATCATTTTATTACTTTTCACTAAGTTGACGACTACCAACATTAAGCATTTTTTTATGTGTTTTTTGGCCATTTGGATATCCCTTTTTGTGAGAGCCCTATTAAAAGCATCTCCATTTTTAAATGGATGTCTCTTTCTTATCAATTTGTAGTAGTTTTTGTAACCAATTTTAACTATTATGGATATGAATTCTTTGTTAACTTTTACAATTATAGATATTAATTCTTTGTTAATATTTTTATTGCAGATATTGTTGTCCACTGTGTGGCTTGCATTTTTACACTCTTAATGTTGTCTTTTGATGAAAAGAAGTTAGGTTCACTTGATTTAGTACAAAGATGTCACTGCAATGTACCAGGAAAAAGATTTTAAAAAACATAATAACTGATGCTGGTTGAATTGATATCCATATAGATCAAAATGAACAAAGACCAATACACAATGATGAATCATAAAATTAAATATGAAAATTAAAGCAATAAAGTTTCCAGAATATAATGGACAAGCATAATGTAAAATAAACAAGCATACTTAATGACTTTTTAGGATGACAAAATTTCTTAAACAAACACAGAGAATACTTGCCATAAAAATGCTACAAATATGAAAATTAATAGCCCTTTGATATTCCATATGAATTATAGAAACTCCTTGGCAATTTGTCCAATTTTTTCCACAACATCCTGATGAAATCTTGATTGGGATGGCATTAAATATATAGAAATTTGTAGGGAATTAACATCTTTGCAACATTGACTCTTTTAATCTAGAACATGATATACACCTTCATTTTATTAAGAATTTCTTTAACTTCTCCCAGTAATTTTTTTTAATTTTTAATAGAACTTTCATACATACATTACTGAAATTACCACTTAGCATTTGATTTATTTATGCCATTGCTATTGGAATTTTTTAATTATTTCATTAGTAAATAGAAAGAAAATAGATTTTTCTATATCTAAAATTATCCAGATAATTATTACCACGAGTTAACTATATATTCTTTTGGATTTTTTACATATATAACTATGTCATTTGAAAATAATGCCAGTTGTATTTCTTTTGATATAATTATTATACATTTTGTTTTTCTAGCTTGCTTTATTTCAATGTCATTATATGGATATATATATAGCACTTAAAATTCTTCTTGCCGAATTGATTCTTTTAAGTTGTGAAATATTTTTTTTTATTCAGGAATGCTTGTTGATCTAAATTTTAATGGAACAATAATAACAGTTATTAATAGAGCTACACTAAGGTTCTTTTGGTTCCAGTATGCCAACCTTTGACTTTAAATGCTCATTCAACCTATTTATACTAATGTAATAACTGCTTTTATTAGATACACTTTTCATATTTTCATTTTTCCATTCATTCTCTCCTTTTCTTTCTACAATATTGCCTTTTTTGTTCTATGTGTGGAATATTTTAGTTTTTCCTTTTCTCCATGTTTCAGGTGTTCAGAGAGTACAAATGAATCAGTTTGTCAAATAGGTAATCAGATTATCAATTAAGGCTCACATGAGTGAGAATCTCATGTGTGACTAAGATTTGCTCGTAAGGATAAAAGGAATCCTGCAGCACATGAGAAACAGGTAGATATCTGGGACTTTTCCACCTAGGCAGCAACTTCTTTTCCTTCCAGCACCTTGACCCCTGCTGTGTAGGGCTTCATGAAAGGACTCAACTCTAAATTTCTGCCTCTGTAACGCAGAGACTGAAGCAAGCCCTAGCTGTCAGGTTTGGTTTGTCTTTGTCTTTTTGAGCTTGTAATACAAATGCCTGAAGAAAGCAGAAATAAATGTTGAGTTTATCTTATCATTCTTCTGTTCCCTTTCACATCTTGCTTCTATAGTCCAGGATATCTTATTTCCTCTCTGATGCCTTCAAGAAATGTGATTTATGGTTGTAAATTTATGCATTTAATTCAACTTTTACAGTAATACATATTAAGAGGCTTGCTTACTCAGCAGATACTCCTTCAAGATCAAAAGTTAAATTTGTGTGAATTACCTTTTAACTTCAGCTTTAATGTAAACATTTAATAATATAATAAAGTATATCAATCTGTCATTAATGTTTCATTTTTTTGTTTGTATGGGTGTAAAATTTTACTCTAGTGCTACCATTTACATAAGCAGGTGTCTATGTCTCTCCATATTGCAACTTCCTTACCACTGAAGTGGGGGATAACTAGGGTAATGATCTCATGGTGTTATGCTGAAGATTATATGAATTAAGGTATGTGAAACATTTAGGACAGAATCTGATACATTGCTGTCACTCAATTTTTGTAAGCCATTATAATTGCTATTGTTACCTCATACTCAAGCCTCAGGGAGGATATAAAAAGAAAATTCATAAAAGAGAACATGTAAAAGTCCTATAAGCATATGAAAATGGCCAATATAACTATCATTTGGAATTATTGGGACATTCAAATAAAATGTGTTTGGGAGTAAATTTTAGATAACCAAAAAGTTTTAAATATGACAATATCAAATGTTGCTGAGAACACTGGGAATTGAGAATTCTTATGTATTGCTAATGGAATTGTAATTTACGAACACATCTTTGGAAATATATATTTAACGATGCCTAGTGCAAATACTGTAATATAACTTTTACAAAAATTTGAAATATTTTATAATTAAAAATATAATTATTATAGAAAGCAAAATACCATAATTGAAGTACAAGGGCTAGCAAATATTTGATACAATAAGTCAAGAAACATTTAGATAAGCTATTCATCTTTCAACATAGGTATCTATTCATTTACTCTAAAAAAATTTGGAAGTTTGTCATCTCTTTACTAGAGATAGAGTAGAGCCTACATCCTAGTGGAGAATACAGACAATAAACACATAAAAATACTGAAAGATTTACATATTACTATTCTTTAATAGGCCAAGGTATTGCCAACGAGACTACTAGGGCTTGGGGCAGGGCAAAATGCATAAGAATGCTGTAATTAAAAGCGCTGGCTTTTGAGTGTAATCACCTGGGCTCAAATCCTAATCCATTGCTACCAGCTGTGTGACATTGGGAAAACATTTGAATTTCCTGTGTGTCAGTATCCTCATCCTTAAAGGGTACATATACATAACTCATACATAATTTTATTTCTGTGAAGATTAAATATAAAATGCATATAACAGTGCTTAGCAAATGATAAACTTATAATAAATTTTAGTTGTTATATAAATCAAATGATCAGGATGGTCTTTCTTAGAGGTCATCATTAAAGCAAAGACATTAAGAATTGCAAGCCAAATGACAGAGTAAGAGAAAGATATGTCATCACCTTCAAAACTTAAATTCCTCTCCCAAACACCTGTAATTATAATTAAACACTGAGCAAGTAATATATTCCCAAGATTGTTTCTTTTAATAATCTATGTTTTGAAAGTATCCATGTTTTTCTGGAAAATATTCATACTTTATGCTTCCACATTATAGCTAAATATGTCTTGTAGATTGCCACAGAATTTTCAAATTCTAGCTACCTTATAACATGATTTTCACATTTCTTGCAGCTTTGATGATATTCTTGTAGGAGGATCTCATTAAGTGTAGTGAATAATTGGACCAGAATAATTTTAAAATCAGAATGATACATTCAACTACTTCCTATGTTTACTAAAAATATCTTCACAGATGCAGCAAGGTTAAGAGTGTAAAAATATCTTTCTGTGCTTTGTTCAGTATCAACATTAACTCTGTATTGAAAAAATAATAATTTAATGGAAAGAAGAGAAATATTTAAAGTCATTTTTAATATGACTCAAGATTAATAATTCTATGATTATTTCTGATATTTTTTAAAAATGTCTTTTAGATGTTTTATGTTGCCAAAATGTACTTTTCCCAATACATATAATTATTTTTACTTTTCAAACTCTAGGTCCTTGCACATATTCCCCTTGAGAAGTCTTCAGTAAAATATTTACCAGAATTTTTCTGTAT
Organism: Propithecus coquereli; assembly: GCF_000956105.1. Lineage (NCBI taxonomy): Eukaryota > Metazoa > Chordata > Mammalia > Primates > Indriidae > Propithecus > Propithecus coquereli. The sequence goes on along the minus strand of NW_012148919.1, from coordinate 1,029,157 downwards.
GGGTTTTTATTCAAGATAGTTTATTGAAAGAAGCAAACCATTCCTAATATTCAAGTAAATGGGACAAGTTAAAATCGAGCCGTGTTATTGGGGTTACAGAACACATATATATGCAATGAAGATTAAAGCATTTCAAAATGGAGAGTGATCAGTGGGGGACAGTCTGTCTATACAGGTCACTCCCCAAAATATTTTTACTTAATAGTAACATTTAGAGCAGAACACAAATATATGCAAAGAAGATTAAAGCATTTCAAAATGGAGAGTGATCAGTGGGGGACGGTCTGTCTATACAGGTCACTCCCCAAAATATTTTTACTTAATAGTAACATTTAGAGCCTCCATAATTTAACTCAAAGTATTTATTTTACTATTTCTATATCAATTCAACCAGTGATTTAATTCGTTCTCCTGAAAAATGAATTATTACTTTTCTCTACCCTTGTTATTACTATCCATTCAGAATATTGTTAAATTTCTTCTAAGCTTTAAATTGTTTCAATTTAAAAGAACACATGTTTTAATTATGCAAAATATCGATGAGAAAGTAAAACTAATTTTTAGTGTTGCTTTACTCTATGCATGTTAGCCATTAATTATATCTTAATGTGAAAAGCAAGAGCCTATAAAATATGACATTCCCTTTTGTTCAGGTAGAGCATATTTATTTTTAAATTAATGCATTTAAACTTTCTTTGATTTAATAATAGGGTTAAATAAATTACTATACTGTTACTAATCATCACCAAATTGAAAGTCACAAAATATGTTTAAATTACCATTGGCCTCATTTGTATATATATATATATATATATATATAAACCTTCTAGGTATAACTTATTTTAAATCTTCCTTTCAAAAAAATTTTAAAAATCCTTATCAAGAATGAAGTACCAAAAATGACTTAATTCCAGTGCTATCAAATAGTTTTACTTCAGAAGCAATGAATAATTAAATAATAGTTTACAAAAGTGAGCACTTTAGAATTGTTGTGTGCAAAGAATTAAACAAAAATAACTCACATAATGAGGAAAGGAGAAAATAAGTAAAATTATACCTACTTTATATATATTACCCTATAAAATTTTCCCAATATAATGTTAAACATATATGTATATATGTGTGTGTCTATATATACACTTACATATATATAGTCTTCATGACCATTTTCTCAAAAATATTATATACACATATAGTATAAAATATTGCATATGCATATAAAATATAAAATACTCTTTATATAACTTTGTATATGTAAATACTATGTAAAATACTAATAGATTGATACATACACAATTTTAAAATTTTGATCATGGGCAGAATACAATGTAGTGTATAGGGATATTGTTCACATAATCCTACAAAATCATGTAGGCTTAAAGTATTTTTTTTGCTTGATCCACAAAAAATGGAAAAAGTGTGATTTATATTGGTGTTTTATTTTTCATTCTTTCTTGGACTAAGACTAGTGATTGTCTGTTTCAGCTGCACATTGAAACCGCCTAGGAACCTTTGAGAAAAAATACTACTGGATTATAGAGATTTTAATTTAATTGAACTGGGATGAGATCTAGACACAGAGATATTTAAAAGTCCCCTCAGGTGAATCCGATGTCCAGTTGAGATTGAGAATGACTGCCACAGTGGAACATGACAATAGTCCTAGAACCACAGCAGAATGTCTCCGAGCAAGAATCCGTCTACCTCACAAGCATTAATACTTACAAAAACAAAAGTACTCTTTCATTCGTCTCCTCTTTGTGTGTGTATGTATGTGCACATGTGTGTACTGTTTTAGGTGTAGCGAATCAAGGATGTTATAGAAGTTTAGCAGTCAGCATTCAATTTTACTACTATACAACTTCCATTTTATGTATCCATTCATCATCCATCAATCCATCCTTCCAATAGTTATGGTACACCTCTGTAAGTTCTTACACTCACAAGAGGATGGGCAGGGGAGAGAGATGAATCACTGAAGCACACAGCTGCTACCTTACTACCTGGCCATGTGATGAAAGAAATGCTTCTTGTCCAAGGTGAAAAAGTGATGACTGAGCCAAGATCTGAGGGAATATTAGGATTCATTGGGGGATAAATAGTTCTTGATAGAAGAAACATTAGTGTAAAGGTCTTGTGGTAGGAAGAAGCAGAATATGTCTGAGGAGCTGCAAGAAGGCCAATGGGACAAGGAAACTGGAGAGTGAAGGAACAAGCAGCATGATGTACAATAAGCCTCACTGGTAAAAGACAGCACCGTGTGGGGCCTTATAAACCAACATGAATTCTTTTTCTTTTTTTAATTTTTTAATCCTAAAAGCAATGTGAAGCTACTAAAGTGTTTTAAGGAGAAATATGATGTAACTGCATGTATTTTAAAAAATAATGTCATGCTGGCCATGGTGTGGAGAAATGAAAATGGTTGTGACCATGCCAGTGAGAGATGATAGTGTCTTGTCCTAATGTGGTGGAAGTTGATATAAGAAAAAAAAAAACAAAAAAACTGAAGGACTCGGGAAATATTTTCAAATGAAGAAGAGGTAGCTATGGATTTTTTTCCTTACACCTCCTTCTCCCATTCACTATCGACACCTCCTTTTTATTCAAAATTATATTTTGACTATATGACCTTGGAGATATTATTTAGCCTCTTGTGCCTCAGTTTATTACCTGAGCAATCTAAATATATGAATATCATTACTTAGAGTTAGACTATAATGTGGCCCACATGACCACTGGCATGAAAGTGTTAAGTATGGGTGTTAAACTGCCAAAGGAGAATATGTTTTATTGTATGATTAAAGCTGGAAGTCACTCACAAAAGGAGTAGAGTATATAATCCACTACATGATATAATACATACAATGCAAAAGTCATAGAAACAGAGATCAGATGAAGAGAGATAACGTTGGATCACACAAATCCAGAGAAAATCTACTTCACATAATAGTGAATAAAAGTGCAAATTTAGTCCTGAAACAGAATGACTATTTTTAAATACAGTTGATGAACATTAGTATTAAAATCTGAACTACGGAAATTCACCTACTTAGAGACTGAGAATTCTTTATAAATAATGGTATATCTCTTTAAATTCCAAATTTTGTAGAGTATAATTTTAGGGGTCAATTTTCAGTGTGTTGCCATAATCATAGTACATTAAAATGCATTGACCATTCACCAATCATACCCTATTATATCATTAAGTGTTTCCTTCCTGTTTTTTTTTTTTTTTTTTTTTTTTGGAGACAGAGTGACAAAGTCAAAGTGTTGCTTTGTCACCTCAGGTAGAGTGCAGTGGTGTCATCGTAGCTCACTGCAACCTCAAACTCCTGGGCTCAAGCCATTCTCCTGCATCAGCCTCCCCAGGAGCTGGGACTAAAAGTGGGTGCCACCGTGCCTGGCTAATTTTTTCTATTTTTAGTAGACATGGGGTCTCTCTCTTGCTGAGGCTGGTCTTAAACCCCTAAGCTCAAGTGATCCTCTCGTCTCAGCCTCACAGAGTGCTAGGATTACAGACGTGAGCCACCACACCAGGCCCAATCTTTAGATCCTTAGGATCATTTCAAGGAATATTTGGAGAGACAAGGGATTATGCTGGTAAAGAAACAAAACAAAACAAAACATAAAAGCACAAATCTTCTCCTATCTAGATGAATAAAGGAAGATATCAATGCGTAAATATGGCCATTGGGATAAAATATTACAGATGGGAGACGCATTGTGAAGGCAGTATTGCAAGGACCAGATCTAGATTTTATTATTCAATATGACAGATAAATCAAAATCCATTAATTTAGCAAATAGGAATATTTGTTGAATTGTTCCACAATAGGAATTCAGAGTTAAGACATCCTATTTGACTTTCAGCAAAGATATTATAAATACAATTGGTGTTATGTTAATTTCTAAGCAATAATCTTACTTGAACATTATTCTCTACTGCATTGTAGCGGGGCTCTGCTGACATACACAGGTTTCTATGTATGCCAGCATCAGTATCTTGAGATTCCATGCTCATTTTCCTTAAAGATACAGAAATAGTTGAAAATAAATATTCTTGAATGTTCTCTATTTGGAGATGCTCTTTAAGAAATGATAGGATGATTAGAAAATTAATGAGACTCAATAGAATTTTCAGGACAACAAACTTTTCCCAGAGTTATAGTAATTATTCTCAAAGATATATGATTGCACACAGATATTATTCAGGGTTGTAAAAAAAATATCAAATCCAAAATATATGAAATGCATATTTTTTTCCTCATTTTTTATAATTCAGCAAGGGCCCAGAACACATTCCTTTTGTATATACACATATCTGGGCTTAACCTGACACCTGCTAAATATCTGAAGTTTAAAACATTTTTTGGCAAATGAATGAATTCACAGAGTTTGTGTCATATGAAAATTTCTATTCTTGTCTATCTTCCAAATGTTAATATTTTGCATTCTCAACTGGATTGTAAATTCTTTAGGAACAGGGTCTGTGTTTTATACTATTAATATGTATTCCCCAAAGCACCTAATATAACATTGCCAGGGTATACCAATAGATTCTCATATTTCCAATTCATTCTTATATTACCACTAGAAAAAAATCATCCTAACACAAATGCCACCTTTCGGGCACCTTTCTGCTGATATCCATGTTTTATAATCTCTCTATTGTTTCACAATGGCTCTTTATAATCAGGCCTTATCCCATCATTCCAGTTTTATTTTCATTACATTTCTAAATTCTTTATTATTTGGTGTATTTTGCTATTGCCCAAATGTTCTCTACACATTAACACTCTGTACTTCAGCTCATCTGATGAAATTCTACTGTTCCTTTCAGATGTACCTCAAATGGTAATTTTTCTGTAAGGTTTACTACTCGTTTAGTAAGATTTTATTCTTGTTACATCCATGATTGTGCAATATTTTACTTATTTGAATCCTTATTATGAGATATTATAGCACGTTGAATATTTTGTAAATATTTGGTATTCAGATTATTTATGAAGTGACTACACAAGTTTCTATTTTATATTCGTTATATACTATTATTGTTTATTTTAAATATGATAGATATCAATTAATGGAGATAATATTTTGATGTAATTTTAATACTTCTCTATATTTGTATTCGCTTTGAAAGTAATTTAAAAGAACAGCACTGCAGAAATAGTTAATTCTGTAATGCATTTCATAAAATTCATTCAATAAGATTATCTTGCCTCACTCAGATGTACAGTCCAATTATTACACATTTATTATATTTCAGTAATTACTAAATTGGATACAATCGAGGAAATGACTCTGCCTTTATACGAAATGAAAAGAAGTAGGTGGGTCATAGGTTTTGGAAAGATCATAGGGTTTGAAGGCTAATTTTTTGCATTCAGCCTAATCACTTATTAGCTGTATGATTTTGTGAAAATTCCTTAACCTGTTTGATTCTCACTTTGTCAGTCTTTAAACAAAGGTTAAGAGCTCTTCTACAAGGATTATTCTAAGAAATAATTCACATTATGTTTTTAAACCTCATCATGCATGTGACAAATATTTCAGAGCTAACTTATTATTTCTTATTTTTCTACATGTTTGTTAGATATTGAGGCCTACTGTCAAATTGCTAATAGGGAGTATCAATTTTCATGGGAATTCTAGGTATGATATGAAACTATTTTAAAAATGAAATATTCCACCAATGTCAGTCTAGATATATTTATATCTAAGTTAAGCATCATTTGAAGGTTAATTTCACAGTATCCAATGAAATTAAAGGCAGATGCTTTGAAACTATTTTCACTTGAACACAGTTTCCTTTCTCTTTGCTTCCAACTCTAAGTTCTTTGTTTCTCCAAAGTAAACAGGCAATGAAATTTTCAGGCAACTAGGTTAAAGTGAGGCTGTAAGATTGTTAGGATCTCTGGAGAATTCCACTTTATGGTCTGGATAAGTTTATGGGAGACACACTAGATTCTAAAGATAAGAATCAGAAAAAACAAATAAAAAAATTTGGCATCATAAATGTTGACAACCAAAGAGACGTTAGACATGGATTTTAAGTAATCTGGATTTCCCTGGCTTTGGCTTCCCAAGAAGCCAAAGAGTGTAGAACACATGGTTTCAATCTTCTGAGGTTGAAACAGTACAGGGAATCTGCAGAACAGGGAGCCTCTGTTCAGGAATCTTAACAGGGAACTGACAATGTCACTGCTACTCCACAACAGACCCACTGGGATTGAGTCCTTTTCTACTTTCTGTCAGAATTACATCAACCAGTATACTCCAATTAACTTAACCTGAGACCACGATGAGCCTATAAAGAGCAATTCTTTCACATTAAAAAAGGAGAATGTTTATTGACATATACATATATGTATATATATGTACACACACACACATACACATATATTCTATCCAGAAATTATACATCCATGTAATGTGTTCTTGTTATATTAACAATGACTGAGTACTTTCTGGACAGACTATATATATGCATATATAAATTTTTTGCATGAGCTTCACCCCAAAATACTTGATAAAATTTGAGTTGGAACTCAGCATCCATAATTTTAAAGTTCCCAATATGATTTGAATATGCAGCCATGATTGACAGCTACTGATATAAGGGAAAAAGACACCAACTCTGTCTGCAGAGAAAAGTAGAATAATCCAAAAGCTTAACCATCTAAAGAGAATTTCTGGGGAATTGCCAAATTATTTTTTAAAAAGGGACTCTAACTGGGGTTAATTACAACCACAAAAGAAAATTTATGAAAATAAAAATAAATGTGTATGTTTATATATTTATTTATTCATGTAAATATATTATTTTCTACTAAATAATTCTGGAAACAGTGGAAAGAATGAGTGATATAGTGGAAAGAATGAATGAATAGCCTTGAAAAATCGTAAGAATGAAATAGCTTAAAGCATAAAATAAAGATACAAATAGATAGGTATCTGAAAGAAAATAGACTGAAGGAAAGATCCGGGAGATTAAATATGTGAATGAATTATAGCAGTACTGGGAGAGAAAGGGGAACATATAGATGTTATAATTAGACATACATTAGGAGAAAATTCTTAAAACTGAAGAAAAACCTAGATATGCTGGTGAAAACATTCTTGAATTCCAAGTAGGCTTTAAGAAAAAAAAAAAAAAAAACACCTCACTGGAACATATAAAATTCCTGAATTTCTAAATGTTCGATTTTATTGAAGTTGAGGAGAAAGTGGAGCGATAATGGAGTATTTTATTACGAGAAATTGGCTTGCTAGAAAACTATCTGGTTTAAAATAGTGGAGTCAAATGCTTCTGATTGGTATTAACTGATCAATAATGATGCGCACATATAGTAGTAACATTCATTGGGTGTCGGACAGTTGGGAAGGGGGATGGGTATATTCACATCTAATGGGTGCAGTGCGCACCGTCTTGGGGATGAACATGCTTGAAGCTCTGACTCAGTTGGGTCAAAGGCAATATATGTAAGCTAAACGTTTGTACCTCTGTAATACGCTGCAATTAGAAAAAAAAGGAAACAAAAAAAGAACATTTAGTGATGGATTTAAACCTCAAATTAACAAGGGTGGAGGATGAAATAAATAACATCTTGATCCAATCTGTAGAAATAAGGAAAGGACAAGAGGGAATAAATTAAGATAAGTTACAAAAAGAAAGAAAGAATTAAGTATGTTAGCCATTATACTAAATGTGAAAGGACTCATTTCTTACAATAAGACACAGAAATTTTTAGATTGAGCTCGCAATAAAAGTCACATGACATTTCTAATAAGCACATATAAAGTGATAACCATGGAAAGTAAATATGTTAGCAAAGAAATTAAAAAGCAGTGAAATGTAAACAAAAATATAGCATTAGTGTTAATATTAATGTCACACAAGGACAGAGAGAGACATTTTATAAGGCTAAATTTATATAAAATGTATAAAGAATTAATTCTTTCTTACTACACACAAAATCTCTGTTTGCACCAAAGCATATAATAGCTAAATTCATAAAGTAAAATCTATTAGAAATGAAAAGTGATAAGAATATAATTACAATCGTGAGTTGCTTAAAAACAGGAATACCTTCTGAGAAACATTTAGGTGATTTTGTCACTGTGTGAACATTGAAGTACATGTATACAAACCCGGATGGTACAGCCTATTACACATATATGCTATATGGTACAGCCTATTGCTCCTAGGCTACAAATCAGTACAGCATGTTACTCTACTGAATATTGTAGGCAATTGTAATACAATGGTAAGTATATGTGTCTCTAAATATATCTAAACATAGAAAGGGCACAGTAAAAACATGGTATAAAAGATCATATTTATGGCACATCTGTAATGGCACATCTATATAGGAAACATACCATGAATGGAGTTGAAGGACTGGAGGTTGCTCTGAGTGAGTCAGTGAGTGAGTGGTACATAAATGTGAAGGCCTAGGTTGTTACTATTCCCTGTTGCAGACTTTATAAACACTGTACACTTAGGCTATACCAAATTTATAAAAAAATGTATTTTCTATAATAAATTAATCTTAGCTTTCTGTAACTTTTATAATTTATAAACTATTTTTGAAACTTTTTGACTCTTTGGTAAGAAAACTTACCTTAAAACACATACACATAGCACAGCTGTACAAAAATATTTTCCATCTTTGTATTGTTATTCTATACAAATTTTTCTGTCTTTATTTTTTTTTTTTTACTTTTTAACCTTTTTTGTTAAAAGCTAAGACACAAGCACACGCATTATCCTAGGCCTACACAGACAGGGTCAGGATCATCAATATCACTGTCTTCTACTTCCAAATCTTGTCCCACTGGAAGGTTCTCGGGGTCAATAACATGCATGGAGCTGTCATCTCCTATGATAATATGCCTTCACCTGAAGGACCTGCCTGAGGTTGTTTTACAGTTAACTTACTTTAATAAGTAGAAAGAGTAAATTATGAAATATTGATATAAAGTATAGAAGAGTAATATATACACCAGTAACAAAGTGGTTTATTATCATTATCAAATATTATGTAATGTACATAATTGTATGTGCTATACTTTTATCCGACTGGCAGCATAGTAGGTTTGTTTACACCACCATCATCACAAAGGTGAGAGTAATGCATTGAGCTAGAATGTTATGATGATTACGAGATCTCTCAGCCACAGGAATTTTTCAGTTCCGTTATAATCGTGTATGTGGTCGGTCATCGAATGAAACATCATCATGCAGCACATGACTGTATAGTGTGAAATTTAAACATAAATTTCTGTATGTAATTCTGGAGAAATATGGTAAAAAAACTTGAAGA
>NW_012148919.1:1015778-1019445 GCF_000956105.1 Propithecus coquereli | reverse complement strand
TCTCTTTAAACAGATCACTAAAATGATTTGATTTGAATGTCTAATTAAGAAAATTGGACTGTTGGACTAGTGTAACTAACCTAGATTAGGAATAAGGAAGACATTATCATAGATGCATAAGAGATTAAAGGGATAAGAAAATACAACTCTATAACAATATGAATGGTAAGACCTAAATTTGTTCACCCAAAATTGGTATGTTGAAGTCTTAACCACCAATGTGATGGTATTTGGAGGTGAGGCCTTTGAGAGGTAATTGGGGTTAGATGAGGTCTGAGGGTTGGACCTTTTCTAACAAATACCAAAATCTATGAATGCAGCTTTGGAATTTAAATAATGGGTAGAGGTTGTAAGGGTTCTGAGGTATATGCTAGAAATATGGACTTCAAAGGTGATACTGGAGAGGTTTCAGATGGAAATGAGGAACATGTGACTGGAAATTGGTGAGATTCAGCCTTTCCTGATCATTTACAGGGCAAGAATGAGGAAGAGATTTAATCTATAATTGGGAAAGCAGAATTCATAGCTGCATAGTATGTGACTCAGGCTACGTAGTTCCATTCTTCTCAAGTTTCAAAATAATTTAAAGTTCCAACAGCTTTAAATTTGAATTATTTAATTTTGCACTTTATCAAACAGTGGTTCAGCTATACCCTTTATCTTCTTTTTAGAACAAGCTTTCTAATTTTTTGGTCATAAGGACAGACTGGGAATTTTCTAAATAGTACAGTTCTTGTTATTTTTTGCTTAACACTTCTTTATTTAATTAACTTATCTATTTTATTTTTTTATTTTTATTTTTATTTCAGGGTATTATGAGGGTACACACATTTTGGTTACATTTTATGTCTTTGCCTCACCCAAGCGAGGGTTAAAGGCCCTACAATGCTCCCAGTGTCCTTTAGTTGCAGGTTTACCCCCCCCATCCCCCTAATCCCTGGAGAGTATTTCTGCCATGTGATCACCCTAGTGTTGATCAGTTAGTACCAATTTCATGACGAGTACAAGTGGAGCCCATTTTCCCGATCTTGTGGTGCCTCACTTTGGATAATGGGCTTAAGTTTAACCCAGGAAAGTACAAGAGGTGCTAGATCACTGTCGTTTCTTATGATTGAGTAATATTCCATTGTATACATATACCAAATTTTAATAATCCACTCATGAATTGACGGGCACTTGCGTTGTTTTTATGAATTTTACTATAAACATTCAGGACAAAGCGAGCCAGTCCTTTAACACTTTGCTTTGAAATTCCACGAGCTAAATATCCAGTTTCATTATTCACAATTCTGTCTTCCACAGAACACTAGAACATAGTCCAGCCAAGTTCTCTGCCACTCTGGAACGATTGGCTTTCCTCCAGTTTCCAATGGTGGTTATAAAGTATTTACTGACCTTATATGGAAAATGTTGCAACCCTATTAAGCTTTTGTCTCTGCCTATACTACACAAGCAATACTTTAACTTCTCTTCTTTGGAAAGTTGACCCATTCTTTTGTAGTCTGTTTTCTGGGTGGCTATCCTCAAGCTTTGCACTCAAATAAACTCTATAGTTAATCATATGTCCTGAATCTCATTATTTAAGATTAACAAAAAGGGATCATGGGTGTGAATCATGTACTTAATCAGCCATTTCAATAGAAGCCAAGAATAGAGATGGCATGATACCAGCAAAGACACTGCCAGTTTGAACTAAAGGCTTATAACTCCCATAGCCCTGGTTATGGATAAATAGAATCTCTCCCTATGACCTACTTCTTCCCTCTTTTCACCTATAAAAGGTAAGACTATAATATGATTGGGGGTCCTAAGACCTTTCTTCCACAGAGGGTCCTGCCTCATACTCTGAAGGAAGAAACGCTGCACAGAGACACCAGGAAGAATCTGAACAGACAGGCCTTACTGGGCTTAGATCATATCTTTTTTTGTCCAATCATACTTTTACATGGTTTTCAATCATACCTATGTAATGAAGCCTCCATAAAAACCCAGAAGGACAGGGTTTAGAGAGCTTCCAGAGAGTTAAACACAGAAGTTCCTAGAGGGTGACGCACTCAAGGAGGACACGGAACCTTTGTCCCGCTTACCCCACACCTTACCTTATTCATCACTTCATCTGTGTCCTTTGTAATACCCTTTATAATAAACTGGTAAATGTAAGTAAATGTTTCCCTGAGTTCTGTGAGCTGCTCCAGCAAATTAATTGAACCCAAAGAGGGGATTTTGGGAACCCGAACTCAAAGTCTGTCAATTAGAAGTTCCAGAGGCTCTGACTTGTGACTAGAGTCTGGGGAGGGGTAGTTTGGAGGACTAAGCCCTCACTCTATGGGATCTGATGCTGTCTCCCAGTAGACAGTGTCAGAATTGAATCAGAGAACAGCTGGTGTACACTGCTTGGTGTTGGGGAAAACCCCCCCACATTTGGTAATAGAAGTCTTCTGTGTTAATGGTGGTTGTGGTATGATAGCAGAGGAAAAACACGGTTTGAGTTTTTCTAAACAGTAATGTTATTTAGAAATGGGACTTTTGGGAGGTAATTAGGGTTAGATGAGGTCAGGCCCTCATGATGGAATTAGTCACTTTAAATCTTTAAAGATGAGGAAGAGACGAGAGCTTGCTCGCTCACTGCCATGTGAGGACATGTCTAGAAGACAGCTATCTGCAAACCAGGAAGAGGGCCTTGGTGAGACCTGACCATGCTGACACCCTATTTTTGGATTTCCTGTCTCCAGAACTGTGAGAAATAAATCTCTCTTGTTTAAGCCACATGATCTATGTTTTCTTTTTATAGTAGCCCAAGCTAACCAGGACAATATGATAAAAATTCAACTATTCTGCAAATACACGATGGAATACTATGCAACACCTAAAGAAAGAGGTAGTTCTCTGTGTACTGATGTGTGAGCATATTAAGCGAGAAAAGAAAAAGCTGTTATCGTATGTAGTTTGATATACTGATGAAAAAGAAAAATAGTTTTATATATGCATATATACACACAATAGAATTATGAGGTCACAAGGCAAATCCTCCTACTACCCCCCCAGGATTTTAGGCATTTCACTTCAGTTTGTCCCACCAGCTAAATCCACTTTATCTCTGAGGGTATCTTATGTCTGGGTTTTCATTGTTTTTTCTTGCTGTTGGGTCTTGGGTGGAATATTTTTAGTTTGACCCAACAGATCCTCTTTACTTCAGATCTGGATGATCTCTGTCCCTTTTCTTCAACAGGAACATAAGCCACTTATGTAAACTGATCTACACCCTTGGCAGAAATCAGCTTTCACCAGCCGAGGAAGTTGTTAATAGTATTTGTCACACCCTTACCCAAAGACAATAATGTCTACACACTCTAACATTGGATCACTCTATAGCGCCTACTGGTAGTTTATGTAGCCATAGCTACATGTAAAGGGATCATACTCATACAAAATACTGGGGGGTAAAATAGAATGAATTTGAATGTTTCTATGTGCAGTTAGTGAAATAATTCTTAACCTTTTCTTCATATATACAGTTATAACCAAAACCAACACAATACAAGGTAAAGTATTTAATAATGAATTCACATAGAAGTTTCAAGTAAATTATTCAAAGCGTAATTCCATGAACATAATTTTTATATTAGATTTTATGATTGAAATGGGCACACAGAATTCCTAATCAGTA
>NW_012148919.1:1009662-1015558 GCF_000956105.1 Propithecus coquereli | reverse complement strand
AAAAAACTATGAAGAATAAGCTTTTTAAATAAAAACAATACTTTTTGCACACTTAAAAAGTAAGAATTTAATAATAATAAACATAGTCCAAAGAAAGCAATATTTCAATTAGCAGAAATGATTTAACAGGAAGGTTTGGTTGGAGACACTTCCTGAGGTAGCTCTGCAAAGCTGACACATAAATATTTAAGATCGAAATAATAATCACTGAATTCAGAAAGATTTTAATAGAGAAAAATGTGAAAAATAAGAGAAAAATGGAAAACTAAATATTCAATATCCTGAATTAACATGGTAAATCAAGTAACTAAATTAAGAATCACACTATCTGGGATGATGCAACAAGAATGTTATCTGAGAACTACATGACGTGGCCACTATGGTGCTCTCTAGCATTGGTGCTGCTTGTGAAGCCCTACAGAGAAAACAAATTATAAGTAAGTGTATTAAATAACAGAGAACCATGCAAATAATTCAATAAAATTCACTTGTCAATAGTTAACAAACCTCCTTTGTCCTACACTGGATTGGAATCTCTAGCATAAATAAAAACATGACTATAGTCAACAATAAGTTGTGATATACTCTAAAATAACCAAAAGGTGGACTTGGAATGTTCCTAACACAAAGAAATGATAAATTCTTATATGATGGATACCCCAATTACCCTGATTTGATTATTACATATTGTATGCCTGTATCAAAATATCACAAGTACCACATAAATATATGCAAATATTACATACCCATACTAATTAAAAAGAAAAAAGGGGGAAAAAAAGGAAAACCATGTCATTTAGGCTACCCCTTGCAAATATCATCAACTTCTTTTTTTTTTTTATTTCAGCATATTATGGGGGTACAAATCTTTAGGTTACTTATATTGCTCTTGTCCTCCCCACCCCCACTCTGTCAGAGCTTCAAGCGTGTCCATCCCCGAGACGTGAGTGCACATATAGGAATAACATCAACTTCTTGTAATTAAAAATACACAGAAACCAAAAAAAATCTAGTTATATAAGAATTAAGAAACCTGCTTAATATCACAAAAGTTGTATGAATAGCTTCTTAATTGCTTTCCACTCAGTAGAATAAGTATGTCCTTATTGCAACTATAAATGAATAAAGTTCTAAACTCATACAGTGTCTGCCAAAAGTGGTACAAAGAAAAAAGCAGTATTGTATGGCTGCTTATAAGAAAGTATATGAGAATTTCAAGAAACAAAAGATAGAAGTCAATGTAAGTCCTCAGGAGAAAGTCTTCTAGATACTTGCTCAAAGAGTGATCCTGGCTCCCAGAGCATCAGCATCACCTGGCGGCTTTGTAGAAATGCAGCATTTCCCTAGTCTAGACCTACTGAATAAGAATTCAAATTTTAAAAAGATCCCCAGGTAATCATATGCATATTAAAGTTAAGAAGTACCAGTGGTCTCCAAAGCAGAGAACCTGTACCCTGGATGGTACATAACGCAATCATTTGGGATACACAAATAAAATACTAGTTTTATTTCTCATGATTTCATACATGTCTTTGCATGTCTTATAGTAATTATAGTCTCAGTTCATTAATACATTTATATAATTTATGAAAATCATATTGAGTTAAATGCTCAAGTTTGGTATACCAATAGGCGTATCTATGAAAAATGTTTCAGATTATTTCTCAGACAATTCCTTGCTTTGCTATAACATCAGCACATACTAATTTCAGGTAAGATAAGTGTTCAGTTCAAAACTAAATTGTTTTATAATTAGAGTCAATTCATTTGTAGGAAATTTTTAAAAGGCTAAACTGTTACCTTTGATTCCTACCAACTCCATGTAGCAGAGACTGTTAATTTCTCATCTCCTGGTTTAACCACAAGGAAGAATTTGTTTTACTTAAGCCATTGCTATTTGGGGTTTTAGCCTTAGCCTCAGCTGACCTCATTCTAACAGATTCAGCTGAAAAGCCTTCAACTTCTCTGATTTTGTAGATTTTATCTATATAATCAGCAAATTCCATTACATGGCCTAATTTTGCTTTAAAAAATCCTACATTCCAAACACGTCTCAAAACTTTCCAAGTAATATGAATAATGTATAAACAGTAAACTGTCTCATTAATTTAATATATTCTTATATTTGAATATTATTAACCTATGAAAGGAGGTCTCAGATTTAGCCTGGAGGACATACGACTGATGGAAAACAGCTACCATTGAGTATAGGTGACATTAACCCTCAGAGATACAATTTTTTCATGAATTATGTTAGCTGTTTTTATTATTATACATTATCTGTTTCAAATCTGCAAATGTTGAGTCTCTATAAAATATCTGTCTAAAGAAAGTAGATAATAACAGCTGTATTTAGACATGCTTTAATATGTCATATTATAATTTTTAAAAAGATACAAGTTAATGTATACATACATATAGGATAGAAGTAAATAATTAATTTTTAAATTGACTTTAAACATCTATGAAATCATTGAATCTATCAAATAAATTTTAAATTTCAATTGTAGAACTCACATCTCTGAATTTTTGGAAAAATATGTGCAATTCGTTAAATACTGGCTCACAAAAAGGTATGTCCACATTCTAATTCCTGGAACCTGAGAATGTTACTTTGTTTGGAGAAAAGGTCTTTGCAGGTGGGACTGCATTTTGTTCTTGTTTTGAAGAGATGATCCTGAATTAGACAGTGGGCCTGAAGTCCAAAGACAAGTGTCCTTAAAAGAGATACTCGGGGAGTTTGAGAGACGGGAGAGAAGGCATTATGACCACTGGAAGCAGAGATCAGAGTGATCTCAAGTCAAGAAACAAATGGATTTGACTTGGGCGATGCAAAGGCAATTTACGTGACTGAAGTGTTTGCACCCCCATAATCTGAAATAAAAAAAAAAGAAAGAAAAAAAAAAAAAGAAAATAAAGAAGAAAAAAAAAGAGACACTTGGATCTTCAGATGCTGGAAGAAGCAAGGATTCCCTTCTAGAGCTTCCTGAGGGAAAAGCGGCCCTGCTGCCACCTTGATTTTTGGACTTCTGGCCTCTAGAGCCATGGTAGAATAAATTTCAAGCCACCTTGTCTGTGGAAATCTGTTACAGCAGCCCTAGGAAACTAGTACAGTATGCTAGGAGAATTAGATTCTCTAGCAATTGTGGTCATTTTGTAATAGATTGTTAGAGATTCCTCTGTGATCCTCTCTGCCTTTTTCTCTTCTTAACTTTCCATACTGCACTTGATTGTGAGATTAAAACAGTAAGAGTTAGCATGAAAAAAACTGTCTATTTTTGTATTTATATATATAAAATAAGTAAAATAAAGTAAAAAATACATTATATATAATTTAAAAATTTCTAAGTTTTATTCTTAGGTTAACTATGTTGATTTTATTTTGCCTTATTTTTTAGAGTGCTTGACTCTGTATAACTAAACGAAATAGTGATAATATTAATATTTCAGTCACTCAGGAATATGAGTGGAAAAAAGTGTAGGTGTGAGACAAAAGGCAGTATGCATAGATGACCTAACTGGTGAGGAGATTCTGGGAAATATCCCTAGTAGATGACTGCCACATGTCATTGCCCAGAGCTCAGTCACAAGTCCATTTCTAGACTACTAACTGGCCAGGGGGATGAGACTGTTTTCATGATATGTCCTTGACTGGTTGAGTTGCATCCAGTAAAACTGGGGTTATTTCAGAAAAAATATCAAATGTAGTAGCTGGTGGATAAGCAATTAACAGTGTCTGTCCTAAGAATGACAAACCAGGACAAGCCTGGCTGGAACAACAAAGTGATGGATAGCAACGTTAGTATAAATTAGACACACATTTTACACATTTGATTATCTTCTATAAATTGACTTTTGACAACTTAGACAATGTTGGTTATGTGTTATACATTACCCATATCAAAGGTGCAATCAATATTTTTATAGTTTTTATTCCTATTTCAGAAAAGAAACAGGAAAGGTAATAGCTATACCTATATCTACAATAGTTTAAATTGATTATTGCTACATTTATTAATGGCTAAATTATTGAGAAGAATTGTTAGAAAACAAAAAAAATTTGTTATCCATGACTTTTTGTTTCAAGTCTAACCTAGAATTATTTGCCTAAAGCAAAAAGTATTTTAACTGATGTAAAATTCACTTTTTAAAGAAAGTGCAAATAAATTTTGTGTAACAGAGGGATAATGAGAAAAAAACATAAATTTGTTTTTAATTTTACACACATACAAATTTTACACATATACAAATTAAAACTCTGTTTTAGCAATCTAACTTCTCTTTTAAGAAAGATCAGTGTATGCTAATGTAATTACTATGTTCAAACCTTCCATTAAAATTAATTGCACAGAATTTTAATAGACTAATCACTTACATAATGATCAATGGGAGATTCTATTTCTAGAATATCTTTTACAACCTGTTCTTTCCTTTTGTTTTTTTCCATAATTGTTTTATTGAATTCTGACCTCATATTCTTCAGTAGTCTTCCAACTTAATTTACTACCTGAATATCCCTTTTCTTCAATGATTTTTGATGTATCTATAATACTAGTCTTCTAAGTAGCACAGACTACTGCTCCTTAAAAACTTCAAAGATTTCTACTTGTCAAGAAAATACCAAAGAGAAAACTATATAATCTGACATGTTAATCAATATTTGACCTCAAACTTCTTTTCAAATTATATCTACCACTAACATATTTATAAATTATTTAAATTAGTAAAATACAATACTTGATGTTTCATCTATGTTCCATGTATCTTATTTTCCATGATACTTCTTATGTTGCATTCTATGCTGGGAAAGATCTTCCCTATGGTAACATATCTAAATTATACCCATTGTTAAAATACTGGCCCAAGTCTCCACAGATCAAACTTCCTTTTATTTACCAAACTGAAAAGCATAAAACCATGATTTGACAATTTGTTATAAAGCTTGTGTTTCTTTCTAGATTGTATTTAAGTAATTTAGAGTATGTATCTTCTAAGAGACTGAAGAGTCTGTGAAATCATGATTTATTTTTCTGATTAAATATTGCATCTCACAAAGCACGTACAACTGCGATTTGGACTTAGTGGACACTCAGTTAATGCATGCTCATGCATGTATAGTAGTAGAGGGAGATGGAAGAGTTTAGGCTAGCATGAGAGGCAGAGGGTAAATGTCACTTTAAGGAGTTCACACTTTCTAGGAAGGTAAATAAACCATCAGTATTATGCTACAAATCCGATAAAGGTCTGATAACTAGAATATACTTAGAACTCAGAAAAATCAACAAGAAAAAATCAAGCAACCCTATCAAACAGTGGGCAAAGGACATGAACGAAACTTTTCAAAAGAAGACAGAGTAATGGCCAAAAAGCATATGAAAAACTGCTCAACATCTCTAATCATCAGGGAAATGCAAATCAAAACCACAGTGAGATGTGAGATGTCACTTATCTCCAGTGAGACTGGCCTTCATCAAAAAATCCCAAAACAATAAATGTTGGCCTGGATGTGGAGAGATAGGAACACTCAGACACTGCTGGTGGGACTGCATACTAGTGCAACCTCTGTGGAAAGCAATTTGGAGGTACCTTAAGGAGATACAAGTAGAAGTACCATTCAATCCAGCAATCCCATTACTGGGCATCTACCCAAAAGAACAAATGATACTCTATAAGAAAGACACCTGCACCCGAATGTTTATAGCAGCACAATTCACAATTTCAAAGATGTGGAAACAACCCAGGTCTCCATCAATACATGAGTGGTATAAATGTGGTATATGTATACCATGGAGTACTATTCAGCTTTAAGAAACTGGCTGGGAGCGGTGGCTCACGCCTGTAATCCTAGCTCTCTGGGAGGCCGAGGCGGGCAGATTGTTTGAGCTCAGGAGTTCGA
>NW_012148919.1:967191-1008255 GCF_000956105.1 Propithecus coquereli | reverse complement strand
TTTTGCCAAGAGAAGCTAACAGTGAAGAGATTTGGGTGCATAGCTTTAGATGTTAAAGCTTCCTTAATGCTGTGATTGAAGAGCCATATATTTTTTAAATAATTTTGAGTAAATTCTGCTTAACAATGATGGTATTGTAACATGTGTCTTTTACTCCTTGAAAAAAATGATCAAATTGGGGATGTGAATTAAAATACGGAGACATGATTTTAAAAGAGCAAATTCCACTCAGCTATTTTTTTGATGCATATCTTTTTAATATTGCAAGACTTATAAATACATAGTGTAAATTACATAAAAATAATTATGTTAAGACTAGGATCCTAGGATTATATGATTTAATTGTGATAGAGTTGTATAGTTCTTAGCTGACACTAAGAAATGATATTTTAAGAGGCCACAGAGAAAAGCATGTCGATTTACAAATTTCAGCCTGGCTATGCTTATGCAGCTGTGTTAATTAAACTGAAACAAATAAAAATAAAGAAAATAAGTAATTGCAGAAGTTGGAAATAACAGTTCACAAGTCTCTAAAATATCTTTTCTTGTAGACTCTCCTCTTTTCTTCCTTCCAGTCGGGTACACATCATTTTGTTAAAAAGCCTAAGGGATTTTCCCATTGCCTGGGAGTAACTGATTAACATGGAGGTGTTTCCAAAGTTAGAACCTCTAGTAGAATATTCTAGTAATAAAAAAGTAACTATTAAAGCATGGAATTGGGTGCAAAAAGTTCTGAGAATCCTTGTAACAGGGAATAAATTGTTTCAACTCTTTGAGCTTCAGTTTCTTATTTGTAAAATAGTGATCATAATAGTACTGACCTCAGTAAGTTGTTGTGAGGATTAAATGAGAAGTACACAAAGTGCCTGAGAGAGTATTTAGTGCTTAGCTATATATAAAGTAACTATTATTTTATATGATTTCATATACAGAATGTCAAAAATAAGGTCAAGGGCAAGCTTTGTCTAGGAAGGAACAAAGAAATTGTCTGGATTTGCATGAGTCTAAGTTCTTTTTGCACTATTTTTCCTACTAGAATTCTTAATTTTTACCTATAATATTGACATTTTATACTTATTCCTAATATTTAGCAGTTATTGAAATTCTGTATCAAGTTAATGCTCGAGGATGTTGAATAATCAGTATGCTTTTATTCATACTGATTTATGTAATATGCAACCATATAAATATTTGTCATGGCAAAACAGATAAATATATCTCAATATTTATTTGATTGTACTATATAAAATTAACATAAACTTGATGAAATATAAATATTTTGTAATGACCATAAAACAAAATGATAGACTATTTCAGAGAAAAAATAACGGCCTTTAAGATATATAGTCTAAGGAGAAATATTTTACAAACACCTCTGACCTTATATCAACAGGTTACAAGATAATAGAAGAATGCTGTAAGATTATGATTATAACAGATCGCTCAGTGGCTTATTCATTAGAATCGGGGCCTTAGATCAAGAGGTTTTTTTTTTTTTTTTTTAGGTTTAGCCAAATATGGGTATTCCATTGTCTAATTCAAACCACAATTTTAGCTGTAATCCACTACAAAGAGTTGATTAGCTTACAAATCAAGTAGTGTGTCTAGTTTTACTTGTTTCTGTTTACTTGATTTGCTAATAAGTATTTGAATGTATAGCAGAATTTCATTGAAAATTTTTTTCATTGATAACTTATTTTTAATAGAAAAGCATTTTTTAAATTTATGTTGAAAAAAATCAAGACTATATCAGTTATTCCCTGTATTAAAAAAATCAGAGGTACTTAAAATTTAACAATTTCTTGTATCATTTTTAGTGATAGATTCACATCTTAAATTATATTTTTTAAATCTAAACAAACCAATATTGTTTATTTCTAAATGGACTTATAAATTAATTGACTGGAAATTTCCTTAAAGGCCTTATTTATGCTTGAAAAAGCTAAACTGATGGTTCAATAGCTCATATAAACTGAATTCTTGAATCTTTTCTTCAAGAACTATTTTCTACTTCTTTGAATTAAACTTTGTTACTGTTTTCCAAATTGTGACAGTTGATTCTTGTTGCTTATGCTAACTTTAAAGACAATACATAAAATGTTGTCAATATTACAAAATATCAAAGAAAACGAGCTTTTGTTTGTTGTTTTTCTTATGTTTGAAAGTTGCTAAAGGCAGACAATGTTAGAAAATGGCTTACACAGAGAGAAGGCTAGAATTACCAAACAGGCAACATAGAACAGTAGTCTGCAAGACCTAGAAGAAGTAGTAAACTCAGATAGAAGTGCAGATAGTGGTGATTAGTTGGAGGAGTCGTGTTGTGAAGACCTCACGAAGCAGAGAGATAGAGGTTGGTAAAGCCAGAAAGCAGACATACATGGCAGCAGACCAGCATTGTTTTGATGACCAGATATTACAGTAGTAAGATTAAACAACCACAGCTCCCCGAAAGAATACCGTGATGATTATATATGTGTTTTATATTTGCTAATGCCACCCATACTTGTGATATATAAATAACAAGTTTAGACTAACATCTATTAATAAATAGAATGATTAGGATCTTATTTGTTGTTGTTATAGATCAGGGATGTTTATTTCCACTCCAGTTGGCCCATAACATTTCAAATATTATCATAATCTACATTAATGTTCTCAAAAGGGTCAGACTTTTAAAATTCTAGGTATTTACTTACCTCTACTATGTGTAAAGCATCATTTTGGAATGTAGAGTTTAGTTGCAATGGTAGGCTGGTTTTGGCTGTTGTTTTTGGATGCCCAAAGTGCCTTAAAAAGAGCCTAGGTCATCAACCAGCTTCCAGTAACACAGGAGAGATTAAATATTAAAAAATATCAATATGAGATCATCTTCAGATGATAAATATAAGAAAAGCACTACAGCATTTGATTCAAAAGATGGACAGAATTTTTAAGCCATGTTGATCAAAGAAGCTTTTATCAGGGAGGATATTCTAGGATTCTTGAAGAGTAAAGAGAATTTCAGGAGGCAGAACTTTGTGAGTTTGGGGTATGAGGAAAGTGTCTGGTGGTTTTGTATAACATTTCACATGCAGAAACTAAGACATGCAAAGGAAGAAAATAAAACTCCTAAAGTTTGAGAAATGGTATACGGTCCCTTCTCATGAAAGCATTTGTTTTATGAGTAATGGGTATATATTATTTTATTGTATTGTAAAATGAAAAGGTAATATCTGCTATAAAACTACTTTGAGGGGGTACAATTTAGATAGTCTTTTAAGAATGTAAAAGTCCTTTGAAAAAGTTTTATGTTAATTAAGTGTCATAACATTTACTATTGAGTTCCTATTTGCACATGAATATCTATGAATAGTCAGGTAATCTGATGAAGCATCACTTCTCAATGAATCCATCTTGCTTTCTTCCCTATATCCTAGTTATTAATAGAATAGAATACTTCTTGTGTTTCTCATCTATAATATAAGATTGCATATTTAACACATGTGTTAGAATGAGCTCCTTAAGGATATCTATCGAATATTGTGTACTCAATAATAAATTGTAATAGAATAACAGAACACATATTATTAATATAAAATTGCTGAACTAAGTATATAATTTCCTTTTCTTTGTGATAATTAAATCTATAGGAATATTCCCATTGTACACTTTCTAATTCTCATGTGACTAGGTGATTCAACAATTTATTAACGGTCTTTTAAGTATGGAGTACAGAATCAAACATAATTGTAAAGATGACACTCTACAGCTTAATTTAATTTTTTAATATTTCCAATATTTATGATGAAGTTACTAAATTGTGGGTTTTTGTTACTTTACTAGACACAATGCAATATGAGGGTAGGAGCATGTTTATCTTGTTCACAAGTTTCTCTCTAGCAACCAGAGAAGTTTTTGGCAATGTATTTGTTGAATGACTAAGATTTAGTGTAGAAGTTTAAATCTAATATAATAAAATATCAAGTTCAGCTTAATTTAACTGTAATATTAACAGCTAATTATTTTCCGAAAATCTAAGTGTGGCAATTAGTTTTATTGCAAAAATAATAAAAATAATGTTAACCTTTCTTAATGGAGTCTATACCAAAGAAATAAAAAAACTGGTTGACTTCTCAAAAGAATAGTAACAATGCAGCATTAATTTTTTAACATACTTACAGTCCTAATAATTATGTTTTTCCAGCCAAGGAGAAGGATTAATCATAATGTATTATTCTTTGTAACAATATACAGACATGTAAGTGTGTATAACAACATACAAATATATATGTGTATGAACATATATATGGAGTTCAAATGCATTGAAGTTTTTGCCACAAAAGGTTTTGATCAAATTTGTAACATGAGATTACAAATATGTGGTTGCACAAATATATGTATGGATATTTAAATATTGTGATTTGTTTTAGCTTTTAAAATTTAATATATTGTGGTTTTTGTATATTACTTATAACAATATTGATTATTCTACATTTTTGCAATCCTCTGAGAATGTTAAATAGTATAGTCTGGCAAATTAATGGAAATGACTTTTGCCTTATTTTTTCCCTTCTCCCAGGCATAAATTAGTATGAGTTAATTTTCGCATTGTTCTTTCCTTTTATTACAAATTTTAAAATGCAGTATGAATCTAAATTATGAAAAAAAAACACGTACACACAGCTTATATTATTCTGTTCAATTGTAACACATCAGTGGCTATAATATTTTCTTTATAGTAACTTTTCAGAACCTGCTACCTCTCAGGAATCATTAAACTGATAACCTGTGAGTTATCTTTTATTGTACAAGTGAGTTTACCATTTAAGCTGCATCTAAATTCCATTTGAACTTCTACATTTAAAACTATCTAAAACTATCATGGAAGAAAAAGTTGCTAGGATATCATTTTTAATCTTTGTTTCTTGTACAGGGGCTTTATGTCCTGTGAAAAGGTAAAATGTTTCTGAAATGAAATTTTGTCTGTATTAAGTCTATCAAACTAATCTCTTTCTCAGGGCAAAGAAAAAAAATAACACAATGTATTTTGTTTAAATCTTTTCCTGGGAGTTCTAAGTAATAAAATATATCTAACAAAAATGATAGATAAGTCACTAAAGGAGGGACTAACTCTATTTGCATGGAGTTGCTAATGCATTCATACCTGAATATTTAGTGGCATGGAATGTTTGTCACATTCACAGATGATATCTGAAGAGGTAAAGCAGGGCTACACTGTAGGTCAATTGTCATGAAAAAGAGGTCTAGTAATTCAAAAGTCTGAACATTTATAAATTAGATTTATAGTATATGTGTCATAAAAATATACCTATTAATATAATGATGTTTATACAAATAATTAGTAATTATCAATATCAATATGTTCAACTTTATAGGGCACACTCAATTAAAATTTATTCATGCATTAAAAATATTTAATTTCACATATTTGTCAAATGCTGAAGACATTAGACCACAAGAAAACAAGAACTATGTCCTATTAGGGCTTACATTCTAGCAAGGGTGATTTGAGTAAAGACATGGAGAAGATTGACTTGATTTCACCTAAAATCAAAAATATTGTCTTTTGCTTTCATAAGGAAACATTCTTTGGATAATTTATGTGAAATGTATTTTTCTAAAGGCCTACAGTTTCATAAGACACAAAATTCATAATATTTCTTTATTAAAATAGCAAGTAAGAGCATTTTCTTAGGGACATGACATTGTCTACGATAAAGATGTTTATAAATAATCTCACGGTACCTATAAATAAATAATTCAAAAATCTATAAGGCCGGGCGCGGTGGCTCACGCCTGTAATCCTAGCACTCTGGGAGGCCGAGGCGGGTGGATCGCTCAAGGTCAGGAGTTCGAGACCAGCCTGAACAAGAGCGAGACCCCGTCTCTACTAAAAATAGAAAGAAATTAATTGGACAACTAAATATATATAGAAAAAAATTAGCCGGGCATGGTGGCGCATGCCTGTAGTCCCAGCTACTCGGGAGGCTGAGGCAGGAGGATCGCTTGAGCCCAGGAGTTTGAGGTTGCTGTGAGCTAGGCTGACGCCAGGGCACTCACTCTAGCCCGGGGAACAAAAACGAGACTCTGTCTCAAAAAAAAAAAAAAAAAAAACTATAGACTTATATAAACAAGGGTTTTAATGATTTAGAAATATTTTACTTAATTAGTCACTCAAACGTCATAAGCCCGCATATCCACAGGATTTCAGTTAAGTATTTATATATTCATTTTAAATATTTTGAGCCTTAATAACTATACAGCCTGAAGGTATAGCCCACATGCTTATAACTTTTTTACATTACATGAAAAAAGAAAATGATATTTAGAAAATTATAAACTGTGTATACTCTTGAAAGTGATGTGACGTGAACTTATATGTAATATAACCCAATCTGTAACCTTCATAAAAAGAAAAACATATTAAATGACATAATTTCTTGATTAAAGCAAAATACGGTCTGAGAGTAAAAGATGCTAGTTTCTTTCATTGCAAGATGATTTCCTGCAGGCTGATGAAGCTTAAGGCTGAGGGCCCCTCACTGACCAGGCTCCTTCCAGGCCCAGAAAAGGGCTGTCACAGTGAGTTCAGATGGCAAACGCATTTTTTTTTCCTTAAGAAGAATCTTATTTTTAATCCTCACAAAGCCTGACTCTGCTCCTAGGCTCATGATAGCTACTGTGAAAAATGAACCTGATATACTGCTAGAAATAGTGATGTACAAATAATCAGAATAAGGTAGAAAATCAATGCAAAAAGTAAAGAAAAAACAAGCAAACATTAACTGTGGAGAATTTTAGACCCAGCTTCACCAATAATGAGCTGTAAGAACTTCAACAAGCTAGTTAATCTTTTTGGTCCTGTCTTTTCTCATTCGTAAAATTAAGATTCTGGAGTAAATATTCTCTTAGGTATCCTCTAGGTTTAAATATCTATTAATCTATACAAATTTTTGCTTTGATTGCTTTAGCATTCCATTACCACTTGCACATTGAGTTGGAAACTGTTAGGGCTGAAGGAATTTTCTATTAAACATAAGTTTAACATGCATTTTAAATTGAGATATGGAATATTTGCATGGCCATTTAGGTTAAAGCTATTTATGAAAAAATTTAAAATATAAAATAAAATCATTTCCCCAGAGGAACTTGCTAAAGTAAAAGCAAGCAATAAATTAGAATCCAACACCAGAATAATAGGAATTGAAGTGATGAGCTTCTGCAGTTAAATTAGTATTTTTCCTCCTCTGTTAATAACTTTTCCTGTGTGATTTGAATGAGCAGATGGCCACCATGTTTCTAAAAAGCAATTCTCGAAACTTTGTAATTCAATAAGAAAGGAGTATCGGGCTAGTTTATAAATTTATTATTTGAAATATGGACTAACTTTAAGTATACAGGGCCAGTTATACACAATAAATTTCCCCAGTTAATATTTCATTTTTAAATTTAAAATTCCAATTGAAATATTATCACAGTGTGGAATTATAGATGTCATATTATATATTCTCCTTTTATCTCTTGTACTGGAGATTGAACATGACATGTTTTTAAAAATTTTCATAAAGTAGTCCAACATTACTGAAATTAATTTGTTTACCAGTAACACTTGGGGTTTGCTACTCAAGTGTTATATGCTATACTTCCTTTTCACATTTGTGTTTTTATATTTTGCTTCTTTGTCCGAAATATACTTTCTTCTTCAATTTGCCTATTAATCTTTTATGTTTCCGTTTAGGCATTATCTCTTTTTGGAAATATTTTATAATTATTGATTGTAACTTAAAACAATACAATCATAGCACTTTTACTCATTGTATGTATAACTCTTCTCTTTATTCTCTATTAACTTCTTTGGACTCCCTGTGCAGATCCTCAAATACAATATCTTATTCATCTCTTTATTCTATCATCAGTATTATAGTATGTGGCAGTGCAGTTTTAATGTTAGTTGAATGAACGAATGATATAATCAATGAACATTCCTACACAAATTATAAGCCTGCAATGTATAACTCATATATTACTTGATTCATTTTACTAGCCTTCTCTTTAGTTTAATAATATTTATACCCTATGTTATTATTGAAAAGATTATGGCAAAAATTTATAAAATAGAGATGTATATATTTGATTAAATATAGTGCTAAAGAAGATAACAAAACAAGTAAAAAGATTTAAAATGCTGCAAAGGGTGAGACTGCTATAAAATTTGCATGTATATTGGTTACTATCTGACTGCAAATTTGATTCTAGACTTTCTGGCATTTAACTCACATTGGAAAACCTAGGTAGTTACATTATCTGCAATTTGTGTGAGCTAAAAACTGACCAATTACTCAGGAAGATAAAGTTAATACCATGACTCAGATCCAGGTGATACACATATCAAGATTTCTCATTAAAAAAAAAAAAAAAAAAAAAAAAAAAAACTGTTAGTATTTATAACCAGTTTCTAGTGTAAAGGTCCAGTTCCTTAAAGATATTCTATGGGCCTTCACTATCTTATCAAAACACAACATATTAAAGGGGATTCTTTCCTCTTTCTACTCAGTACAAAAATTCTTAACACTTGTAGAATACAGTATTCTGTATTCCTTAATAGAATATCATGTAGATAAAACATAGTTCTCGACTATTTAAGAAAAGGGCTATCCATGGATTGCAGAGAAATCATGTTGAGGATGAATCACATGCTTTGTGGTATGAAATTTTACTTCTGGAAATGACTAATAGACTGAGTGAAAGGTGGACTATTGCAATAACAAACATGGTACAAAATTCCTGTGATTGGATAATAATTTCATTTGTAAAAGAGTGTTTGCAACTAGTGTATACAACAAGTACATATATCTAGTGCATATAACATTGCAACCATATCTAGTGCATGTAACATTGAAACCAAGTGCTCTTTTTTATCCATCTTTTCTTGCAGCAACCTGATGGGATTCCTAGCACTAAAAAGTCTTAAAGTGTTAATTTGATTGAAAACATAACTCAATGAAAAGACACCAGGGAACGTTGAATCTAACAATTTAACAGGCAACAGGGCATTTTGTCCACAGAAGTTCAAACATATAATAAGTGTGTTTCCGAGATTTAGAATTTATAAATGAGAGTATGTAAGATTACATTCTCTTGAGAAGGGTCTTGTAGTTTATCTGTGTTTCTTTTTCTTTCTTCTTTCCTTCTCCTTCCTTCTCTGTTTCTTCCCCTACCCCCCAATTTCTTTCTTTTTCTTTCTCTTTTCCTGGGATTACTAATGGTATGTTTATGATATTTCTAAAAGGAACTGATAAAATGAGAGAAAATAAGTAAAAGTTCCCAAATATTCTTTATCTCCTTTGCCTACTTTTTAGTGGGATTATTTATTTATTTTTGTTGTTGTTGAATTGAATTCCTTGTATATTCTGGTTATTAGTAGTCTTCTGTTAGATAAATACTTTGCAATTTTTTTCCCATTCTGCAGGTTTTCTGCTTTGTTATTATTTTTTGCTGTGCAGAAGCTTTTTAGTTTGGGTCTAATTTGTTTATTTTTGTTTTTGTTATCTGTATTTTGAATACTTAGTTATAAATTCTTTGCCTAGATCAATGTCGTAGGGTTTTCCCTATATTTTCTTCTAATATTTCTATACTTTCAGGTGTTAAGTTTTAATTTTTAATTCAACTTCAGTTCGTTTTTGTATATCATGAGAGACAACAGTCCAGTTTCATTCTTCTGCATATGGCGATCTAATTTTCTCAGCACCGTTTATTGAAGAGGTTGTGCTTTCCCAATATATGTTCTTTTCAGCTTTGTCAAAGATCAGTTGGCTATAAATGTGTGGCCTTAGTTCTGGGTTCTCTATTCTGTTCTATTAATTTATGTGTCTATATTTATATCATACCATGTTGTTTTGGTTACTATAACCTTGTAATATAATTTGAAATCAGGTAATGTGATACCTCTATCTTTGTTCTTTTTGGTTAGGATTGCTTTGGCTATTTGGGCTCCGTTTTTGTTTCACATAAATTTTTGGATTTTTTTTCTAATTCTGCAAAAAATGACATTGGTAGTTTGATAGAGATTGCTTTGAATCTTTAGATTACTTTGGGCAGTAAGGTCATTTTAATGATATTAATTCTTCTGATCCATAATTATGGGAATTTTTTTTTTATTTGTTTATAGCATCTACCATTTCTTTCATCACTGTTTTGTGGTTTTCCCTGTGGAGGTCTTTCACTTCCTTGGTTAAATTTATTCCTAGAAATTTTATTCTAGGAATAAAGTAGCTATTGTAAATGGAATTGCCTTCTTGATTTCATTCTCAGTTAGATTGCTATTGGTATATAAAAAAACTACTGATTTTTGTATGTATGTCCATTTTGTATCCCACAACCTTACTAAATTCATTTATCAAATATAAGAGTTTTTTGGTAGAGTCTTTAGGCATTTCCAGATATGAGATTGTGTAATCAGCAAAGAGGGATGATCGGACTTCCTATTTTCCAATTTGGATGCCTTTTGTTTCTTTTTCTTGCCTCATTGCTATTGCTAAGATTTCTCATACTATGCTGAACAGGAATGGTGAAAGTGGGCATCCTCCTCTTATTTTGATTCTTAGAGAAAATGCTTTCTATTTTTTCCCATTCAGTATGATGTTATTTGTGGGTTTGTCATATCTAACCTTTCTTATTTTGAGGTATTTTACATCTGTGCCTAGTTTGTTGAGGATTTTTATCATGAGGGATGCTGAATTTTACCAAATGCTTTTTCTGTACCTATTTGGGTGATCATTTTGGAGAGTATTGTTGTGTTCCTTTGAGGACATCATATTACCTTGCTTTTTCATTTCCTGTGTCTTTACATTTACTTCTGTACATCTGGTATAACAAGTGTTTCTTATTATTTTTGAATTTTTTTTCATTGGAGATGAGGGGTACTTTTTCCTAAAGATCTGGCTAGGATATTGGTTTGTTAGGGCCTTTAGGCTTTGTATTTGTGTGCATGCAGTAGTAAAGGCTGATTTTGTTGACTATAAATGGCATTAGTGGTATCTGTAGTTTCCTCCATGTGTTAGAGTGCATTTATTGGTGGAAACTGTTGTGAAGTTGTGTAGGGACTACAATGCCAGCTGGGCCCCTCTTCAGGTTTTAGTGGTAGTGGTGGTGGGCTAAGCATGTCTATCCTTGTGTCCTGGGGCAGTGTAAGCTGGCACCTCTGCAGTGGTTCCAGGAAGGCCAATTTTTGGGCCTCTGAGTAACTTCTTTGAATATTGGTTGTAGTAGCAGTGTACTGGGCAGGGGTTTGGGCGCAGGTTGCTCCTGGGCAACCAGTGTGGCATGGATGATAGCAGTAGCAGTGGTGGTGAGATGTTCTTCTCATTCCCAAGTGCTATGCACTTGTATTGATAGTGGTTACAAGAGGCTATGTGGGCCAGCTTCCAGGCAAATAGATGGTATTTGCAGGCAAGAGCCAGCTGAAGTGGTAGTGGTAGGATGTTTGTGCCCTACCTCTGTCCTCTGGGAAAGTGTTTGGATGTGCTAGCTGGTGAATTGTGATGTGGAACCCCCAGGACCCTGAATCCCACAATCTGTTTCAAGGTGGGGCAAAACTGGGTGGAGTTGACAAGACAAGCTTGTGCTCAGACCCCCCAGTGGCTAATACATGCACCAGCCATGACAAGGACGTGGAGCCATTCTCAGGCTGCTGGTAAAATACCTTAGGTTAGAGGTGACCACCAATGCACTGAGGTCTTGCCACGGGCATCCTTGCCTGGGGATGGGGACTTACTTCTATCTTACACCTCATTCTCAGTGAGGCTTGCTCTTCCATCTTGGCTGTTGTAGCTAACCCAGATCTTCAGGCAAATCCACAACTTTGTGCCTTGCCCAAAACTCAGCCTTGGGCTACAGGAGCCCCAGCCCAACTCAAGCCCCTGCCTCTGTGGCAACTCTTCTCCTGCTCAGATCCCAGGGGTGTTGCCCACTTTCAGCACCAGCAGCTACAGCCCACATCATGCTCACTTCTGAGTCCTGTTTGCAAAAGCTCACCACCTACTAACATCCCAGCTCCACAAGCAGCAGCCTATGTTTCCCTAACATCTAGGACTAGCACCACTGGCTCCTATGACCTTGCATAGTCTACTAAAAGCCAGCATCAAGAATGGTATCTTACTGTAACCATTCATGTCCCAGAAAAAATGTGCTACCCAAGGCCTGTTCCCTCCTTGGAGCAGTTCCTTCCCACAATATTCCAGTCATTCCCCAGGTAAGAATCAGGGCTTGGCAGGATAAAAGTGCTCTCCTGTGGCCTGAATTGTATGATTCCTTGGTGGGAAAGTGGGCACTCACTCACCCTCTTCCATATTGGGCATTCACTCTTAGTTCCTGGCTGCAAGCTTATCCATTTTCATTCTCCTTTCTGGATTTTAGTGTTTCCTGTCACTTTTCTGTTGAACTCCTGTGTTCCCTCTTGAATAATGTATTGAAAGTGTGATTGTCTACATACTATATTTATTCTTCTAAGTGGACTAAGTTTGCTTGGAATGCAACTAGTCAGCCATCTACTATTGTATCTTTTTTTTTTTAATATCTGATATCTTATACTGAGTAGGCAGATTTAAATTTTGTTTCCTTGTGAAAATATGCAAAACTTGAAAGTGAGAATCCTTTTAAAGAAATACAATTTGTCTTGGTCTAGTAAGAAATGTGATTTTAAGTAAAAGAGACGTGAAGAGGACAAACATACTGATATAAAGAAAGAAATGGTGGCTACACTGAAGCTATTTTTTCTTTTCAAACAATGAACACTGACAGGCTAAAATGAGATTTTCTAGTCTAATGGGTTATATCAAAAATAAATATAAGGAACGTATTATACTGAATTTTTCTAGTCCATTCATTACTTGTGGTTATACACATGGTTTCTAAAAGCCAGGGAAAAGAGTGATAATAAATGTCATTTTGAGTTCTCTTTCTTCATGTATACACACAAGAAATTTTGTTACTTTAAATACTTAATACTGTTTTGAAAACACTATACGATGTTTTAATTTTAACTTCATATTTCCCTCATGCACCTATGCATCCTTGTTTGTTTTGTTTCCCTGGCATGTGAGCATTTCTGGATACAAACAAAGAGATTCCCTCACTCTACCTCTGTCCCACCCCCTGCTCTAAGTAGAGCATCCCCAAATTGTCTAATATAACAGGCCAAAAAGAGAAATTACACTTCTTTTAAGCAACAAGGAGAAGAAAAAGTCAGTGTTACATTCAAACTACCCAAATCTTTGCAGGTGGGAGACAGTCCCATGTTTGCTTTTGGCAGAAACCATCTAATGACTATTTTTCCCATGGGGTCAGTACCTCTGTGAACATACAAGTTTATGCTCTACCTTTCAAGAAGTGGAAAGATCTTTGAATCCTTACACTAGAATATTATTCTTCTTGAGAATTCTTGAGAAGGTCCTTTTTTTTTTTTTTAAATCTCAAGTTTGTGAGAAGGGATTTCAAGGTTCCCATCTTTGTTGAGATTGACAGAACAAAAAATGTCTGAAGATGTGTTTTTTTTTTCATGCTTTATACTCAAGAAATAGCTTGAGTTGAAAACCTTTTTCCTTCAGAAGTTTGGAGTATGCTTTCACTATTTTCTAGCATCTAAGATTGATATTCAAAAGCCTAACACCAGTCTCATTCTCTTTCCTGTGTAGTTGACTCAGGTATTTCATTGATGTCTTTTCATTGCTGTTCATTCATGCTATTGTTCTCATTATCTTAGGTTTCCTTTTTTTATCCACTATGAGAGATATTGTAAATCCTCTCTTTAACCTTGATATTTTGAAATTTGACACAGAGACTGAACTTGCTCTTTCATCTGCCATTTTTTCGATTGCTTTCTTGGCCACTCATTTTAGAGGACATGTGCTGTACTTCAGAGACTCTTGCTCCAATTATTTCTTATTATATCCCCCACTTTCTCAGTACTCTTCTTCTAAAATGGCCATGTATGAAATAACAAACTTATGATTTGTGTCTCATCTATTTCCCCATAATTTTAATATATAGTCCTTTTTATTTTAATGAGATGACATCAACTTCATTTTTTCTAAAACTTGTATTTGATACTTAATTACAGAAAACATTTAAATTTGAAGATATATTTTTTATATTTTTCTTTTTTAACTTCTTGTTTCAAAGGTCAATATCTTATGGCATTTATTTCGGGTACTAACTCAATTTGTGTTCTTTCTCTGCTTTAGGTTCTTTGATGGAAGATGAATTATGTCTGTTTTTTAAGAAAATATTGTGTGTGTGTATATATATATGTTTACACCTCTCTTAGTATTCCTCAAATATTGAATCTTGACAGTTGGTAATGAATAATATCAAGAAATAACTACTTGGATCTCTATGTATATAGAAGATATGAATAAGATGAAATTATTAGAAAGACTGGATGGGAGACTAGTATATAAGATAAGTAATCTTTTTTTTTTTTTTTTTTTTTGGGACAGAGTCTCACTCTATTGCCCGGGCTAGAGTGCCGTGGCATCAGCTCACAGCAACCTCAGACTCCTGGGCTCAAACAATCCTTCTGCCTCAGCCTCCCGAGTAGCTGGGACTACAGGTATGCACCACTATGCCCGGCTATTTTTTTCTATATATTTTTAGTTGTCCAGCCAATTTCTTTCTATTTTTAGTAGAGAGGGGGTCTCACTCTTGCTCAGGCTGGTCTCGAACTCCTGAGCTCAAATGATCCTCCCGCCTCGGCCTCCCAGAGTGCTAAGATTATAGGCGTGAGCCACCGCGCCCGGCCAGTAGTCTTTACATATCAGAATACACACATTTTTTCCCTCAAATATTACTCACAATGTCTACTATACTAATGGTATTAAAATTGCTATTATGAAAATGACAATCATAGTTCTAGCAGTATTTTCTCCTTTTTCAATCTCAGGAGAATCCAGTTCTGTGAATTGGACTGCACAGAACATTACCTATCTATCAATCTATTCAATCTATTTACCTACCTATCCATTTTTTGTATCTATCTATTTATCTACATCTAAATCTATACCTATCCTTCAACTTTGGTTGAATAATTTCTCAACTTTATCCTACAGGAATCTTTACAATTGATCATCAATGCTATTAGTTTTATTCAAACACTCAATACGAAATTTACTTTTTAATTGATTTTTTTGCGTGTCTGTCCTTTGTATAAAAGTAAGTTCATAGTAATTCTACTTGTAAATATTTATTATACAGAAATAAACATGGATATGAACAAAAAAAGAATCAATCTTAATTGATAAATTAAAGTGACAACATAATAAATATATTTATATGTAAACATATTATTACATTATTATTATTTACTTATTTATTGGCCACAGCATGCTATATTACAAAGAATATTACTTTTAAGTCAAAGAAGCTTAAACTTCTTTTTAAAATAATGTAACATTGGGAAAATTAATTGGCCACTTCGTTCATCATTTTTTGTATCTTTAAAATGACAATAACAATGTTTATATTATAGAGTAGTTGTGAGTATTTAATCAGTTAACAAATGAACAATAGAATAAACAAATGGATAAATAGCCATTTTTTTTTCCTCCAATGCCCTTGTATCTGATCATTCTTATTTTGGGAATATCCACAAGTATGAGTGTTCATGGAAAGCAGGCCTTGTCTTTCACTATGAGCGATTGAGTTCCTTCTTTTTCCAGATCTTGACATCCTAAGGCCTGTTTCTATAAACTAAGCTTGGCCAATGATGCATTCCCAACAGAGACTGTAAATCTGGAGTGAGCAAAGCAAAGGAAGGAAGGAAAGGAAGATTTTATTTTGTATTTTTTGTTTTCATTGGCAGAGGTTACAGCAACAGCTAGTTTGGAGGGCAGTGTAACTCAGATAGACCTCACAGATCTAGAGTAGGTAATGCAGAGACGCCAGCTGAGAGATGCGATGTCCTTCCATGGAAGCATCTTTGTCCTCACCAGGCTTTCACAGGGATGTAATTTTGGTCTCTGTTTAATTAATAAGTGTCTTTTGGTTTCAGCCAGTTTCCGGAACATTTGGTCATTTGTTTAAGGTAACCATTATGTTTTCATGAGACTCCTTTCGCTCATGGATCACTTAGTTTATGCTTATTGCACCCATATAAAAATAATCCCTTATGGTGACATTGGCAGGAATAACAGTGTAAGGACCTCCAAAAACTCACCACTTTATAAAAGTAATGAGAACACTGGTAAAAAATGTCAACATCACATCTCTGGAAAATAAATAAAGCTGTTGCTTCTAACAATATATGAAGCATTTATTGAAGAAAAATAGCTGCCTATAGTTAAGAACAATGAGGTTTGTGATGTTTTAACGTGTTCCATCCCCATCCCCCTTTCTAGCTTTGTGGTGATCACCAAGCTCCACAAGCTATTATACAAAATAGAAGATGAATGAACATTTCCCAACTCCTTTTATGAAACCAGTGTTACCTTGATACCCAAACCAGGCAAAGATATCATAAGATAAGAAAACGCCAGACCAGTATCTCTTGTGAATATACATGAGAAATATTCCATTAAATACTAGTGAACAAAATACAGCAGCATATGAAAAAAGTTATACAGCATGACTAAGTGGAATGTATCTGAAAAAGACAAGGTGGATCAACATCTGAAAGTTAATTAATATAATGCACTATGCTATTATAATGGAAGACAGGACAAAAATCACAAGCTCATTTCAATAGATGCAGGGAAACCCAGTATCTTTTTTATGATAAAAACATTCAATGAACTAGGAATATAAGGGGCCTTCCTTAACTTGATAAAAGCATCTATGAAAAAAAGGAGAAACATCATATTTGATGGTCAAAGTCACCTCTATTCAATATGATGCTGGATGTTCCAACCAGAGCAATAGGCGAGAAAAAGAAATAAAAATCATGCGATTTGAAAGAAAGAGGTCAAATCACCTCTATTTGCAGGTAACAATATCTTATATAGAGAAAATCCTAAGAAATACACAAAAAAATCTCTTATTCTAATAAAAACATTCAGGTAGGTTTCAGGATACAAGTTCAATATATAAATGTAAATTGCATTTCTATACACTAGCAATAAAACAATCTGAAAATGAGATTAAGAAAAAATCCCATTTAAAATAGCATCAAAAATAATAAATTGTTTAGGAATATATTTATCACAATAAATATAAGAACACAAAACTAAATCAACAGACTGGCATCCCATATACAGGATTGAAAGACTTAATATTTTTAAAATGGCAATACTCACAAGTTGATCTGCAGAGCAATGCCATCGATATCTAAATCCCAGCTACATTTTTGCTGAAATTGACAAACTGATCATAAAATTATATGGAAATTCAAGGGACTCAAAATAGCCCAAAAATCTTGAAAAAGAATAATAAAGTCACAGGGCTCATAGTACCTGATTTCAAAACCTATTACAAAGGTGCAGTAATCAAGACATTGTGCTACTGGCATATATGTATACATATAGACTAATGAAATAGAATTGAAAACACATAAATAAACCCTTACATTTATGCTCAATTTATTTTTGACAGAGTGCCAAGAATACAATCAAAAGAAAGGTCTTTTCAACAAATAGTGCTAGGTCAACCTGCAAAAGAATGAGGTAGAACCTCTATCTTACACCATATACAAAAATTTACTTAAAGTGGGTCATAGTCCTTAATTTAGGACCTAAAAATATAAAACTTCTAAAAGAAAACATAGGTGAAAATCTTCATGACCATAGATTAGACAATAATTTCTAAGATACGCTGACAAAACCGGAAGCAAAAAAAAAAAAAAAAAGGAAAAAGTAAATTGTACTTCATCAAGTTAGTAACTTTTTTCTTCAAAAGACACTATTGAGAAAATTAAAATAGAATTCATAGAATGAAAGAAAATATTTGCAAATCTTATATTTGATAGAGGACTTGTACCCAGAATATAAAATCAATACTTGCAACTCAATAATAAAAAGAAAAATTACCAAAAAATGGGAAATATATAAATGAGCTTTCTTCAAAGAAGGTACACAAATGGCCAATAAGCACATGAAAAAAATTATAAAAATAATCATTAGGAAAATGCATATAAATCCACAATGAGATACTGCTTCAAATAAACTAAGATTATTTAATAAAAAGAACAAATACATCTCGGTGTGAAGAAACTGGTACCCTCATACACTGCTGGTGTGAATAGAAAATGGTGTAGCCATTGTGGAAAGTAGTTATACAGTTCTTCCAAAAATGAAATAAGGAGTTTACCATATGAGTCAATGGTCCCACATCTACGAATATGCCCCAAAGAATTGAAAATATATTTTCAAACAAAAATGCATGTATGGATGCTTAGTTTTTTATTCATAGTAACCAAAAAGGAGAAACAACCCAAATATCCTTCCTATTGATGATGTATAAAAAAAATGGTAAAGCTTAACAATGGAATATTATTTAGCCGTAAAAGGAATGAAATACTGAAACAGGATGCTACATGAAAGAAGCCACAAATTGTATAATTCTTTTTGTATTAAATCTCCACAATAGGCAAATCCATAGAGACAAAAAGTAGATTATTTGTTGTTAAGAAGGCGCAGCAGTAAAGAGTGATTACTATTGGGCATGGGATTTCTTTTTAGTATGTTAAAAATGTTCTCGAATTTGATAGTGGTAATGATGGCTCAACTCTGAATGTACTCAAAAAATTGAATTCTACACTTTAAAATTTAATTAATTTTATGGTATATGAATTATATCTCAGTTGGAAGCAAACCAAACCAAAACAAAAATCCCTACCATATATTTAGTATATAACATGTTACATGGCATATAGAAAATCTGTAATGAACAGTCACTATATTAGTCTTTACGAATTTCTCCTCAAAAGATTTAATTGAAATAGTGTATTATAGTAATGTCTTATTTAACTTTATGCAATATAAAATGTAAAAACAGACATAATGTATATAATTATGTGCTTTAAAAACATAAATGACAAAATAAAACTGGTAGCATATTGAGAGAACTGTAATCTTAATTAGTCTAATTCTCTAGGCAGATACATTTCTCCCTTGATGTCACAGACTTAATATGCATATAATTTTTATATGCTATTTTATCCAACTGAAGGATCACTTATTGATAGCTATGAAACATTTTAAACCACATAATTATCTTTAATAACTACCGAACTCATATGACTTTCTCATAATGTCATGTAAGGATTTATAATTTGCACACAAATCAAAGGGAAAAAAGCTATATAGGTCAAAAATATTTTTAGCTTTCAAGTTTTTAAATTTTTGAATTTTTACTTTAGCTCCTTGTCACTTGTTTCTATAATGTGGTATTATATATTCAATTTTGTAATTCCACTGCATGCCACAAGTGGGTACCAATTAACTATATGGCAAATAAAATGAGACATTCTAGTTTCTGAACAAAAAGAAAACTAGCACAAGCTGTTGGTTTACACTCAAATGCATTCCTATCTATTACACTGAGGAAGAGTAATGGTATATATTTAAGAACCTAACATCAAAATGGTAAAAACAACTAGAGAAACAGAAGTCAGTTGTGACTTTCTGAGTGAGACAAAAATTTAGGGTACTGCCTTGAAGGAATATCTTGGAGGAAAGCTTGATATGTGCTGTTTTTACTAACTCATATTGTTCTCTTAGGAAGAATTACTGCATCTTCCCTACTGCTAAGCAATGAAACATCAGTGCTGGTGCAGAGGGTGCCAAAATTGGTTTGTTAACATTAGGATGCCACAGAAGCCCAGCTCCAATGAAGAATTGCTAACAACAGACACAAACAGACTTGCTGGTCCTGAATATCGCCTTCTCATTTCAGCTATCAGCTCTAAGGCTATGGTGTCACAGATAAGAAAGTAAAGGTCAAGAGTTTATGTGCAAATGGATGTAAATAGGTATGTACCCCGGGGCCAAATGTTAGGGACAACAGCGATTAGGTTACACAATGTCAGCTTGCAGGGTTAGGGCTCCATGCCCAGGTGTAATTCCCCTATCAAATCCTGAAAGTTTAGAAAGATACAAAGACTATTTTATGTTTTAGGGCCTTCATATAATTGGCCAAAGTATCTAATATTGCCCATATGAGTGCTCACATTCAAAAATATGTATTTCTGTGACCACAACTACCATTAAACATAATTAGAAGAGATAAAGAAAGAAAGGGAGGAATATGACATAGAAGAAAAAGAGAAAGAGTAGAAAAAGAAGGAGGAGAAGAAGAGAAAGGAATGAATAACAGGCAAAAGAGGGGAAGTAAAAGGAGACAGAGCTAAAGAAAAAGTTGGAGGAAGGGGAGGAAGGGGAGGATGATACCTATAATAAAAAGAATTAATTAAAGAGGTAGAAAAAAGAATTTAAAATATGATTAATAAGTAGCCTCACAGAGATAAGGGGTGATATTAATACCATTAAGAAGAAAAAAGTAATTATAATAAATTATCAAGTAGGAATAGTAAGAATGTAAAATACAAACTTAAATGAGACTAAAACATCAATATATGACATAAATATAATGCACCACAGATTAAGAACAATTTGGAAGGCTGGATATTAAAGTTATCTATTGGGAAAAGATAAAGAAAAATATAGAATAAAACTTAAAAGATGTGATGGATTAAATAATAACTAGCAACATCTATGCAATGGGAGTCCCTGGAAGACAGAAGAAGGTAAATCAAAGACTGTTACATTACACTGGA
Organism: Propithecus coquereli; assembly: GCF_000956105.1. NCBI lineage: Eukaryota > Metazoa > Chordata > Mammalia > Primates > Indriidae > Propithecus > Propithecus coquereli. Next base: position 987,494 of record NW_012148919.1, on the reverse strand, counting down.
AGATGAGGCATCTTAGGGCAAGGATGTTTATGGTATTTGGGTTATGACACACAATGTTGAACTTCCTATGATTCAACTGATCACAAAGGAATATCACTGATCACAGAGGAAGCACTCTGCCTCATCAGTGAACACAGATGTCTTGCGCCCCATCAACCTGGCTTCAACTGATTGGAACTTTGATTGGTGTGTAAATCAGAGGCAGTTTTCTCTAAGGGCATTGCCAGCCATCTGTGAGGTGGTTTGAGATGAGAATTGTGCCCAGAATTATGTGCTATGCTATGATTTTACTACTATTGCAATCAGGTCTTTTTTGGGGAATACAGAAGCAGAACATTTTTAAAAAAGAAATAACAAGAAGCAATAATCACTAAGAAGTAAAACACAGAGGAAGCCAATGCCATGGGAAAGGGAGAAGAGATGATCCACTTGGTAATGGGAATGAAACAGAAAAAACAAAACAAAACAAACAAAAGAGAGAAACTTAGACCTGGAAATAGTGCAATGAACACTATCTGGGTGACAGGCACACTTATAACCATGACTCAAGCATTATAAAAGTGATCCATGTAACCAAGAATATTTTTATCCCCATAATATATTGAAATAAAATGAAAGAAGAAGAAAGAAAGAAAATAGTGGACACTAGAGTTGTTATTGCATTGTTAAACTGTATGGAAAACAATGCATTATATTTCACATATCTGTGGTACTTGGCTCATATAATTTCCTATGAATTCTCATTTCCACATGTATCTTTACCATGAATTCTTAATAATAAATAAGACAAACTAAAAGAGATTATCCAAGAAATGGTCTTTACCATCCCTGCTCAGCACTGGTGCCTAACAGATTAAGCAGCCTGAGTGATCTATTTGAAGCAATCCATAATGCCATACACTTTAACACCTGAAGTTACTCTATGTAAGGTATGTTCTTGGTGAAAATTTTTGAAGTATGTTGTGTTGACATGCAAATATCCTACATAATTTAACTTAGAAATTAAATTGACCAAACAAAAAAAGAAAAAGATACATTAAATTCTAAAAATTCCATTATAGAGTGATTTCTCTATATTTCTCCCAAACAGGAACCCAGGTAAGTTAGCTAGCTAGCTAATAAAAACAAAACATAGGCTTTTACATGGATCTCCAAGCCAAATCTTCCAATATATTTGAAAAAAATATATAAGAAACTTTTTATATTCATGAATATTTGCCAGGAAAAAAACTATTTGCTATTTATGCTTTCCATATTATAATTGGTTCCAATGTGAATTAAAGAATTCATAGTGGCTTTATTTAAATCATAAAATTTTAAACTTTGCACAGTGGCAGTATGGTAGCCAATGAGGTTTATCCGAGGCTCTTTTATTGCTAATTGAAAACTTAAATCATAAAATTTTAGAACTTTTAAAATGTTATCAGTTGTTTGTTTCTATTTCTTAATTTTACTAATGAGAAAACTAAAGAAAAGGGAGGTCACCCAGATTAATAAATATCAAAAAGGTAAGTTTCTTTAGTTCAGAGGTGTTTTGCCTTTATCTCTCTATATTTTTAATTTTATCTTTATTTTTGTTTAGGTTGACGATAGAGTAGACATGAATGGAAAACAAAGTACTGGAGAATTAAACATGAAATGGTTAAAAATTATTCATAAAATTATTAATAAAAATATAGAATTTTGCTTACCCACAGAAGTCTAAATCTGTGGATTTATAATTAAATCCTGGTATCTACCCTAAATGCATATTCTAAATACATGAAAGCACTTACTTAAATTCCTGGCATATTTTAGGTATTTAGAAAAAGTATTTTGTATGTTCTCCTTATGATTTCCCTAATACAAAGTTCAAATTCAAGAACTGTTTGTCTTTATTAAATTCCACTGCAAAAAAAAATACTTGCATAGGATTTCACAATTTAGAAGGTATTTACATAATCATTATAATTATTAGATTTTTATCTACTTAATAACCTTGAATTGGTGGCAAATCAGGAAACTGAGGCTGTTTAAGTGCTACCCCCAAATCATCCAAATAGAAAGTGGTAAATTCAAGAGGTACACCCAGATCTTCTGACTCCACATACAATTCTCTCTATAATAGGAAACAGATGAATCCTATCATATTGATTTCTGGTGCCAGCTGATGTGTCCCTCTTTCTCTAAAATTGTATTGCCCTCTTCCCCACGGATTTTTAAAGGTATAATCAATTAAGTGCAAAGATGCAGGCAGACTTGCTTATCCAGTAACATGAAAGGGAGCCACATTAACTGAGTTTTACAAAATCCACATTAATTATTTATTCCTCTGGGATACACTACTTTGGCCTCTCCATGATACTTCATTTTTTTCATATCTATGTTTACATATTATATGATTGTCAAATTGTAAAATCTTTGAGGACAGTAGGAGATCTACTCATTTTGGGATCTTTAACGTCTCCCTCAACAGTTTAAATGCATGTTGGTCAACACAGGAAAATATCAAGAACTTTAAAGAAAAAATGTGCTTCAAATAAGCCCACAGTTTACCTAAAGCTAATGATAATTTGTAGCATTAATACTTTAACATACACTTGCATTGTCATTAAAATATTTCTAAAAATCATATCAATAAAGTAAGAGATCTTACCCAGACCATGTCTATGTGTTGACATTGGTGGTAAAACAGTCCAAGTCTTGGTTTTGGGATTGTAACATTCAACAGTGTTCAAGGTCTTTAAGCCATCTCGACCTCCGATTACAAAGAGTTTGTCATCAATAACAGCCACACCAAACTGCAACCTCCTGCCGTTCATCATCCCTGCCTGGATCCACAGATTTGTTCTGAGGTCATATTTCTCTATGGTTGTAGCTCCTAATAAAACATAAAATCAAATAGTCACCAATTACTACTAATCCAACATACAACCTGCCCAAGGCAGTGTACAAATTAGGACGTGAAAGCATTGTTGTCACATTCATTTTTCTTAAAGAAAAAGTGGCAAAAGAAAAACAAAAAAAAAAACAAAGGGTCTGTAATACAACTGCTTTATTTTCGCCTCTTGGCAGACACTAAGGATCAAAATAAACACAAATTTTCAGCCTGTTTGAATTACATAATGGTCTCATTTTAGACTATTGATTCTATAGACACATTGTTGGGCATCACACATTTCTGTCAGTAGATTTTGCAATGTTCCTCTATCATTCTTTGTCAATAAAAATGTAGCATAATCCCAGCATTAAAAATTTTTATGAAGACCTTTCAAATAATTAAGCTATGAATATTATCTGTATAGTTTCCAAAATCGAAAAGCAGTTAATTAAATAGAAATATTACCATGTTTCTCTTTAACTTTATGCCATAAATAAACGAAAGTTTTAAAAATCAATTGTGAAATATATAAGCAAATATCTGCTATGCTTTTTAAACCTGCTTTTTAAAAAAATGATCTAGGGAATAACTTAATAGAATTTAGAGACATAAAATAATCTATTTTTACCAATCATGTTATAATCTTTAAATAAAATAGCTTATCTTTCCTCTAAAAGCTTTTTATATATAAGTTTGAGAAATACAATAACTCTGACTCATACAATAGAAATTAAAAAAAGAAAGTAGCTCGATTGCTGGGAGATTTGCTTTAACAGGTTTAGTTACCAATTCACACTGAAAATGTCAGCCTAGAATAAGTTCACAAATGTTTATGTGATGTAATATAAGCTAATGAACACTGATCTCGCTGCAGTGTTTGATCTTAATGTTCAGACTCACCTTCACCAATGTTTCATCCACATTGATTAAACATCCCTACAAAGGGAATCAACATTCTTGTGTATTTTCATTTAATCATGGGCAATCTATTTTACTGATAATGTAGTAAGTAAAAGTTTGCAATTCTAAAGAATACATTCCTCTGGGCACTCATTTACTCTTCAGAACCTAACTAGCAACGAGAGCTAAACAAATATGAACACCTTGAAAGCAGACATTTTGCTAATTTAAGTAAAAATGTATGAATTTAAGCTCAATTTTTATTTAAAAGTAACAAAGAAATAATTGGATAGACACCGAATTAGATGTATTAAATCTGCATTTTGACGTTGTTAAAAAATATAAGCTTATTCCCATACATAACTAAATTTGAAGTATTATAAAAGTATTATTTTTAGAATAAAAATAAATTGGAATGTTCACAAAAGTTATTTGACTATTTATTAATATGTACAATATTTTAAAGAATGTCCTTATTTTTACGTTTGGATATATTCATTATATTTGGTTTTGAATGTTTTATTCAATGATGTACAAATTAAAATTCTACCATGAACTACATCATCGAATAATTTCAAGGTTGTCTGGATTTTCAAAGCTCAATAACTTTGCTATTATGTGAATGTCTAACTAAAAATTGAGAATTATATACAGATAACTTGTCCCTTGTGACTAACTCTTGAGAAATGATGGCAGAAGAAAGAGTATAACCCGATCCTAATTAACCCAGTCCCATTAGACTCATATTTTGGAGGTATGGGTGAACAAGTAATAAGTATCTGAACAAGTATACTTTCCTTAATCTCCAAAACCTTGCTCAAAACCTTTGCAGAGAATTTGAGGTACAGTTATCATTTTTAGAGGAAATAGTTGGGAATGGATAAAGTTAATGCGTTCTGTGTAACCAGAGAAGTTGTGGCTCAAAAGGAAAAAGTAGGGCTTGATTTGGAATTCAAAGCCTCATCCAAACAAGCTATATATGACTTAAATTTCAACACTATAGGATTTTTGACTTTCACAGTTTTTCTTCTAACTTCAGTCTTGAAAAGTGACCTATTTACTTATTCTAAAGTAGCTGTAGCAGAAATAGGAGCTCATCCCTACCTTCATTTTTTTAAATGACAAGCTGCATTAATTTTCTGTGGCTGCTGTAAAAAAATTATCTCAAACCTAGTGGTTTAAAAGATACAAATTTATTATCTTAAGGGTTGAAGAGGTCAGAAGTCTGAAATCGGTCTTACTACACAAAGATCAAGATGTTTGGCAGGGCTATGTTCCTTTCAGGAGACTCTAGGGGAAAATCAGTTTTCTTGTTTTTTCTATTTTCTAGAGGTCACCCACATTCCTTATTGCTGTTCTTCAAAGCCAATAACATTGCATTTTTTTGATGTTGATCCTTAGGATTATATTGGGCTCACCCTAATTTAATCTGACATAATGTAGAATAGTGTGCTTATATCTTCATTTGATTAGCAATCTTAATTCCTTTGCAGACTATCTTTCCCTTGCTATGCAACCTAATATATTCACAGGTTCTGGGCTTAGAATATGAATTTGGTGGAGGGTATTATTCAGTCTACCCCAGAAACCAAGGCTTACGTTTACTCCAGTATTCAATCTTGCTTACTTATAAAAATTTAATAATACAAAATGAAAAAGGATCTTTTTGATATAAAATACAAGGGATCTTTACTAATACAAAATAAAAGGATCTTTATTTTAGCCAATGTAATTGATTTTCTTATTCAGTCAGCATGTATTGTAAATATTTTATTTGATTTTTAACAATCACAAATTTAAGCATATGCTTTCCTTTTCCTAATGAAAGTTATTAATAATAATATTCTTTAAGAAATTTCTTCACCAATGTACTTTACTAGCTATCTGTATAAACCTCCTAATTCTATCATTATTATTAGTTTATCAATTTGTGAGTTTCGTTGTTTTCCTTTGTAAGATTGTATGTATTCCCTTGGGTGCTCCTTAAGTTAGAGGAAGAAGAAAGCTATCCTGAGTAATTTTAGCTTTTATTTTTCCTTAAAGTAAAAACAATACTTGTCATTACATAAACTAAAAATAGAATATAAGTTAGTGTTTACTGCTGTGGTGGTAGTTGATAAATTTGGAAGAGATCCAAAAGGAAAGTTTATTTTAAGACATAGTTACATTGGGGTTACTCTCCTAATGAAACCATCACCGTTTTGTGACGTTGGGGTTACTCTGTTGATGAAACTATGCCTACAAGGTGAAAGCTTGACTTTAAAATGTGAGACTGCAGGCACAACAGACTCTTGACAACTTTCATAAACTTGGGAGTGCCAACTCTATCTAAAGGTAATAGTTTTTACTCTGTTACTGCCACTGGGAATTCTGGCTTAATATTGCCAGGTTTTCTGACTTATTAAGAAGAGCATGAAAACTACATTTTTAAAATGTGGAATCTCCCAACAATAAAAATGTTCGACTAATTTAAAATAATGTTTAGGCCCATTAAAACAAGCACATGGCCATGTCTGTCCACAGAGAATTATTATTAGGAGTAGATAGATCCATGCTGTTTTACATCTTAAGCTCTAGACCACTCCTGTTAATAAAGTGTGCAGGTTTCATTAACTCTTATAGAAAGTTTTGCTGTCTTTCCGTGAGCTATCATTTTGTACAGTAATAATATTATTTTATAAAATGTGTAATATAATTTAATAAAATTAAAAGCAATCCATCAACACTTATGTGCACATATGGCAGTAAAACTCAAGAAAAATCAAGCAGGTGGGGGGGGAGGAGCAGATGGGTAAATTCACACCTAAAGGGTACAATGTACACTAACTGGGAGAAGGGCACACTGATAACTTTGACTCAAACTGTACAAAAGTAAATTATGTAACCAAAACGTGTGTACCCCTGTAAAATTCTGAAAAAAAAAAAGCAATTTGTAAAGCTTTCCAACTTAATGTAATTCTGTAATTCAAAGGTGAATCTCATTTATGATATATAGAATGTGTGAAATAAAATTATATAGGTATTTTTGAGACTATATGACAATACATGGTCTATTTATGTGCATTAATATATGCTTTATAATTTATTTATTACAGACTATGTGCCAGGTAAGGGCTAGGTGTTTAGCATTTATAGTAATATGAAATTTTCATGTTGCATTATTAGAAATAATTCCTTATATGATCACTGTTCATTTTCTATAGAAAGTATTCATATTTATAAAGCTGATCCAAGTGTAATGATATTTACAAATAATTGATCATAACCAGTTACAGATTTCTTTGTTTCTTCTCCACTGCCACTGTTTCACTTGACTAGCCTTAAAAAATATTCATACTAACAAGAGAAATAATGACACACATATTATTCAGTACTACCTAACATTTTATGCGTATCTTTTATTGAAATATACTTGTGAAATAAATATTGAATAAAGACATTCTGTGTAGGAAGTTTGCAAATAATATATTTAATAGATAATATTGAGTGAGTGTTTCTTTGTTCTAAGAGCTTTACATGTATTAGTACATTTCATTTTCATAAAAACCTGATGAGAAAGGTATTATTAGGTCAGATTTACAGAAAAGAAACCACACTAGAGAAAATTTTTGTTATATGCTCATTATCTCTGCGATAATAACTGGTGGATCCACAATATTAACCTGGCTCTAGAGTCACTCCGAGAAACACTTCTCTTTACAATTAATATATGTAGCAGGCAGAACTTTTAAAAATCCCCCTTCCTGAGATTGAATGATCTGTTTTCCAGAACTGTGAATATGATGACATATCAGGCCATTGACTGCTATGCTATATGGAATGGTTGGCCTTCCGATAGCAGTATTACCTGTGTTGCCCTGATGACACGACCCTTGAAAGTGCAGAGATTTCTCTGGCTAGGGCTAGAAGGGAAAGGAGAGCTTTCTCTGGTTAGCTGTAGAAGGGGAAATCAGAGAGATGCGAAGTATGAGCAAGGCTCACATTACTGTTGCGGCTTTGAAGATAGAGGGGCCACAGGAGAAGGAACGCAGAGGGCCTCTAGAAGCTGAGAGTGATCCCTACATGACAGCCAGGAGGGAAACAGTACCTCAGTTCTACACCCTCAGGGTATTGATTCTGTCAGCACTCATAATGAGCTCGGAAGAAGACTCCAAGCTCCAGATTAGAGTACAGCCCATGCCACACCTTGATTTCAGCTTTTTGAGATCTTGAATAGAGAATCCAGACATGCCATCCCAGACGTCTAACCTACAGAAGTCTGAGGTAATAGATGATGGTTGTTTTAAGCCACTGAGTTTGTGGTGATTTGTTACAGCAGCAATACCGTATAGTTATTTTTATTTGTTTTTATAATTTATAAAATATTTGTTTTCTAAGTTAAATAATCTAACTAGAAGATTATGGATACAATACAAATACAAAACTGTTTCCCTCATGACAAAAAAAATAGTAGACTCCTTTCTCAAAATATAAAACTGAGACAAAGTTGTCAAGATGTCATCAAAGTGAGGTTCTGGGTCTCTTTGGAGATGTTCATTCATACAGGCAAATATGATTATTTTGGGGGTAGGAATGATAGGAATTAATGCTTATATATTCTATTTTGGCATTATAGCAGCAGGTTATATTCCAACATCTATAATTGAAATATTTGGTAACCTCATTTATCTTGAATATAGCACAGAATTAAGTGATAAAAGTTTTCTGAACTGACAAAATAGTTGTCACTAAAAACTCCTAGAAAGAAAATAAAGCTCTTTTATTAAACTCACCAGAGTCTCTTAGCTCTTCCCACAACAACTTTTTACTACAATTTTAATGCAATATTGATAAATTCAGTTACTTGACTTCCAAGCCTTTTTACAAACCCATAAATAAGGATGATCTGGGGCAACTGAAAGCAGCAATAGCTGACAGTGAGGAAGTAATCAGGAAAAAAAATGCATAGAACAATCACTTATGGCTATAAAACAGCAGCAACACACAAACAAAACTATATTATACCTAAAAAGCATCATGGTTAAACACTGATGAGGATCTTGATGTTATCAAATCATTAGGAAAAGGTTAAGTTACATAAGATGGATTATCTTTTAAAAAGCAGTTAATAGTGAGAAGCATTTTGGAAAAATTTTAAATCAAAGATTTTTTCATGATACTTGTAACATAACACCCCAAAGTTTAAAGAAAATATGAATATAAAGAATTACTTATTTCTTGAGTTTTTCATAGTATAAGCATTTTATTGACATTCATGTATCCACAAATCTACCAAAAATATAGCTTTGGAATAACATGTTTACACTTATAAAAAAGGCATCATTTCAGGGGAAATATTTTTCAAGCACAGATAAAAGTATTTATTTTCTAGGTAATTTGTTATATTTTACAAGAATAGCCTTGTAAACATTTAAAAGTCATAATAATAATTCCATATATGCCAAATAACCAAAAATGTTCCATATCTATCCCCGATATAAACTATTTGTAAGATAGTCATAGACTGATATGAGGCTATGTATAGAGATATAAATTTATCATTAAGCTTAATGCTGTATTTTGAAGTAATCCTATATTTTGAAAATCCAACATTGTACTTAATGTTAAACTAATTCCATTAAAATCAGGAAATACAAAAAGATGCCTAGTTATTGGCTCATAGTCAAAAGAAAGAAGAATATAGGACACATTTTTCATTATTTGTATTACATGTAATAGCTCACTTTAATAACTAAACCTATTAACTTTAAAATCTTAGAAAAAATAAAATATTTCTGGAAGTAGGTGAATCAAAAAGCAAAATACAAAATTCAACACATTGTTTAATAAAAATATAAATCATCTAGATTGTGGAGAGAAGAACCTATTCAAAATAACACCTCTAAGAGCAAATTATCTCAAAATAAAATCAGCAAGATAAAGGCCAGTTTCAGATGAAGAAGAAATTTAATACTCTACTGAGAGATGTCAGCTGAATGAGTAAAAAATAGAAAACTATACTGATTTTGAATGAGTGACGTTGCAGAAATTATCATTATATAATTGCAATTAATAGAATATTAAAATTTGTACAAAGCATTTATAAAACTATACTGGCATTTCTCTGTAAATTCAATTATAAAATCCAAGGAAATAAACACTTAAAAAACAGACAATTTCTAATAGAGAGAATTCCTCAGGGAAAAATCCACTACCAGATATTAGAAAATATTGTATAACTATAAAGATTTAAAAAAAAACTTACTGATGAAGAAAATACATTAATTATATTAATGAATCTGAAAAGAAAGTCAGAAATAACTCTAATTCATATGAAAATTTTAATATAATAAAAGTTATATACATTAATGGAAAACATTTTATTATGCAAACATAGTACTAAGATAACTCTTTATCTTTTTGCTTTATTATTTCATCTTCTTAATAAGTGCTCTTGGGACATAAACTCATATTATTAATAACTATCATTTTCAAATTAAATATTTATTTTTATAACTAACCTCATTTGCCAAAAATGAGCCAAACACTTGATATGCGTATTATTGTTAAAACACTTTGTTCCAATAAACACCTGTCTAAAATATTTGAATTTTTCTATCTTTTGTTGAAAATATGGGCATGAATAAATGAAAGGAAAATATGGCTGTCGTGACTATTGGGTTCTGTTGGTACTGATTGTATGGCAAAAATATAAATTATTAAAATGTATTGTCAGAAGTGTAGTAGAAGAACATGAGGTTCCGTTGATCTGCGCCTAAACTACAGACCTTTGGAAAATACACATTTCTTCTTTTTCATAAATGAACACACACCCTCACAAAAATATTGTAATTGAAGGCTCTCTGTGATACATCGAGGTTTACACATTTTAAAATGAAGGCGTACATTAGTGTCACTTTAGGTGACTTCTGTTCATCTCTAAATCTTTTACTGCTTATTCTCTGTGAGTCTGTATCATAGAAGTTAATTTAATGTAGCCCTGGGGAGTCTCTTTTTCTTTGACAGAGAATAACAATACATTGGAGGATTAAGATCAGGTATTCATGAAGCATATGCAAAAACCCACTCAGACTTCTTATCCCATGGTTCTACAAAGGAGACTTAATGTGGAGATAGGATGTATTTATTATCATTTACTGTATATTCACAGGAATATTGATCAAAAAGAATGTACTAAATATTCAAGAATTTATAATTATGGTTGGCCTTTTATCATAACACACTATTCCTTACTCAGTCTGCATTCATTGAAAGATCTAGAGAATGTACAATGCTGTTGTCTAAATTCTCTTGACTACTGAGAGATAAAAATGATACTATTAGGATGAATTTAAAAGAATTCAACTTATAATTTTAACCCTGAACTATCCTCAGAAGAGACACCAGAAATGGTTACAGCTAAGACAGTCATTCAGATTTGTCTCTTTCCAGTGAAGATGAGGCTATGAAAGGAAACTTCATAGACAGGTGATGCACTTTTTACCTGACAAAGCCGAATTTCATCTTTGGATAAAGAACACAGCTTCTTTATCCAGATTAGGGCTGAAAGTCCCTTGTCTACAGACTCACTGGGGATGATGTAAAGAAGAATTTAACTTAACACATGAGTATCTTTCCTAATTCTACAGTTTGATAAGGAAGTGGACACCCTGTCTTAACTTAGTTCTTTCCTTGGGACCCTTGGGGAGGTATGGTTCTCCTCTAAAGTATCCCTTAGCAACCCAGTAAGTGGATGCCTATTTCAGAAGATGATTCTTTGTGTGTGAAAAGCAAACTGGGCTTTGGCTGGCAATTTTATTTGTGGTTTTGAGTTGTTTCTACAGCTTCGCTCACACTGGTGACCTTGAACGAGTAATCCCCAATGATATATTTCAAGTTTAAAGAAAAAGTGCTGAAGTGGAACCGAAGTGACTGAATGGAGTTACTGAGGCAGGCATCAAGTAGGGCAGTACTCAAAAGGGCAAAGATGAAAAAATAAGATTTCTTTTATTATATTGCCTTCTTCAGAAAGTTATACAGTATTTTAAAGCTATTTCCCCCACCTAACTGCAAACACTCAGGTTTCTTTGACACAGAATTGTAAGTGAATCATTTTCTTAAAGCCATATGATGATTACTACTGAGTAAAATGCTTCAAAAATTATCCAGTTGTAGAATTGCAGTATGAAAAGCTGTTCTTTAGAAGTTCTTGAAAGTGCAGCCTATCCAGTTCAAGCCAAGGAGGTAAAAATCAGGTCAAGATGGCTAATTTCACCTAGATATCTCACTTTCCATTTTTGCCTTTCAACAATACTGATAATGATGCAAAGAGTGATGAGACAAATTCAGCATAAAATGATCTGGCCAGTCCTTTGAATAAAAAGAGAAAAATATCAGGAGTTTATTCCTAAAGTCAGATAGTTTGTTCATTTAAAATATATAAAAATCCAAGGCACATACTGAATAGTAAAACACACTAATATATGCTCTATACTAAAATCATTCAATAGAAAATCTCTGGGAAATTAAGTTTTTATTTTATGGTTCATAATCAAAACTTTTCGCTGCTTTGTAATTTTCTTCATCTCCCTCCCTCCAGATTCTTCTTATTATTAGCCACATTTAGAACATTTCCTTCGAATTTACATGAAAGATTTAGCACTATCTGATCAGACACCTGGCTGTGAATTAAAATCAATAATTGACTTGTGGCTACATCTAGGCTGTGAATGCAAAAAATATAGAAAGAAAGGATGCTTTTAATTCTCCTTCAGCTTTTTACTCAGTTAATCACTATCTAATGGAACAGTCGCTGCTACTGTGGGCTTGGCATGCCATCTGCATATTTGGCATTTTTTTAGGTGCCATTTGGGTTCACAGCTATCATACATAAGGTGATAAACAGACCAATCTAATAATAAAATTTTCTTATTATGTTCTCTACTTAATGTCCAAAGAATACCAATTTGAAAGATTCTCAGCTTTTAATTTGGTTTACCCTTTCTTTGAAACTAAATAGTCTATTATAAACGCCTTAATCAAAGCCAGAAAGGCTCTCTGCTTGCCTGCTGTGATCCTGTGGGTAGGAAAGAGCACTATGGCAGTAGAAGGGATATAGTTTTGATATTATTTCAAAATTAATAATTTCTAATTATTGAGACAGAAAGTTTTAAAAAGGTCCTTTTTTGCTAATTTGGGAGAAAAAATATTAGCAGCATTATCAGAAAATGACGTTTTCTTTTCAGCATGTAGGTACCTACGCAAACAATTTTAATCTGATAGAATCACAATTAGACTGCCAAATATATAAAATAATTATTAATTTCTACCCATGCTTCAGAGGCAGGCAGAGGCAATGGTCACTAACAGAGATTCTTTTTTTTTTTTTTTTTTTTGAGACAGAGTCTCACTCTTTTGCCCGGGCTAGAGTGAGTGCCAGGGCATCAGCCTAGCTCACAGCAACCTCAAACTCCTGAGTTTGAGTGATCCTTCTGCCTCAGCCTCCCAAGTAGCTGGGACTACAGGCATGCGCCACCATGCCCGGCTAATTTTTTCTATGTATTTGTAGTTGTCCAATTAATTTCTTTCTAATTTTAGTAGAGAGGCGGGGTCTCGCTCTTGCTCAGGCTGGTCTCGAACTCCTGAGATCAAACAATCCGCCCGCCTCGGCCTCCCAGAGAGCTAGGATTACAGGCATGAGCCACCGCGCCCGGCCCAGTAATAGAGATTCTTGAGCCACTTAAAGAGATAAGGGCAATGAATTATCTGCAATAAAAATATCTTAAACTAGAGTCTTATGACAATAGACCAAGTAAATATTGAGAATAATATATGTGAAAATAATTTATTTGTATAATTGCTATAAAATATACTTAATTGTAATATGCTCATAATAAAGAATGATTTCTATTTTAAAGTAATTATCTGATAAAGAATACATTGATATTGATGTTGAAATTTTGATGCGTATAAAATTTAGAAAACAATGGCAAATACATATAGTGTGTTTAAAATATATATGTGCCCCTCAGTTGTGCAAAAGCATAGCTTTATGTTTTTATAATTTAACTCATCTTGTGCATAAACTTTCTTTCCAAAGAAACTTTGTTTAGAAGTCAAAAGCTTGCTACTGGGACCTTATCTCTTAACTGAATTTGCTCTGTGGAGCCATAGTAGCTTCAACTCCAATGAATAGAGACTTAGATGTGAAAAAAATTGCCAGCAATGAATAATATATGTCATAACATTTCAAAATATCATGCCCACCATTTCTTAGTGAATCAGCATTTAGTTAAGTTTTTTACATGTATCCTTGCATTGACATATCTCAAAATTTCTCAAAGATGTAAGTAATATTATTATTCCTATTTTACATATGAGGAACACCCACATTTAGACTACTTAATTACCTTGCTAAAGTTTACAAGACTCACACAACTACTTCAATTTTATGAAAATGAATATATCATGCACCCCAGAGACATTTGGGGTTGTTGGTGAGAAGTAAGGCTCTGAAGTAAGTATATAAGGCAAAAGTACTGGAATAATTAAAATTATCTTTAACAATTCCTTACATTTTTAATAAATGCACATTAGATATTAGACTAGATAAATATACACATGTATATGTAACTATATTTATACAAGTTTGAATCTAGTATGAAAACCTAATTTTAGTTTGGTATTTGTTGTTATTGATAAAAAATAAAATACTCCAGTTTTTTTCTATAATTTGCTTTTAAAATAAAAAATAAATAATTAAATGTGAAACTACTTTCAACACTACATGGATATTGGAACTTTCTAAGCCATCAGCATTTTCACTTCTCCTGCCTCTCACTTACTCCAGAGACATTGAAGTTGGTATCACTCTTACCATTCAAATTCATTTCTCTCTCTCCAGATATGGTTGAATTCTTTGAATAATATGTATAGTTAATGTGACTCCAGTGTAATAGGGTAAATTAAATGTTCTTTTCCACTTGGGTATTTATTCATGAATTTTGCTCTCACTATTTAATCATCTCTTGGTGAGCATATCATTATGTGCATACATCATTATCTGTAAGTGTATGTTTGTATTTCTGAACCACATTAAATGCTGCATGTTCCTAAAAGCATTCTTTAAAAGTCAGGCATCAAGACTACCTGAGTGTAAAACAGAATTCATATACAATTCTTCAAAAGCTTTGACATTAAATAATACATCCTATAATTCTGGTATATCAAAAATATTTCATATGTATAAAAATGCCAAAAAACTCCAGGTTGTTATACAACATATGAAATGTTGTTAGTAGAAAAGACCATGAAGAAGCAAATAGGGTTACTAATGATCTGTCATGATGAAAATTAGCCGTAATGAAAATTGTACCTTTTTGGTGATTCATTTGGTGATATATTGGTATAGTTTCCAAGAAGTAAGAAAATATTTTCTATGATATTTTTCATGAATACTTTTTTCAAGACAAAAAAATTGTATTATAAATGTGATATATGATAAATATAATATAAATTATAATATTGGCATAAGTCTATCTTAAACGTAATTGTAAAGTGGTCACAAAAATACTTGTGCCCGATTATTTACAGCAGCTTTATTTATAATAGCTAAAACTGAAAATATTCCAGTCTTCCATCAACAGGAGAATTGATAAACAGGTTACTATTAATCAGTTAAAAAGAATGAACTAGTGATATATACATAAACATGAATGAATCCCCAAAATGTTATGCTGATTGAAATAAACCTTAGATAAAATAGTGCAAAATGTGCGATTCCGTTCATATGAAATTGAAGAAGAGGCAAAACTAATTTAAGTTTGAAAAACATTCAAAGGAGTGGTTATCTTTGGAGATACAGAAAACCCATAGAAGTAGAATTGGTGGTTCACTAGGGCTTGGTAGTGGGGTGGTGGAGATTGGGGACATGTTGGACAAAGGGTACAAAATTTCAGTTAGACAAAAGTAATAAGTTAAAGAGATCTATTCTATAACACTATGACTATAGCAATGTATTATACACTTGAAAATAGTTGAAAGAGTAGATTTTAACTGTCTCACCATTAAAAAATGATAAGTGAGTGAGGTAATTTATATGTTAATTAGCTTGATGTAGCCACTGCACAATGTATACATATTTCAAAGCACCATGGTGGATACTGTAAATATAAAGAAATTTTATTTCTCAATGAAAAATAATCAATTTGCTTTTTTCACATAACTTGTTTTTTGAAGAGAAAATATGATCATAAAAGTTAAATTTTAAAGAACATGAGTGATTTAGAATGTTTATAATGACTTTTATTTTAATAAGAATGTGACCTTAATAAATTTGTATTCATGCATATAAATTTTCTGGACATCGAGTACACACATTTTTGGACATTTAAAAATGCTAATTTTGTGGGTTTTATGCCTATTATTAGAATAAAATTATAACTTGTAGTCTGAATTTAATGCACGTGTTATAATACATTTGAAAATATATAATTAAAAGATAAAGTACATAAGAAATTGATAAAACAGGGACTTTGAAAGTAGGGGGAATTATGAAATACTTATAATTTTGTGTGCATAAAAATTAATTTACCAAACATGAAAGGGAAATAAACATAATATAATAGCATATTCAAAATTTTCAAGTACATAATTTCTTATATTCCTAATGTATTCTATAAAATCATAAAATAAAATGTATTTAGCTGGCCTGGGATTTTTTTATTTACACACTGCACTAAAAAATGAATTCTTATCTTTAGTAAAATCTTAAAAAAATATAATAAGAATTGAAGTATGTCAAGTTTTTCACTGGCATTTAATAAAATGTCGTTCTTAGCATCAGTAAGAGGTTAAGCATGGGCAAAAGAGTATAAGAAATGATACAAATTTTGGAATTATACAAACCCCTAGATTTAAACTCTACCTTAACTATTTACTAAATCATAGAAATTAAGAAAGTTTCTGAACCTCTGTCAAAATCAAAATGTACTAGAAAAATACTGTCAACATTAGTTTTTCGTAGGAAATAAATGAAATTTTGTACATGGTAGTATTTGAAAAGAAGTATTTAAAGTATATGCCATTGATGAAATAATTTTATCATTTCCAAATGATTAGTTACTTAGGAAAAATATCCTAGATCCATAATATTTATTTTTCTGCTTGAAGAGTTCTATGGGAAAAGTATTTAGGTAACAGCAGTTTTCTTTTACATTTTGCCTTTCACTTCTTCAAAATAGTAAAAGGGAGAGCATCATATTAATATATTAAACTTATTCTGGGAAACAGTATATTTTACATCAAAGCTAATATTTGATTAATATATGGTTTTTGCCCAATTTGGACATCTACTAACATCTGTTATATTGGTTGTAATTTAAATTTAGTAGATGGTTACTGAAAATCCACAATTAGTAACAAATATTTCTAAAATTAGAAACATATATTATATTTCATGTTTCCAAATTGCTTATTGTTTAGAAAAGGGAATTAATTTATTACAGTAGAACAAATGAGTATTCAGGAATTTGTACTTGTAGTTCTTAATATTTGCTAATGATCCCTCAGATCCAAGACATGTATCAATTTATGTTTAGATTCCTGATTTTGAATTACATTCACTATTAGAAGAATGTGTGGGATTTGATCAAATTGTTAATGAATGATCATCTACATTGTAATAGAAGATGTTCTAATTTAATGCATGATATAATTTAATATTTTGAGATAGGATTATACTCTCCATTTTAGAGATTTGGAAGTTATATCTGAATATAATACTACTAAGCTTATAAATACTCCAAACTTAACCATGGAAATGTGAATGGTTTACGTCACAAATATGTAAAATGCTTGAAAAAGCTCAAGGTCTAAATAGTTTCATTATAAACAAAATACCAAATTTCCTAAAATTATAGTACATAATACAAGTAAAATAATCTACGGAGAAAAATTTAAAATAAAAAAGAAACTGGAGGCTTCTGCTTGATGGAAAATGGAAGACTCATTTTGAAATTTCCTCTAATTATAATATTGAGATTCAGGATTGGTAATCTTGTCTGTTCTTGGTTCTTGGTGTGCTCTTGGCTGAAGAATGACCAGACACACCGAAAGCAAGGTAAGCATGAAACAAGATTTATTGCGGACAGAAAGATAGGACTACAGAGAGAGTAAGATACAGGTTTACAGAATAAAAGCAAGATATGTTCGGTGCAGAGCAGGGAACAGGCCTCTTTTCTTAAAAGGTCTTGGTTATGGTCTAGGTCTGATTTTATAGTGTCTGGATTGGGCCCTCTTCATGGTTCAGACATCACCATGGGACCACTTTAAAGGACAATTGGGAGTTGTAACTTGAGTCTTAACTACGCATGCGGATCTCCCATGAGCCTCTCCGAAAGCCGGTTGTTCCAGGTCACTTTCCAGACTCTATTGTATCTGTGCAGCTTGGCCCATGGACTAGCGAGTCCTCTGCATTTTTCTGCAGTTGGCATACTAAGTTCTCACTGGCAGGTTCGTAGGGGGTTCTTCCTCTCCCAGGTGTGATAGTCACCTGCTTTGTCCCCAGGAGGGCCTGGAGGTCCCTAGCTGTCTACCTAACAATAATACTACTATACCTATACAAATTACACAACTTTTTTACATTTCTGGACTTAAATGAAAGTAAGAGATGTCTTTAACAGAACAGCCAAATAGCTGAAAGAACAGTGAAGTGAAACTTACAAGAGAGCTAAAGGACTAAGGAAGCCAGCATTTCCTTGGGTCGATGTCTACACTGATGATAACATCTGGAGCAGCTGCCTTGAGCTAAACACAAGATAGGAAAACAAGGTACCAGAGATGCTGCATTAAGACTGGCTCCTTTTGGACAGCCCCACCCCCCAAGCCCAGACATTCAGCTGAGTGGAGCTATTTCAGCCCCTCCCGGCAGCTTTGCACAGAAACAAAGAGAAGACCTTTGACCGTGCTAACAGCAGTTGTGGAGCATGAGGGCAGGCTTACCCAACCCAGCCCCACCCAGACTCACTCACGGTCCTGCCACCACTGAGGTGGAGAATAAGGAAACACCTGGAAGTCCCAGGGCCCCACCCACCACGCTAGGTACAAGAAGGCCTCTCTAGAGGAACAAGAGCTAGCTACAGGACCAAAAACAGCATTGCAGCTCGCTCCTCCCTGCAAGTGCCACCTACTGACAGGGAGGTCATTCTGCACACCCTTTTACTGCATCTACTGATTCATCATAAAGGGTGCAGTCAAATCTCACCCACAAACACCACCTACAGTCTCAGAGACTAAACAGGGCATGTCATTATCCAAACAAAAATCTAAAGGCAAGAAGGAACGACTGATTCAGATGGGAAGGAACCAGCGAAAGAACTCTGGAAGTATGAAGACTCAAACAGAAAGCACACTCCCAAAAGGAACAACAGCTCCCCAGCAATGGACATTAACCAAACTCAGAAAGCTACAATGACAGAAGAAGAATTTCAAACATGGATTGTAAGAAAACTGAATGATATGCAAGAAAAATGGATAACCAAAACAAAGAAACCACATACAAAATCCAGGACTTGGAAGAAACATTCACTAAAGAAATTGAAATATTAAAGAAAAATCAAACCGATCTCCTGGAAATAAAAGACTAATTCAGGGAACTACAAAACACCGTGGAAAGCCTCAAGAACAGGGTAGATCAAACAGAAGAAAGAATCTCAGAGATTGAAGACAACTCCTTCCAATTAAATAAGTCAGTCACAGAAATTGAGCAGGAAATTAAGAGAAAAGAAATAAGCCTATAAGAAATGTGGGATTATGTGAAAAAAACCAAACCTGAGGGTGATAGGGGTTCTGGAAGGTGAAGAGGAAAACATCAAAGGCTGGATAAGCTATTTGAAGAATTAATAGAGGAGAATTTTCCAGGTCTTGCTAAAAATCTAGATATACAGGTACAAGAAGCTCAACGGACCCCAGGGAGATTCAATGCAAATAGGAAGACACCACGTCACGCAGTCATCAGATTGACCAAAATAGCCACTAAAGAGGCCCTTCTACGAGCTGTAAGGGAAAGAAACAAGTAACATACAAAGGAAAGCCCATCAGAATAACTCCAGATTTCTCAACTGAAACCCTAGCAAGCAAGAAGAGACTGGGCCCCATTCTCACTCTTCTGAAACAGAATAATGCCCAGCCTAGAATCTTGTACACTGCAAAACTAAGTTTCATATATGAAGGAGAAATAAAGACATTCTCAGATAAGCAAAGACTGAGGGAATTCACCAAGACAAGACCAGATCTCCAAGAAGTACTCAAAACAGAATTACACAAGGATCAGCACAATAAACACTCTCGAATGTGAAACCACTCAAAACTTAAACATCAAAGGTTAGATTCCGCAATGGCTCAAGACAGAAAACAAAGCAACAAAATGCAACCCAACAGAATGAACAGTAATTCACCCTACTTATCAGTTCTCTCAATAATGTGAATGGTTTGAACTCCTCTCTCAAGAGACATAGGCTGGCCAAATGGATAAAAAAAAAAAAAACAAGCCAAGCATCTGCTGTCT
>NW_012148919.1:916945-964774 GCF_000956105.1 Propithecus coquereli | reverse complement strand
TGTGGAAAGCAATATGGAGATACCTTAAAGAGATACAAGTAGAAGTACCATTCGATCCAGCAATCCCATTACTGGGCATCTACCCAAAAGAACAAATGATACTCTATAAGAAAGACACCTGCACCTGAATGTTTATAGCAGCACAATTCACAATTGCAAGGATGTGGAAACAACCCAAGTGTCCAGCAATACATGAGTGGATTAATAAAATGTGGTATGTGTATACCATGGAGTACTATTCAGTTTTAAGAAACAATGGTGATATAGCACCTCTTGTATACTTCTGGATAGAGTTGGAATGCATTCTACTAAGTGAAGTATCCCAAGAATGAAAAAACAAGCATCGCATGTACTCACCATCAATTTGGTATTAACTGATCAACACATAAGTATAACTATAAGAATAACATCTATTGGATGTCGGGCAGGCGGGAGTGGGGGGGGGACGGGTATTTGCATACACAAAGAGTGCAATGCGCACCACCCAAAGGATGGACATATTTGAAACTCGGACTTGGGGGGCACTGGAGAGGCAAGGGCAACATACATAACCTAAACATCTGTACCCCCAGAATATGCTGAAATAAAAAAATATAAATTAAAAAAAAAAGAGACTGGCTCATTAAAGAGGGCTGAGTTAGAGGTGCAGTGGTTCTTGGTGGAAGCAGTCACAGTCTCCCTGGAGGAAAGCACCTGCAGTTTAGGCCCCTAAAATCCCACAGAGTAAAAGAAATTAACTATGAGTTTAAAATAATATTATCTAAAACACAAAGAATCAAACTGACAGGATCCAGTGTTATTGGAAACAACAGATTCACACCTCTAAGCTTTTAGATGTTGAAATTATTAGCTACATGACATAAAATAAAACATGAAAGAGTTAAGAAATCAAGAATAAAATGAAAAAATAAGTAAGATAAAAACATCAAAAATGATCATATAAAATTCAAAAACATTCAGAAGTCTCAGAATAGACAATGTTAAAATTAAAAATACACAGGGGCCGGTCGCGGTGGCTTATGCCTGTAATCTTAGCACTCTGGGAGGCCAAGGCGGATGGATTGTTTGAGCTCAGGAGTTCGAAACCAGCCTGGGCAAGAGCGAGACCCCGTCTCTACTAAAATTAGAAAGAAATTAATTGGACAACTAAAAATATATAGAAAAAAAAATTAGCCGGGCATGGTGGCGCATGCCTGCAGTCCCAGCTACCGGGAGAATATTTTGAATTAAAGATCATTTAAGCCGGGCACGGTGGCTCACGCCTGTAATCCTAGCTCTCTGGGAGGCCAAGGCGGATGGATTGTTTGAGCTCAGGAGTTCGAAACCAGCCTGGGCAAGAGCGAGACCCCGTCTCTACTAAAATTAGAAAGAAATTAATTGGACAACTAAAAATATATAGAAAAAAAAATTAGCCGGGCATGGTGGCGCATGCCTGTAGTCCCAGCTACTCGGGAGGCTGAGGCAGTAGGATGGCTTGAGCCCAGGAGTTTGAGGTTGCTGTGAGCTAGGCTGACGCCACGGCACTCTAGCCCGGGCAACAGAGTGAGACTCTGTCTCAAAAAAAACAAAAACAAAACAAAACAAAACAAGACACAGGGATGTCTGCTTTTAGCTGTAATGGATTAGCTTATATCAGACAAACAATTCCCCACCATAACTGTAGAGCCCAGTTTTAAATACAGAAATAAGCTCTTTTAAAATGTTAGACAGTAGAAAAGACAGCTAACACTTAAAATGCCAAAATCCCAGAAAGAAGGGATGTGAACTGAAATGAGGCCAACATTCTTTGCCATTTTTCCCTTGAGAAATGATTGACTGATTCACAGGCAGTGCTGTGCTGAGAGGTCTTGATATATACTGGCTGAGGCCTCTGGGCAGTCTCCTGGGGCTTGGGAGACACAATTGCAGTTCAGGGCAACCAAGCAGCCATGACTTTAGACTCAGATTCCTCAGAAAAGAGAATGGTGGGCATCATTGGTTGCTTGCTTATCTTCTCTGGGCACTTGTTGATTTCTAACACACATAAAGCAAGGGGCAAAAATTCCGGCAGAAAATGGAAGCTAAGATGCTAAATGTAGCCTATGAGTATTTGCAAGGCATAGTTCCATCTTAGAACTAGGTAGAACTACTTCTTCTGAGGTCAAAATAAAATGATATTTAGGACTCACTGGGGATGAGTGGCCCTGGTATAAACATTGAAAGCAAAACAGGAGAAGGGCAGCCTTCACAAGTACCAAATCTCAGTCTCAAATCATCCAGTTCTTTTGTGGATGTCTAAATTGTTTGTTTAAAGGAAAGTAAATTCTGTTTGAGAGAAATTAATGTTATCCAGAACCTCTATGTGTTTTCTTAGACAATATTCATCATTCTTTCAGCAATTTCCAGGCATGTTATGCTACTCGCTAGACATTTACAGCAAAATTCTAAAGTGTTAAAATTATTCCTTTTAAAATAAAGGGAATGACAGGGTTGTACCATGGACTGTTTCTGTGGGCCTTCATACTATACGGTATAGCCAGCCCATTAGCTCAAGAAACTGCAATAATATGTAATAATTAGAAAAGAGAATATTAACATATCATTATTCATTATTATATCTATGATTAAATACATTACAATTAAAATAAAAAAAGTAAAATGTCACTAGTAAGAAGAGAAATATAAATAAAATGACAGGAACTTGGGAGCTCATTATACAGTTCTTTCTACTTTGTTATGTTATTATAGAGCAAGTTCATAATAAAAAGATTTTTTAAGATAGGAAAATTTTTTGACAACACAGTAAAACTGGCACTCTTTGTATAATTTGATGATACTATAAACTCATGTATTTTCTGGAAAGAAATCAGTTCATATGTCACAAAAGCTTTACTTTCCTATCTACTAATTTTTCATCTAGGAGTCTGTTTGAGGCAACACTCACAGGTTAGGGTAAACTTTTATGTATGCAGATGATGCTAATGGTGTTATTTTTTATAGAAAAAAAGAATTGAGTCCCACCAAGCTGTGTAATAATAGAGTTTAAGCTCAAGTAATGTGTGACATTTCCATTTGAATAATAATTAGTTAGCTATTTGAAACAATGGCTTTCAAAAATTTAATAAAGTATATATTCACACATACAATGTAAGTAGTAAATAAAATCAACAAAAGTAACAATTTTGGGTATGTTAATAAATCCAAATACACATATTTTCAGATACCTATTTATACAATGTCACAGAGAGGAAGATGAAGACAAATATAACTAGGTATATTCCTATATAAATGTAGATATATAGGTATGGAGATACATGTGTATATACATACTTGTATATATGAGATGGTTTTTGAAATAACCATCAAAATTACCAACCAGATTCTGTCTTTTGAGAAAGAAAGCAACCTGGATGGATGAGATTCCATTTAAAGGCCTTCCTACTTCAATAACAGTGTATGCTAAGGTTTATCACCTCCTTCCAGTCTCTGTATTTTTTCTTACAAGTGCCTATATCCATCTCATGTGGCAAGAAACATTTTACCCTTTACTTTCTTGGTTTGCTATGTACCTGTAAAGGAATTCTAGTTTTTTAGTCTTTTTAGATTTTCATATGTTGATATTCTAGTGCTCATTTAATATGAGAATTACTAGAAATCAACTTCCCAGTAAATAGGAGTTACACTCTAAAAAATTAAACTATGAAAGCCATCTAATAACTACAAAATATCTTTCAGAAAGACAACAAAGGCATTCTCTATTGATTAAACAAATTGTTTCCCTTCAGTTGCTATTTTGGAATCTCAGTTCACAGTGTTTGAAAGAGGTTTTATTGCTTTGTTCTGATTTTTTCAAATAACGAATTCTTTTAAAAGAGGTTGAACATGTGGTCACATTCTATTGTTTGTAATTGCAGTTTTTTACATGTGCTTGAAATATATTATCATATTATCACTTAGACACAAACATATGAAAATTGCATTTTGCATATTATTTGTCTTATGTACTTGTTCAAGAATTTTAAAACACACACAAGAAAATCTAGAGAGGACAAATATTCATAGAGATTTTTCCAATAATTATAGAAAAGTAAGAATAAAATCTTCAAAAGTATGTGTTCAATTTTTAAACAAACCATTTACTTCCTTTTGAAGAACTATATTGGTAAACACAATTAATTATGTAAATTACAACTTCCACCATGATTATTATAATTGCCTATTATTTGTCTGGCTTGCATGTGAGATTCTCAGCTCCTCAAAGATAGAGACTCTCTCCATAATTGTACTCTAAGCAAGCATGTGCCTGGCACATTACATTTATTAGCATTAGGATGCAATTCTCAATATATCCAACAAATTATTTTGGCTGTGTTTTCTAAGTATGTGCTTCAAATTTCCTTTTCATTTCATATGAAGTCTTGTATATAATACATAAGAAATGGATAAAGAATATAAAGATGAATAAGAAAAAGCAGCAACTACTGGCCAAAAATAAGAGATGACCTTTCAATATTATTTCTCTTAATCTTAAATCATAATGATGAAAGATAAGTTTATGTGAATTTTGTTGGTATTATACAGACTACCATATTAGAATTATGTCATGGTATAACATAGGATGCGTAGTTATTTGAATCTAGAATTATATACCTTTGTTGTTGTCCATTCCTCCTACAGCATACAGAGTTCCAACGGTAGATTTTCTGGGTTTAGTTCTCGGACTTTGCATTAAAGTTCTTCTTTCTGGCAATAGATGATATTTCATTGCTTCCAAAATCAGCTTTTGACATTCCAGATCATTCTTAAATAATGCATGGTTTTCGAGGTCAGCTAATATCTGTGAATAATATACAGTCACTGTTAATAATGCTTTGTAAAGGAATAAGCATTATGATGTCAGTTCTTACAATTAGAAACTTAATGTCACTGATATACCCCTTCCTTGAGATGGAAGCAGAAGTAAGAATTCATTACATTGACAAATAAAAGCAAGTAAAACTCATAGTTTTCAAGAGAGACAGAATAAATATTATTTTTGATTCAATATTATTTGTTATCACTTTACTATATGGAGTTAAAATATATTACTGTAGATCACTTTTTCTGTTCCTTTTTATTACAAAAGCTGTTTGTAAATCAAGTATAGTTGCCTATGTTGGCTATAAATGCATTTGGTGAAGGAAATTAAAAAGTAACTTTGAACAAATTAGCTCATAACAAACCTATCATAAGTATTCATATATGTAATTTAAGTTGTTCAAGTATAGTTTAAATTCCTTTCAAATTCAAAATAACTTGATGAAAATGAAAACAAAATTCCCCTTAACATCTAAGTATGCAAGCAATTGAGAAGCTGTAATATCAGGCAAAGTAATAGTTTCCAATAGTGAAAATTTTATACCAAAAATTTAGCACCTGAAAGAACAATAGAGTGAAACCAGTAGTTTTAAACTGTAATACGTCTTTCTTTTGCTACAATAGGTTTTTGTCTCTGCAAGTTCTTTTGTGCATATTTCTTTGAATGCATCCAAAGTATCTTTTTTTTCCTTTTACTCTGTCCCTGTTTGATTCTTTCAGTCTCACTTTTTCTTTTTTAATGGATACTGTTTCACTTCGAATGACAATAAAATCTGCCCCATACATTTAGAAAATTAATGAATAGAAAATTTAGCATATACTCACTGATATTTTCTTAGACATGGATAAGAAACCACACCACATCTATACACAAATGTTTATTGAGTGAATAAATTAATATATGATGGCAGCATGCAATTAATTAATTTTAACACTATAATTTGAATCTTAATTAAATGAATTTATTTAGCTTCTCTATCTATTACTGTTAGAGGTGCCAGGAAGAATATAAAACCACGTAAGATATTCATCTATAAGAAATGGGAAATATAACAGAATAGCTATAAGGTTGAAAAGGGAGTGTAATGTGTTAGAACTACCAGATGCTTTGGAGTTATGTAAATGAAGATGTTTACTTACATTCTTTGCTCTGTTTCCCCTTTTTGAAAACCAAACCCTAGCTACCTTACTACCCTCTTTTATTTTTAACACTAAATTAGAATATAATGACTTTTGGTCATCTATGTGTCAATTTTTTTTTCCTTGCACACGTGCACACACACACACACACACACACATAAACACACATATATGTATTAAATATATAAAGCTGGCTCTCATTAGTTCTTTTTCTTCCCCTCTTCTTCTCATCTTCTTTTTTACTTCTTTTGGGAAAATTGTGGACTAGTTGATCTTAAAAAAAAGTATTCTTTCATTTTGAACACCCATTAGAAATATCATACCCAGATAAATAGTTAGAAAATTATAAATATAGGAAAAAAAACTCAAAATGTATGTGTTTCTTTTCCATGTTTTTCTTTGGAAAAGTATAATATAATCAAAAAGTTAAACTGGGAGTTTAGGTAATGGCTTATGTTTTAGATAATTAAGTTCATGACACACATTCAAAATGTATAATTTTGTTATATGAATGCAGAGGGTAGTTTATATTAAAATGAGTTCATATACTATTCTGGATATTTAGCTGACTTGACTAATTAAGATGGATTAATTTTAACTTACAGACAACTCTATGTCTTCATTTTGATTTTATCATCTTGTGAAAATAATGTTAGTGCAATATTTTAATAAATACTACACTCATGTTTAATTTCTTATATATTAAACTTTAAAAAATATACATTGTGATATGGGTTTGGTAAGTTATAATTAACTTAATAAATAGTTTAAGATTACCAAAATACAAAATGGGTTACATTAAATTTCAATAAGTGATATCTTCTATTGAGGTTTTACCTTGAGAATTTCTGTTAGCGTTGCATATCAAAAGGGTCTTAGTGTGTTGGCTTTTATTATGATTTTTATTTTATTGTATTTTATTTATTTATTTATTTATATTTTTTACACAGAGTCTTGCTCTGTTACCCTGGGTAGAGTGCAGTGGTGTCATTTGGGCTCACTTCAACCTCCAGCTCCTGGGGTCAGTGATCCTCCTGCCTCAGCGTCCCAGGTAGATGGGACTACGGGTTCACACCACTGCACCCGGATAATTTTTTCTATTTTAGTAGAGACGGGGTCTTGCTCTTGCTCAGGCTGGTTTCTAACTCCTGAGCTCAAGCCATCCTCCTGCCTCGCCCTCCCAGAGTGCTAGGATTACAGGCATGAGCCACCGTTCCTGGCCATGATTTTTATTTCTTTTTAGACAACTTTAAGAAAATAGACTAATATTAATTGATTAATTAATGATAATTTTTCAATGTTTGAGTAAGAAAAATTACAAATATTGGTAATTGAAATATTTATAAATTGTCCTGGATTCTTATTTTATATATAAAATAGATGTAAATGAATATAACATTCAACGTGTTTTGAATGTTAAAAAATAAAGTTTGTTAATATGAAATAAAATGACTAAGGTATACTATACTCAAATAATGTTTTCCTTTTCATGAATACAATATTATGTAAAATATCTTAACTATGGCTTACTCTTAATCATTTTGACAAGTTAACTTCATCATAACCATTGCTACCTAGAGTTATATACTTTTAAGTTATTACTTGTAATCATTTCTTGCTTATGAATACCATGATTTGTGTTTATATTTCATTTCCACTGATGACACTAATGACTTTATCTAAACCTAATTACCTTCCAAAGGCCCCACCTTCAAATATCATCACATTAAGGATTAGGACTGCAACATATGACTTTTGGTGGGACACAAACATTCAGTCTATACAAATTCTTAGTCCTTCTAGTAAAGAATCCAACATATGACTACAATTTGACCATAATTTGATTAACCACCTTTGAATGCCACCCAGGTGCCTGTCGCCAGTTCCTTATAAAAAATTGTTGGTTTTCTGGATAATTTGACTCAAAAAAAATATATATATATATACACACACACACATATATATACACACATATATATACATACACACACATATATATATATTTTCTTTTTGAATATGAAACATCACAATAAATAAGAATAAAAATCTAAACCCTCCTCACTTTTTACATAGAAAGAAAATTTCTGTCTCCTTAGAACATCTCTAGGAAATGGTACAGGGCATGCTTCTTTGTCCCTATGTTAAATTATAGTGAAAACAAACAAAATAATTTTTGATCCAGGATATATTTGCTTCTGGGGGATAACACTGTGAACCCACAAAATAGCTAGCAAGACTACAGTCTGCTCTTCAAAACTCGCTTCAGGGGCCTTATCTTATTCTGCACACTAATCTAAAGCTATTATGATATAAAGTCAACGTAAGCCCAACCATTTTACCACTCTGCAAAGGATGCTTTAAAATAACCAGGCTCGAGTACTGGAATCACAAATGTTTCCTTGTTTCTTTTCTCTAGAGAGGAAATTCTAAGGCTCTGTGTAAGTAGTGTTCTTTCATACTGGAATAGGTATCATAAAGTCAGATTGCTTATTAAAATACTTATTTTGTAGTCTTATAGGAATTCAACATTAAACACATTTCACCAATAGTGGTTACAAATAAACTGCAAACTCAATGAATGTACTGCTCAGAGAACAAAATCAAGTAGACTGAAAACTTACTCTTATTCTTCTGTACACTTAAGCATTCCAAAAATTATTTCAACAGTTTATACCATGCAAAACTTTAGTATAAATAATAGTTGGATTACTATGTAAGCAATTTCAATTTAAACATGAAACCATATTATATTATTGAAATTGTAAGTATCCATTATTTTATTTCATATTTAATATATGCTGTTTCAATATATCAGGCAAAATTTAAGTACATTTAATAAAAAATATTGAGATATTGTCTTCTTACAGCTTGTTATAGAACTTGCTGTTTGCAATATTATGTTAAAAGTTAACACTAATATCAACATCTCGATGAAGGTAATGGACAAAATAACCTGAAATTATAGGGATTATCAAGAGGAATCATAATTAAGTGGACTTTATAATGGATGTTATATTACTGTTATAAATTCTGACTTCAGGTATTACTGCTTCCAGATATCGTGGGCTGAGAGATGGGTAAATGTTGGGAAAAAAATTTGAGATCTCAAAAAGTTAAAATTTAAGGATTGCTTCAGTTAAACACAGTAAAATATAATACAATTATTATAGGGAAATGTCTCTGAGTAAGAAAAATAAAATAGTTAATAAGATGCTTTATAATTAGGTAACCCGGAGAAAAGAAAAAAACTTC
The DNA here is from genome assembly GCF_000956105.1 of Propithecus coquereli. Classification (NCBI taxonomy): domain Eukaryota; kingdom Metazoa; phylum Chordata; class Mammalia; order Primates; family Indriidae; genus Propithecus; species Propithecus coquereli. The sequence continues at coordinate 955,546 of NW_012148919.1, read as the reverse complement.
TATCATATAAGACAACAAACTAAAAAACAATTAATTTTTGTCCTCTCATATGCATTTCCAAATGAATCAAATTTTTCCAGTGTTTTGGTTTATTTATGTAGAAATATTAGGTTAGATAAGGTACACAGTACATAGCACTTTGCTGTAGGCAATGCGTTCCTTTTTTAGCAAGTCTGTCAGCTAGGCAGTCACTTTGCAAATATGCTCTGTCTCCCTATAACTGTGTTAATTTTCTTTGTGACTAAATAGTGACCAATGAATTATAGAGGAACCTGGTAGCTGCAGAATCAAACATGGCCAAGAAATGTATAGGAGAATCTCTCTATGATCTTTGTTATTTACCATATATAAAAATTCAGAATAATTCAGCCACGCATAGATAGAACTATTGACGATAATTTTTTAGAGCATTCTAGCTGCCAGAAATGTCATATAGAATAAATATATTACTTGCAGTAATATGTTTGAAAGCATTATTATTCACTTTTTAAATATTCTTCTTAAAGTACCATTGGCCTTATTAATAACTTCACTTTGGTTAGGAAAAAATAAATAAAAAGAAATGAATTTATTAAAATAATATTTATTGTAAATGACTATTAAATTTGTTATTATAAGACACATAATCTGATTATTGATGGATTGATAAATTGAACCACATGCTCAAAGCAGCCACCTGGTTAGCAACATGAAAATATTGATGAATGTTTTAATTCTATGTGCTTATACAAAAACATTCCTCAAACTTCAGTTTTCCAGGAATATTTATATGATTTTATTTCAAGTGTTTGCAATAAATTGTAAATCAAGATGCTAAAAGTATTCCAGATAATAATTCTCCGAAAGTATTTTCATAAAAATAGAATGCATTATTCAAGTATCTAGATTTTGCATTGTTTTTACAACCTCACAAATAAGAAAACAGAATAAATTTTCATGTCATTCAAATAAAATTGTCTTTTTTTCTGGATAAATTAACTAATATGTCAAGAAAATATTCCCCTGTCTAGAATTCTTGTCATGAATATCTGCACTATTTTGAATGTATAGATACTGCCTTAATATTGTAATCAACTTTAACAATGCTATCACAAGCAAACAAAATCAAATACATGGATTTATTTTTGCTGTATGGCCTACTTTTATTACATAAAGGCATACACTCTGATTTTATAATAAAAGTCAGAATATGTTTACATTTTAAAAATTTGTGTTATAGACAGCCTTCTAAAATACCATATAGTGAAATAGTTAAGGAAATATAAATTAAACACATTCGTGTAATATCAGTGGCTAGAAATAAGAAAAAAAACATGAAATAAACTACTCCTTAAATAAGAGTAATATTGCATTAATAAAAACATAATCTGAAAGGAAAGGTAACTAAAAGAAACTGTACAAAGCATAACAATCACATCTATACCTTTCATCTGGTCAGGCAGTCGATTGCAAAATATAATGTAATATTGAATAAATACTTAAATAAAGATAAATTTAAACTTACTATAGAGCAAAGAAAGTACTATCTCTTTTAGCATTATATCCTCGGGCTACTATGGTTATGAAAACATTCTCACGTTCATGACAAAGTGACAAATTTCATATACTTGATATTATTTCATAGTATTTCAAAATTTTGTTTTGCTACTGAATCTTATCCTAAAAAAATCAACACACAGAATTTGAATCTATAAAGCAAACTTGATGCCTATTAGAAGTGACAGTCTTCAGAGAATAAATGACAATTTAATACATAGTCTTTTAAGTTTTGTGCTTGGCAAAATGAAAAACACAAATAATAAAATATTATCATATTTCATAAGCTGCAGGAAATAATGATTTCTACTTCAATGTCTTATAAATATATCCGAAGCAAATAAAATAATTCCAGGTATTTGCATTAAGCGGTTTCTAATACATGCCACAGGGAATCAATGATCACACTCAGTGCTAAATAAACCCTGAGCCTGTTTAATAGTCACTGTAAGGTGCTCGTGAAAGGAGAGAGTTCAGTTATCATGGAATTTTGTAGCAACACAATAAATAGTGAGCTCATGGGTAAGGCTGTACAACTTTACAAGGGAAAACAGGAACTGACTCATGCCTAAATAGTTTTTTTATATATTTCCTCCCTTTCATGTTTTGTGTATGTTCAAAAACATAGAGAAAGAAAAATGAACAATTATGCTGAAAACTTGGCAATACTAGTTACTTTGTTCACCAAAACTCACAGCACTTCATCTGTGACTATTTGACTATCTGCTGTAATTGGAACAGCCTTAGCTTCTACTACAGGGAGGAGCTCAACCATAGTCAGAATATCAATCTGAAATCTGAAAGAAATTTATTACCCAGGATTAGATAATTTCTCATATGACGTTTAAAGTCCCATTAGCTTCAGTTGAAAAGAATTTTGGTAAAGAATTGAATCATGAAATTTTAAGAGACTGAAATATAATATCTCCCAGTCCATTCTACTGACATAATCATTATTCTGATCCAATTATTTGAGGATATTATTTCTATTTTAAAATAAATGAAAAAAGTAAATATAACAGATCATTACAGATACTTTTCCAGTGCTCCAATTTCAAAAGGAAACACAAATTATGTACTTAAAGTCACATCAGATACATCTGAATGATTCCTTCTCAAGCATTTGAGTAAACAAGAAGAAACTGTATATGCAATAAGGAGCAAGTTCATTAATTTTATTCTGAATACAGAAATATTCGGTTGCCTTAAGATAAATAATAATTGGCTAAGCTGATAGTATAAATAGAGAAGAATAATGACATAATCGAGACAAGTAGGGTTCATAAAAATTAACCCAAATGATAGTTCCTGTTATTGACAAGTGAAATGGGTTTTGTGCTGCTACAATTTATGATTAATTTTTATTTATTTAACAAAGATTTATTGTTCCTTAATTTGAAAGCTCAGAATTTTTAAAATGGAAATAAATGATCCTGTGCCCTATATGAACATTACCTTCATCCTGAACAATTTCATTGCTTCCTATTTGGGCTCTGGTCCTTTCATCATTCATTCACCAAATATTTAGTCAGCACCTACTTTGTCCAGGACTATAATAAGCCCTAGGTACCACCAATTTCACTCACCACTAATCTATTCTACTTAAGTCCACCATTTTCCCTGTCCCCCAGAATATCTTCCTTGATTTATTGATGTTTAGGCTATATTGAAGAGCATGGATTAGTTTGCTATTGTTTGAAGACATAATTCAACATCTTCAGAAAAATATGCCAAAAATTCTGCAACACAACTCCATATTATCCATTCATTCACTTTCCCCAATATGCAATCATATTATTCTGTATTTTATATTTTAGCTCTTCTCATCCCTCTCTTCTTGTTGAAATAGATCTCAGTATTTTCTTAATCCAAGCATCATTCTCTCTCTCTCTCTCTCTCTCTCTCTCTCTCTCTCTCTCCCCCTCTCCCCCCATTATCATTGATTCCTCCTCCCTCTGGGACTCTATTAAAGTGTGACTTAATTTCAGAGTCCAGTTTAAGGTCCTATTATTTTCTTAAGGACTTAATTAATTGCTCAGGTCATAATCAACAAAATTTGCTTTTATCAGTTGTATCAGACTTTAATCCGTTACCACATGTGCAGTCACTTAAGGGCTTCGTACACATGCTAAATCATAAACTTGCAGGAAGTCAGCAAAAATGTCTAGTATCTCCTGTTGGGTACCAATAACAGAGTGATAGGCCCTATATAAGAACTATTGAAGTGATTGATCATTTACTGTCATTAGTATATCTATTAATTGCTTAAAATAATTTATTCAGTATTGAAGTCTGAAAATACACAATGTAGATCCAGAAATATATTCAATATCACATCTCAAATTCAATGCATAAATTCATCATCATCATAAATATTTATGGTCTTTCAGAAACATCTTTGCATAAGAACCAACCAAATATCTATTTCTAAATGATTTATCCCAGATCCAGATGATAGCATGTTTATTACTAGTTACACTCAATAGCAAAAATCCATTACAGAAATAATTTGGGACTTGGACATCACTGTGAGGTGATTTGACTCAACTAGGAAGCATTAACCTGAATGTTCAACTGATAGTTAAAACTTACTTATTTAAATATGAACTTATTCCTTCTCATAATACCATTCTCCCTCCTGTACTTGACTTGTCTTCTATTTTTATTCATAATTTAGGGTACTCCTTTACCTGTACTTCTATTTTAAGCTACTACTATTTAAGCTGCCATGAACTATTTTGGAGAATATGGTAGATGAATAAATATTTGCATAATTTGTTTTCCCTCCTGAGATCTCTGATCTATTGATAATTATATTTAGCAAAGTTCCTTATCTCCTCAGTCAACCCAGTATCCTAAGAGTCAACAAATAGTGTCGATTATCATAATACTACCCATGACCCTTTCGTTCCACTATTCCTTTTCCATTCTAAAAGCTACTTCACTGGTTGAAATTCTTAACATTTTTCTGAATTTTTAAAAAAGATTGATAGTTGAAATTCTTGTCTGTAGTACAAGCAATCATGTACAGAATTCAAACTATCCCCACATAGTGTCTCAAAACATATACATTTATCATTCACTGACTTGCTGTCTGGTTTTAATTCTTTGCAATACAATTGAAAGTATTTCCTAACATAACTTAAAATACCTAGTTTAGTCTCATTTCTCACTGTACCTCCAGATCAGCCTTCCACCTTGACAAGGTTGTTTTATTTACTATACCTCACATGAAAAAATTTTCTATTGTGTCTTTAATGTGATTTTTTTCTTCTTTTGAGCTATCTGATTGACTCTTAGTTGAGAGAACTTGTTTTATCCTGTTTCTAAATAACTTATTTTTATCTATAAATTATCTCCTCAAGGCTAAGCCTTATTTTATACTTGTTCTGTAATTTCTTTAATCCATGACTTAGTACTGTATGGTATATACTTAGTAGTCACCAATAGAAAAAAATATATACTATGTTTATCCTTTTTATAGTCATATAACTAGCTGTCTTATTCTTAAATACTAATTGTATTTATTTAAATTTTAAGAGAAAAATCTGGAGGAGTATATTTTTATAAAATTCTGCTATTTGTAATTGTATTTTGCAAGAGCATAATTGGAAAAGAACATATTCAAACACATGCAGATTCATCATGAGGAACCATTATTTGTGTTTCTGCTTCCTTTAGCACTTTCACAAAATCATTTCTGATTGGCCAACACAGATCATGGTAATTGGTAAGCCATCTTTGCCAACTCAGGGAGGAGTGAGACACAGATGCAAACTGAGAAGAATTAAATTGTACATTTGTTGTTTTTTGAGCACACTGTAAGACATGAATGAGACATTTGCTTGATCTGTAATATTGGATTAATTGAAGACATTTTTGACCTTGTCTTCTATTTTTATCGATGATTTAGGATACTTCTTTACCTGCAATTGAAGACATGAAATAGTAACTTTTGGCACATTAAATATGCATTGGGCTATCATCAAAGTATTTGATAAATATCTTTGATACACCAATAAAATTAATCTAATAGATATTTATATTTGTCTTGCTGCTTCCTTTTTCTGAACTCCCCTTTTCTTTCCAAAGATGTTTAGCATGCTCCTATGTGCCTAGTCTCTATTACAGTCCTTTCCTGTCCTGGACAAGCCCCCAAGGTATAACTTAATGAACTTTCTGGATGATTCCTTTTTTCAGAGTTCATATACCTACTACTTACCAAGACCAAAAAGGTCAATCTCATCAAGAAGACATCTAAAACATACTTAAATATTTCTAGTCATATATTTTTACTAGTATTTTATAGAAATAATTATATTTCAATATGAGCTATTATCTGAAATTGATGAACTATATTAGCTAAACAGGGTCTTAAATCACAACTTGAGTTCAAACCATCTCGTGGTGAGTGAAATGTTCCTGAAAGAATAAAGTTTATTGCAATACGCAGAGTTATCCTGCATTTCTGTTAGTTTGTCTTATAAGAAATTACTCTGAGTTAACAGATTAGACTAAACATACACAGCCTTAGATTGATCATAGCTAATAAGTGAAATATACCAAATATAGTTGTCATTCTTAAACATACCTTGAGAGGGATAAGTCTGCAATTGGCCTACACACTATATCCAGATGAGATAGCTACCACCTGCCTTAAACCTTTAAAGAGTACCTGGCATCACAAGAAAGACTGGGAAGTCTTCCTTAACTTCTCCTACATTTTATTTCAGAGAAGTTAATTCTGATGACAAGAAGCTCCAGGCAATACTTTGACACAAATATGCAGGACAGCAATTGAAGAGACTGCATTCAGTTTACTATTGGAAAAATGGATACCCTGATTTCAGTAATAACATGGACCTAGTATTAAACTTTTTGTCTTGGTTTGTTTTGCTCAATTATCTTTAAATGAAACCTCTTAATTTGTCTCACACTAATTATAAGATACCAGTCAGTATTTTGCTTCCCTCCTGTCATTACGAGAAGCTGGAGAAAAATTTTAATCACTTCATATTTGGAGATTTCCAGCTTTCTTCAGATTGACTCTGATCAAAGCCTAACATACCTCTTTTGATCATCATCACTGAAATAAGTTCCTGTGAAAACATCAAGGTAGATGCATATTGGAAGTCAATAAGGGATTAAAATAATTCTCCTAAGTAAAGCAAATTCCACTGGGCATACGCTTTGTAGAGTTTCTAAAGTTTGGGTATGAAATGAGTTGCTCAAACATCTTTACTAAAAAAAACTTCAGGGATAAGGGAAAATATAAGTTTATTATTTTTAATACTAAGGGCATTAAGAGAATTTGGAATGTGTCAAAACCTATGCCAGACACTTTGGAGAATGCAAAAATAATTTATCAGTTCCTGGTTTAAAGTAATTTATAGTGTAATAGAGCATAGGGTTATTATTTTCTGGTACTTCCAGTTAAGCAGTGGTATATTAAGCTGTGTTGAGAAACTGCCTGTTATATCTTCATCTGATAACCCTGTTTTCAGTTGGTTGATTTTTTCAAAACAGGAATTATTAAACTACCCACTCTTCTGTTCTTTACACATGACCCTTTGGACTTGCATAGCAGTTGAAAGTCATTGCGAGCAGCTACATTAATCAATTTAATGTGTACATACATGCTGGAGGATAATTGTTTAAAGTGATATTCACCAGTGCATATGGTAACATAGTAGGTTTCTTAGCATGGGAACTACCTGTATTCTTACTATGGCATGCACAATGTCACTACAGAACAACCAATCTTATTTTTCTTAAATGTGACTGATTGGTATTTTTGTTTTGTTTTGTTTTGTTTTTTGCATCTGTATTTCTTTTGTAAAATGGAGACATTATAACATCTTCAAAGGATGTGAGAGTAAATGGTAGCGTATGGAGACTTTGCCAAGCACAAGACTTACTAACAGAAAAATTACTCAACAAACGTAACTGCTCCCCATACCCTTTCCCCTTTCCTCACCGTTCTGTCTTCTCATATAGACTTATGAAGCTTATTCCAAGTGAAATGAAGGTGTTACTTCTTATCTCAGAGAAAGAAAAGCCCATCCTGACCTAGGTCAAAATTTAGCTCTGGAAATGATTTTGATTTTTTAATACATAGAATCTTTGATTTCCAACTTGTGATAACATTAAATTACCAGGCCCATGAGAAATGCTAAGTAATTAAGATTTATGATTGTCATGATAAACTACAGTCATCATATATAGAGGTTTGTATAAATATTATTTCTATTCATAATTTGGTCAGTTTCTATGGAATTGTTAATATCACTTATCAATTAATGCTATTTGCATTTATGAACCTCTTTAACTCACAGTTTTGCTCTGGTTTCTAGAACACATTATAATGGAGTCCTAGTCTTTTTTGCATATTGAATTGATCAGTTTTGTTTTCACCATGAAACATTGCCATATGTAAAGTTCATAACTGCCAGAGGCAGAAAGAGATTTTTGGGAAGATTCTTAATGGTAAGACTGTTTTTCCTCTCTCAAGTGCCTATATTTTGAAATGGAATCAATTGGAAATATTGGAAGTACTTTTTATAAAAACAAAACGTTAGCTATGAATACTATAAAGAAAAAAGTTATTTATATTAATAAATATATGTATAGGAATACATGGTTTACATATAAGAATTAGATATATATATGATATGTATGTATAAATTATATAATGCATATCAAAACATTTATAATTATAGCATAGATAGTATTAGAAAATAATATGCTAAAGTTGAAACTTATGCTGAGAACAGAGGAATTGTCCATTATTGGAACTAAGTACTAGTCAAAAACCATAAAACAAGCTGTCTACCAGTGAAAGAGTAGAGAAACTTTGTGTCCAGAAAGTGATGCCTTCCTGGACTAAAGATTTTATCACTAGTACTGACAATACCTCTTTTTTCTTTTTCTTTTCTTTTTTTTTTTTTTTTGCTATTACTGCTTGCTGACATTATTGTCCATGGGTCTCTCATGTTTCTGCCAAGTATGTGAAGACAGCCGTTCGTTGCCTTTGTTCTGGACTATCCTTTCAAGAATGTTTGAACAGCAAACAACTTTGGAAGCTAGAGACAGTGTTTCCCTCTGGAGCAAATGACAGATTTGGTTACTGTTCAGTTAGAAGTAAAAAATAAAGAAAAGAAAAAGAAGATAACATCTTCTTTCAGAGTAAAGAGCAGCATGCTCACTGCCCATTACAAAATATTTAGGTTCCTTGGGCTTAGGGCTCCTTTCCTGTGATACAACTTATTACTTGTCCAGGTGTCACCTGGCCCTCTTCACATCAATCTATGGTAATTGATATTTGTGGAAATGGGTTGAATGCTGACATTCTGGTTACTACTATTGCCATGAACACTGTTTAGTCTTTTGCTCTAACCCAGGAGTCTTATATTTTCTGCCAGCATCCATGAAACCATGGCTAGGTAAGTGCTAGCTTGCAAGCAGAATAAGATTTCAGATTCTTTACAGTTTCTGACATATCTCAGGTCTCAGCCCTGCTCACTTGGGTGGATAATAGCAACTTCTGAATTTCAGATTTTGCTCACCTGTCTGTTAAAAACCTTTATCTGTGATCACCCTACCTTGCTATTACACCATAATCTTACATAATAAATACTTAGCTTGTATTTCCCTAAACTACTTCTGTATTTTTTTTCTCAATCAGCAAATTGAAGTAGAAAGTTAATATTAATTCTAGAAAAAATGCTAGTCGGCATATAGTTATATACCTTCCTTTTACCTAATTTGCTATTTCCATCGCAAGATACAATTTTGACCATTTTATTTCTTACAGTTTCATATTGATGCTTTTTCCTTCCTACACTCAGGGCTGCTGCCCTAGCTCAAATGCTAATCTCTCTTAGCGTTTGACATAATAATCTAACTTGTCTTCTGATTAAATCTCCCTACATGTTGTTGCCCCAGTTCACCCTTTTTCAAAAACACACAAAAAACACAAATGATTATGCTATTCCCTGGGGTAATACCTCCAGTGGTTCCCCCAAAGAACATTCCAAACGTGACAGAACACTATAAATCTCTCAGTTTTCTGTCTACTAATTTTTCCAGTGTCATCTTTCATTGTTTTTACATGATTTCTATGCTGCCGGTTTGCCAAACACTTTGCAATAGTCTACGGCATGTATTTACTGTTGCTAATTAGCTCCCTCTACTACCTAAAAATCCCTCCTTCTCCTGAGTCCCTGACAAACACCTACTTCTCTTTTAAGACTCAGTACATGTTACTTCCTTTATGAAACTTTCCTTGATGTTGGGGGACATGGACTACTTCTCCCTTTGTGCCCCCTATATTTTCTGTACTTATTAGCATCATATTCACCTACAACACTTAACGGCACACATTTATTTATTTCTGTTTCTATCTGCCCCTAGTGGACTATTACATAACTTTCTATGTCCCACAACTAGCAAAACACCTGACACACAGTTGACATTGATATATGGTGATGAATAAGTAACACATTAAAAATGCATTATTGATTAAAATATGTTCTTGAAAAAGTATACATATCCATTCATCTATTCATGCATTCATCTATGCAAACTTCCACCTTATACATTAAGAAACATAACCCTAATGTTCTTATTAAATCCTCTTCTTTTTGGTCATTCAACATGTCAACACCACTGGATAATACTTGTAGTTCAACATACAAAATATAAGCAGAATATAGTTACTACTGCAACCCCAGAACAAGCTAAGATCATCCGCACTTGAGGTACTGCAATACCCTCCTGACTAGTATATCTGCTCTAATCCTTCTTCTTAATTCTGCTTATTTTTCGTTTGCCTCCTCCTCATCCATTTTGCACTAATTTCTGTCCTGTTCAGTTCTTTCAGAGACTGAACTTTCTGGCAGTGCATTGCCTGACTTGCTTGCTGATTCGCTTTTGACTGGGTTTAGCTAAAGAGAATTATAAGTAGAAGGTCAGAGAGTGGAAGGGAAGGTAAGAATATTTCTTCTCTACTCCTACAAAATGTGGCTGTGATACTGCCCTTTATGACTGCAGCTCAAATAGGGCAGACTCTGCCATAGCTCTGGTCTCTAGGCTATAATAATAAGGGTCCCTCCATCATCCCTTTAGTTCCAGGTCTCTGAGTCCTCAATACACCTTGTTGGTTTCCCTGGCCAAACCTCTGTGCATAGTGCCTTCATTAATAACTCTTCAATTGAAATATTAGAAAAATATGTATAGATATAAAAAGAATTTATCTATAAAAACTGAGAATCAAAAGGTACAAGACAATAGAGAATTTAAAGACAGAAGGGCTAAAGAAAGAATAGAAACTTAGAATTCCTTGGAAGATAATTTGGACACTACAGATTTAAAAGCAATATGCTATATTCTTGGTCCATGATGTAATTTCACTTATTAGTTGGCAGGGTATACTAAAAAATATTAGAGAGTGTCATATAGAGTTATCGCCTGGGACATTTCTAAAATAGTTTAGAGTTGCTATTAAAAACAAATTTTCTCTTCCCTAATGACTAATATTGCACTGTTATCTGTGTATTGTGATCAGAATTCTCCATATGGAAAGGATCACACAGGAAATATAATAAATTGGCTAGAACTTATAAAGGACACCCCTATGGATATCATAGATAAAAAAGTAGCATATACTTAGCCAAATTTCATTAGTATGTTTATGTTAGTAAGACTTTGTTAGTAAGTTTCTTTTAAACACTGCAATTCTCAAGATAATATCTAATTAGAATTATATAGTGATTGATTTAAATAAATCTGATAAAATATGAATGCATTGTTTTGTTTCATATATCACCCTCCTTTCTTAAATATAATTAATAAAAATTGAACAGTAATTTTAACAATGATATATGATTTAAACATATGCAAAATATTTTCATATATTTTATCTCATTTTAATATAATGTTTTGAGGAATGTAAGAAGGTGTTATTATATTAGATATGAAGGAATTAAAAATCATGAAATTGAATGCCTCGGCCATATTTATTAAGCTTGAAAGAGTTACAGCCAGAACTCACATTAAAGATTTTTGATTCCTGAACCTTTCATTAAATATATTTGTTTTTAAATCTGTGCTAAAATTTTATACCATATTATTTATGAATAATACAGGCAAATTTGTTCTTCTTCTGTCGGAAAGAAGAAAATTAACTCAGAAGAGATTGTGAAGAATGAATACAAGTGGGGAAAGATGTCACTAGAGTTAGGCAACTAACATGCAGTTCATTGAAAAAATGATAAGGCCTAATTTAAAAGCAATGCTAACATACACAGAGCTGAGATTTAAAACATTTTAAAAATGTACATTTAAGAAAAAATAAAATGCTTTGTGACACCAGGAATAAGAAAGTAATAGCTGTTAAGAAAAAACTTTATTTACAGAGAAAACATATTTCTACCATTGTTTACGGACATGAAATAAAGACAAAATGTCATTCCACTCTCTTAAAAAACCGACTGATTGATGACGTGGGCATTCACTATTTAAATGGATCTTTATATTTCAGGCATAACTTATTGATCTGCCCAATTTTATACATATTTTAGAATATACTGAGAATAATGAATATTAGGGTAAATGTCTATTAGCACAAAGTGAAATCTAATGGTCAAGATAAAAATCCATCTTTTATTTTTATAAGAGATGAATATTATATGTGATTATTCACTGAAACCAGTTTCAGGTGTTCATTGTGATTAAATATTCATCACTTCTAAATTCTTACCTCAAATTTGCCATCTCTTAGCCTTCTTTTGAAAAGAGTATAGCACTTAAGCTGAATTGTAGCAAATTGAGAAGTTGTTTAATGGTTTGGAAAAACCTCACAGCTGACTGAATCGAGAATAACACATTCATTATTATTTATGACTCTATTTCCAGGTCTTTATAGGTCAGTTTATTGAATTCACTGAATATCTTCTTTTCCAGCTTAGCAAAGCCAATTTTGCATGCTACTATGTGGTAGACAGACTCAGAAATGGAGGAAAGCTAATTTCTTTAAATATAAAAAGACTTAAAATACCCTTAATTTAGGATAATTTACTCTAAATAAAAATCCATGGTGTATTAACCTTAACCACAAAGAATTAAAAAACTTTAAGAAATATAACCACCTAGGATATTGATTACCTCGTATTTCTGTGTATCAACCTTTCCATGGGTCTTTAATAGATGTTATTCGGAATAAGTGTTCATCAGAAAAGTCAAGGATTTCATGAGTTATAGTTAAGGGATTATTTGTATTAAGATATTTGAGAGACAATTCTTTCACAATCTGCATTGTGAAATTTCAAAATAGGGATATGGCATGATGAGTTTATAGGTTTATACATTTTTTTTTAAAGTGAAACACTATTTTGGTGAATACCTTCAAATGATATTTGTCCAGGGACAAAGTGCTGGGGAAATATTAATGCTAATCTAGAGTAAATCATTGAAAACATTTCAGATGCCAATGTAGAAGTAATAATAAGATTGAATAATTGAAACACAAAGTATTTTTGTTGTTTAGTAATTTATAATTTCAACATAAGCATTTGTCACTTTATTTTGAGGGAGACATAGGATATTTTGACTTAAAAGATCACATGTTTAATCCTTATACATATATTTAACATGTACTTAGTCTGCCTAAGTGTTGAACGATTTATAACTCTAGCCTACTTGAAGTACCAAAAGAAAAAAAGCAAGAGATAATCCATGGAATTATGAGGTATTTGAATTTCAGAAAACTGTTGCAATAGGGGTATATAACCTCAGAATATCATTTTATTAAAAACCAGGGGACAATAAAAATAATTAAAGGTATTCTTAAGAGAGTCTATCAAATATGTTTTTAATGTAAAAAGTATTTTAAGTATTTTGAGAAAATAACATATAACTTTAAATATAGATTTTGATCATAAATTCTGTAGTATTATACATGATAATTTAAAATATAATGAAAATATTAACTTTCATTAAATTTCCTCTTCTAATTTTACTTTTTGCTTATCATAGATTAACTCTCCCTCACCTGCAATCATGACTTGTTTAAGTTAGTTGTTGCAGCTTTGACACACCATGAAAATAAGAAAGGTATATGTAGTCATGTCCTTTAAACTGCACCAGAAAAAATCATTTATGTAATGCTTCTTTTAAATGACTATTTTTCTTTTTTTTTTTAATTTCAGAATATTACAGGGGTACAAATGCTTTCGTTACATATATTGCCTTTGCACCACCCAAGTCAGGGCTACAAGCGTGCCAATCCCCCAGACAGCACGCACGGCACCCATTGGGTGTGAATTTACCCATCTCCTCCACCCCTCTCCCACCTACCTGACACCCAATGAATGTTACTTCCATATGTGCACATAAGTGTCGATTAATTAGTATCAATTTAACAGTGAGTACATGCGGTGCTTGTTTTTCCATTCTTGTGATACTTCACTTAGAAGAATGGGCTCCAGCTCCATCTAGGTTAATACACTAGGTAGTTCATCATTTTTTTGTGGCTGAGTAGTACACCATGGTATATATATACCACATTTTATTAATCCGCTTGTGTATTAATGAGTACCTGGGTTGTTTCCACATCTTTGCAATTGTGAATTGTGTGCTATAAACATTCAAGCACAGACTTCTTTTTAATAAAATGGCTTTTTTTCCTTTGGGTAAATACTCAGTAGTGGGATTGCTGTATCAAATGGTAGTTCTACTTTATTTCTTTGAGGTGTCTCCATGTTATTTTCCATAGAGGTTGTGCTAATTTGCAGTCCCACCAGCAGTGTATGAGTCTTCTTGTCTCTCTGCATCTACACCAACATTTGTTGTTTGGGGACTTTTTGATAAAACCATTCTCATTGGAGTTAAGTGATATCTTATTGCGATTTTGATTTGTATTTCCCTGATGATTACAGATATTGAGCGTTTTTTCATGTTTGTTGGCCATTAGTCTGTTTTCTTTTGAAAAGTTTCTGTTCATGTGCTTTGCCCAGTTTTTAATGGGGCTGTTTGAGTTTTTCTTGCTGATTTTCCTAAATTCTATATAGATTCTACATAATAACGGTTGAAACTTGATAGTTTTTAAATGTCCTTCAGAAAAATATAAATATTTTGCTTTAAAATTAATAATTAAATTTAATTCTTTAAAATCTATTAATATTTATTAAATCATTATTCCATGCCAAATAAAGACAAATTTATTTTAGTGAAAAAAAGGAATCCTTAGAAGTATACCAAAAATATTTTAAGGTATCACATTAGTACTTTTTAGATTATTGTTCTATAATTCATTTATAATGGAAGAAATAAAGAGTATGCATAAAATTGGTGTGAAAACTGATGGGTTTTGATGATCAAATTTAAATGCTTTTTGAAATAAATATTAAATATTTTACACGTAGTATTCTCTTTAATCCCTTTTCTACAATATTTTATTCTGGGTACTTTAATTAAACCTCAGTTTTCTGAGGTATAAAGAAAATATCCAAAATACAGCAGACACATAGTGAAACATTTAATGAAAAAATATGCAGAAAACACATAGCATTATATCAGCATATTTAACTGCTAAATAAATCAAAAATATTATGTCTATTGAAAATATTAATAGATATTTATATAGACATATATTTAAAAGGTGTAATTGATAGTTTAAAATATAAACATGGTGATATTATTTACCACTAATGATACTATATATGTATTTAAAGACAGTATTAGAGAAATAAATGACATGGGTATATATTTATTAAGATGATGGTTAAATGAAAGTTAATAGGCTCAGTAAATAACAATTATGTGATTATAAATTTCAAGGAAATAGTTATAAATTACTAAATGTTACTTAATTTTTCAGGAAAAAATTTTCTTCTAATTACAATAAATTTAGGAGGCTTTGTGGTTTAAGTAATGGATAATTCATGGTTTAAGTAATGTAAATTTCTATTTGAGGTATAACGAGAAAAATTGAAATGTTTAGTATTTATGTTGTTTTTTCTACTCTGGATATCAAGATGAGAGTTTACACTTCAACATGTGATAAATGCCAAGAGTCGAAAAATAATTTTTTGTTTGAAAGTTTGTTCTCACGGATGGAAAAAAAAATCAAGTTTTAGAGTTGGGAATTCCAAATTTCATTTGACATGTACCAATGAGTTATTAAATTATATTATCTAAAATTGTCTGCTTTAATTCTTAGAACCTAAATTTCTACCTGAAAAAAATATTAGGGGGCAGGTTTTGAAGGTTTTTTTCTGCAATAATAATCTATGAAAATAAAATAGGTACACATTTCAGTATGGCATCATGTTATCATTCACAAGTTTTTAATTATAAAAGCAAATTCTAAGTAGACCTGAATTGGCCTGATGAGGAAGCTAACAGTAGGTAAAAGATGTAGGAGTAAACAAAACTTCAAATCAGCAAAGGTAAAAATGTTTATAAATTATTGTTCGTTATATGTTAATCATTGTAAGAATCATGTACAAACCTTATATTAATGGTCCAGGTTCAAGAAAAAAAGTGTTTCCCTTTCATTTTAATAGCTTTTCATAAATACCCTAAGATGTCTAGAAGCTTTAAAAGTCAATGTGCAAGGCTTTAAAATGCCAGATTAAATTAAACTTTTCTTTGACTCTGGTTGGACATTGAGGGAAATGTACAGCCAACTATAAATAAACATTGCATTCATTTTCTTTTAGTGAAAGAAGAACCACATTAGTGTCAGATACAGCTGGAGTAAAATTTGATTTCTAGAACTTAATAAGAAGAGGGTAATGATGCTGATTTCCAATTTACTCATTTGTCAGTGGGAATAACAATATCTACTACATAGAGATATTGTAGAGATTAAATGAGATAAAATTGATTGGTAACTAAAGAAAAAACTAAATATCTGTTAATTCCTATTCTATCACTATTCTTCCATCCCTACTGTCTTTATAGGAACCTTCAAAATTGCTGGATTCAAGATATTTTTATGATCTTCCAAGTTGGAGAGCAAACACAGAAACAACACTCATTACATAGAAATATCTCTGTGTATGTTCATATCTGGTCAACTCAGATTTAAGAAAAACTGGATTTTCCACTAGCTCTATGACCTGTAAAAAAATCACTTAACCTCTTTGAGCCTGTTACTCTCTCTGTATAGTATAATTAATAATCCTTACCTCGAAGCTGTGTTTTTATGATTAGAAATATTCTGTGTAAAATTCTTACAATGACACTCAATTTATTAACATTAGTTATGGAAGTGATAGTCTCTCCTATATCCAAAGACATTTTATGAAAAGAAAATATTTTTTTCTTTTTCTTCCTGCATATCTGTTATTTGAAAGTATATGTAAAGATATGTGTGTAATATCCTCAATTTGAAAGGTGAGGAATGGAGAATAGATATATGCTACATTTATGTCTATTGGACACTGTGATAAATGTTAACTTAAAAGCCTTTTTCTAGTTAGTTACGCTAAAAAAAAATATTTTATGGGCTAATGTTAATAAATATTGCTTCACTAACCAATGTATATTGGCTTAAGCAATAAGAAATAAATCTCCTTGTAACCTGTAGCCTTAGAAATGACTAAGCAATAGGAAGTTACTCTCTGTTGCGATTTAACAGTTTAATGACATGTACAGGAAGGAATGTCTCCCCAAATCTTATGACAAAAGAGTGAGGAAAGAGGGCACGAAGTAAAGACATGCTGAGAAGAAGGAGCCCTGGTCATATTCGTGGCCTCTTCTGATATGTGTCCTACTAGTTCTGATAATTTTGGAGCACCAAGACTCTTAAGTTCCTCACATTTCAACAAACACTCAAGGTTCACACTGTCATAGCACCTGTCAATGGCTAATAACCTGTTATCATTGGCTAATAATGATCATTGGCTATTTCTGCCCGGAGAGAGGACACCCAGACCCTAAAATGACCTGGCATCAGATCCCAGGGTAGGAGATTTGCAAAAATCCACTAGTTGGCATCACAATTTATTCTTTATCCAGATACCTAAATTCACATTCGCATTTCTCTCTAAGAACCTGGTGTTATGATAAGCTCACTTAGTTTGTTTAGGCAAAATATTCATAAATTATTTCCTTCAATTTTTACTCCTTTAATCATGTCAGCAGCCAAAGGAAGCACAATTATTACCTTATTTATAAAGCTTCTTTTCTTTTTCATTTTTGGTATTATGATGTGTTTTTAACTTTCCAGTCTTAATATATGACCATAAATCTCATTTCCGCACTTGCTATTAACACTGCATACTTGCCTATCACTCCTTCTGGATGTGCCGATTCTCTGTCTTACTTTCCTGGTAATACGTGGATTAGTAAAAATTTTGACGGTAGCTTGGACCCAAATGAAAAATCTGATGAATAATGTAGGCCTTCCATCTCTATTCCCCCCCGCAAAATACATACACATACAATTATACTTATTCATTCAGAGGTCAGTTCCATCTTCAACCATATTTTTGAATAGCCTGAGAATCCAGGGACCCTGGATTAACAATGTTGAGCATAGTTAATTTTGTAACACCTCAAGTTAGTTTAAAGATGCAAGCCGGGTGCGGTGGCTCACGCCTGTAATCCTAGCACTCTGGGAGGCCGAGGCTGGTGGATAGCTCGAGGTCAGGAGTTCGAGACCAGCCTGAACAAGAACGAGACCCCGCCTCTACTAAAAAATACAAACACATGATCTGGACAACTAAAGATACATATATATAGAAAAAATTAGCCAGGCATGGTGGCGCATGCCTGTCGTCCCAGCTACTCGGGAGGCTGAGGCAGTAAGATCGCTTGAGCCCAGGAGTTTGAGGTTGCTGTGAGCTAGGCTGACGCCACGGCACTCACTCTAGCCAGGGCAACACAGTGAGACTCTGTTGCCAAAAAAAAAAAAGAAAAAAAAAAAGATGCAAGGCTCAGAATCAGGGAACTAGCTACTCTTCCTCTAACAAGTTGAATGAACTTAATATTCTTATCAATTTTCTTATGCCCCTCTTAACTCATTTTAGTAAAATGTGATAGTGACTTACTTGGTGTCTAGAGTCTCCTTAGTTTTAACTATCAAAGATTCTATAATTTCAGTACTATTACCTCCTAACTATACTATTCAGGAATATGTTGGGCCTTAAAAATGCCATAGAATATGTATTATCATCAAAGAATGATCACATTATTGCATCTTAGGTCAAATTTACATGATAGACGGACAATGTATTATGATTAGATGTTTTACATATATTATCTAACTGATTATCACAAAACTTTTGTGTAGCACTATGATTATATTTTACAGATAAGGAAATTGAATATTAGAGAAATTAAGTGACATTACCATAGTCATGCAAGAAATCATGAGTCAATAAGGGACAGAGATAGGATTCAGATCCAAGATCTATCACCCATCATTTTCCACCATCAAATTTATCTTAAAAAGGGTATTTGATTAAAGTTTTTAAAATGTGAAAAAAGAATTAAAAATGTGTTTCGTGGTTTAATATCGGATTTTTCATTAGGTCGTATCTATTAAAAGAGCATCACACATAATTACCTGTGGTGGAAGCAGTGGCAATCTTATAAAGGCAAGAAGCATACTCAGGTCATTGCATCTCCTCTGCATGTCGTACTTGACCCACATCATTAATGCATGGAAAATGGTTTCTTCATCAGGAACATTTACATCATCACTGGCCAGTAGTTTGTGGAGCTCCTCAGCTGGAAGGAGTAAAAACTCTTGATTTCTGATAACTTCCATTATGTTTTCCTGCAGGGAAAAAACATCTTGGCATAAATTCGGCTTTACTTTTATTTAACTAGTAAAGCATCTTAGAAAGAAATGAGAAAAGTAGTCAATAACCTTTGTTCTCATTATAACATAATCCTTGAGACTCATTCCTTCAGAAACTAGAAGCTGTTAAGATGAAAGCAATGTAACTGTAATTGAAATGTAAATGTATCACAGACAGCACAGATCTTGTAATAACTGGAGGATTATAATGTTGAGCTTTGTTATGCAGGCAGAATGTACTAAGTGATTAAATGTTCAAGTTTCAAGTGTACTGCTATATTTAGTGAATATGAAAAGAATAACTTTTAACATTTAT
This sequence comes from Propithecus coquereli, assembly GCF_000956105.1. Lineage (NCBI taxonomy): Eukaryota > Metazoa > Chordata > Mammalia > Primates > Indriidae > Propithecus > Propithecus coquereli. The sequence goes on along the minus strand of NW_012148919.1, from coordinate 935,882 downwards.
AAAAGCTCGACTATATATATATACATATGTATATGTATGTATATATGTATGTATGTATGAATCAGAAAATGGCAATAAAATTACACAGAGAAAAGTAACACTATAAGATGCATCATTACTTATTCAAAAGGCAAAAAACAGGACAGATAGGCCATAGAAATCACAAAATCCCATATGTTCCACCTTCTTATTATATCTCATACCTCCCTCCTTTCATGACAATTTCTTTGGCTTAATTCAGTTTCCTATTTGTTTTCTTCCAGATTGCTGACATAACCTCCTAATTACTCTGCCTGATGCTATTCTTAGCTTCTCAATAGCATCCTCTATATTGATGCCAGAATGATATTTCTAAAGCATAAATATGCTCATAGCATTCTTCTGAAGTTTTTGTTCTCTTGTGTTTTATGGTCTCCCCTTGTCTTTGTTTCAGATTTTTCGTATAACCACGCTGGTGTTACAATCTGACCTCTTCTGGTTCTAATCATTCATTTTCTTTCCTGATTTGCATGTCAGTTTCCAAAACTACTTTTTTTTTTTCAATTTTCCAAGCTGTTTGACATGTCCTCCTTTATTTTCTCCTTTGCGAAAAATGGATTTTATATACTTTTTTTCCTAATTCCTGTCATATTTCAAGATTGGATTCAAGAGATACCTGTTGTACATGGGCTTTTCAAGCATCTATTCAGTCTCATTTGATCTGGCTACCCCTCCAGGGAACCCTCGCAATGCACGGTGTGTATATCCCTGCCACAGCAGTTACCAAACTGCAGCCTAATCTTTGGTGCACTTAGGGGTCTTATCACAAATTGTAAACTGTTAAACCTTGACTTATACAACATTTTATACCTAGATCCTGGCATAGAGCCTGGAAAATAGCAGGGGAACAGCACATATTTCTTGAATACATGAATTGATGATTTTTGTAGAAAAAAATAAAACTGTAGAAACAGCACAGAGTAGTAGAGTGTTTTTCAACATATTTTTAAAACTACTTGTCAATCACTTTCTTACATTTTAAACAGAAAGACCTCTGTGGATGATATCCTGCTAGAGAATATACAGATACATTATTTGGCCTTCTCTTTGCTCCATCACTTTTTATGTTTCCTGAGACAATTCCAAAGAAGACATGACAAAGGCTACTCAGATCATGGTTGTAAAGTCACATTTGTGGTAGAAATATCAATAGGACACAAATTTTAGGTTAAAATCTTGAGTGAGGTTAGGACTATTCCAAAGAAGGTATCGTGACTATACTAAAACAGTAGAACATTCTGCAAGTGACCATTAATCTGTATGTTAGAGCAGATTCAAACTTATTTTCTGAGGAAAAATCTGACCTATATTATTATTATTAATATATCCTTGGAGCTGAAGTGTCTGCAGCTTTCACAAGAGAGTGTTAACTTTTATTTTCTTTTGAAGCATCTGCCATACGGTAGCATTCATTTTATAATAATGATATAATTTGTAAATAATATAACTTAATTATATTAGTTAACATTACCCATTAACTGCAAGTTGTTTGCTTTTTCTTTTGTTCTTGGAAATTATTTTGTTGACTGTGTTTCCTCTGTGTTTAGTACAGTACTGTGTAAATTACAGATGTCTAATAACTATTTACTGAATTAACAAATTAAGTGTTCTAAGATTTGGTGCCACCAAATTTCTCTAAAAAGCTAAGGTAAGATAAAGATGCTTTTGAGAAATCTTTGAAAGATTTTTGTCTATTTATTTTTACAGTTACTCAAAAATCTGTGCCTCTATTAAACTACACACAGAATTGTATAGCCAAGCTGTCACTATATAGTGAGGGAAATCATAAAAAAATAATACTCAGCTCTACAAAACTCTTAGTAGTGTCTATCATAAAGATATTGTTCAAGACATATTTTATTATATTTTATGGTGTCCTCTTTATGATGACCCTTGGGAGACATTTCTTTCAGATTTTAGTAGCAGGAATAATTGTACTTCTCCTGAGTAAATAGGTTTGCTTTTATCACAGATGTTGTAAATTATGAAATTGATCAGATTTCTCTTTTTATTTGTCCTCTAGAAAACTTAGAGTCAAATTGAAATCTATCTGGTAGGAAGGCTATAGACTTTTATAGTTTGATTTCTTTTTCAGACAGCTCTGATAATAGTTTCACTTAACATCACTATGGCAGCTTTTCTTTTTCATTTCCTTTTATCCCTTCATCTAATTGAGAGCATATTCCCATAATGTTATGTCTTTGTAAATCATACCAGATCTTTTGGGAACCAGCAATGTTGTTTTGAAAATCTGTTTGAAATAAACTGGACATTAGGAGCTGGTAGCTGATATTACTGGATCTATCACATTTGCCCATATATCATATGTTTATTATTGTTTTGTTTACATACTTTGGAGTTCTGAAGTTCTCTTTGCTTTTTATTTTCCCTCCATCAAGCCTCCTTTTGATAGGAAAAAATCTTCTATCCTCAGGATCAACTTCCTTTTATATATTTTTCTCTATTGCTTTTAGAATTTAAACTTTCTAAAAAGGCAGAGTGGGGAGAGGCACCTCTCTTCAGTTATCAAAGATTTCTTATAATAATTACATTAAAGTTGCTACATTGACATATTGCTGTCAAGATTCTAAACTTTCAAGGTTTTAAAACCAATTTTCCTGGGCTTTCGATTATTTGCCTTGCCTATATTTTTAATCCTTGTGTCAAAGTTGCTGACTGAACTCTTGAACGTGACCTTAGAATTTCAAAGCAAATGGAAACTAATTATGAGATAGTCACACCTTGTTATTTTAGATGAGCATGCTGAAGTGCCGAGGAGCTCATATATAGTCACATTTATAGTCAATACAAGGTTGGGAGTAGAAATTCAGTCTCTTGTCCTTAAGTCTATGACACTTCCTATTACTACCTAGACTATGTCTCCTTTGGTTAATTTCCTTCTTGTTCTCCTCAGCCCATCTATTTTGAACTTAATGTTTTACTTTGACTTATACAACAAATATGCCATATATGCACCCTTATTCTTGAATGGTCACCCGGATATTGTTTACAACTCTTGATATTTTTGGGTTCTACAATACGGCATGGTGATTACAGGTGATTTAATTCAGAGAGTTGACCAAGATTTAGATCCAAACCTGCTCATCACTGGCTGAACATTAGGGAGTTAGCCTTCCTTTTGTAAACAAGGATAAAAATAGTATCCATTTTAAAGCACTCTTATGAGGATTAAGTATGAGGACTAAATTAAATGTGGTATGTTTAGAGAAGTGCCTTTCTTATAGCCAGCATTATGTAAATGGTAGCCCTTACTATTCCGCATCTGACCCGACCCTTCGCTTCACTCTCCTTTTGCCCGCTTGATAGTCTACATGTATTAACATTATTATATTTTCCCTAGTTTTTCCTGATTATGGAGTCATTTAAGCAATAACATGGTATTGAGTTCTCGCTCTCCACCTAATGTGCACCTAATACTGGGAATATAAGATTAAAACAAACAAACAAACAAAAAAAAACTTCTGTCCCTAAGAACCTCACTTTCTAGTAAGGAGGACAGTATGATGCTATTAGAGAAATAAATACATTTTATGAAAGAGGAAACATGAGTGATTTAATGGAGTTGAAGGGGTGAGAATGAAAGTGGAATAAAGAAGACCAAGGAAGCGTTTGATTTGGGAAATATCAACCTTTTTATTCTCTGAAATAATTCTCAAGACAAGGATATGTTTATAATAGAATAATGGATTCAGGAGAAACTAAAGAAATATTGATGTCATCTGGCCCAATTCTCATGTCATTATTTAGCCAGAATATAAAATAGTAATTTCTACTATCCAACATAATCTCAAATTGAAAACATTCTTTCAAATCACTTAATTTAATTCACATTCCATGTACTTTTTCTGTGTATTGCTCACTCTGTTATTATTTTCAGTGATGGGAAACCCAAAACTCTATGAGGAAGCCCCTATCATTGCTAAATAGTTCTATGAGAAATTGTCCTAATTTTAAAGTAAAATCCGCCTTCTTAAATTTTCTTAAAACTCAGGGCAAATAAATTACTATTTCATTTATTACCTTTTCATTTATTACCTTTTCAAATCTTTGAAGATTAATATTTTTTCTCCCTTATATAATATCTTTTAAAGGGTAAAGCTCTACCATTCTTTAATTTCTATAAAAGGTCCTGATATTCAAAACCAGAAAAGGATGCCAGAGTAGAAGATACAGTGTTAGTTGAATTTTTCTCTAAGATACTTGTATTTTTCTTACTGATTCAGAAATGGAAATTAATAAAACAAAAATAAACAGATATTTTCACTAACTCTGTACTGTTTATTTGCATATATTTTTATCCTTCCCAAGGGCATTTTCCAAGGAACAGCAGAAAAAGTCAAATATGAAGAGATCACTGTATAAAATCTTCATTTCAATCATGATACATACGTATAATTCACTACATATAGTAACATCTATGAGTATATACTTTATTTTATATATATATAAAATACAGTTGTTTAATATCATTCAGACAATACAAAGAAAATAAGCATTATAAGAGCTGTTAATGTACACAAATTTATCAGTGTTTTCCTGTTTCCTGTACACTTTGTCATTGGTTCTTAGAAAATGAACATAGAATATAATTTTTTAAGTATTTAAGTTATGTATCAGTTTCTTCTTTAATACTAGCAGCATACACAAAGGTAGTTAGTAAGTGCCACATATGATTTCTTATGGTATACATATAACTTTTTCTGAGTTTCTCTTACCAATTGAAAAATAACCTAGATCCAAAAATGCCAAATTAAAGTGAATGACTACCAGTTTTATTAATTATTTACCGCCTATTAAATAATGGCTATCTAATTAGTAATGACTATGTATTTACAAAATATTAAAGCATTAATTTTATAACAGCATTCATAAAAGAAACATTTTGTAATAATCCCAAAACAATATGTAGTGTCAGGAATATCCGATGGTCATCTTTCAAGATCATAATATAAGAAAAAAGATAATTTTGTCATTTTAAGTCCCTAAAAAATACAAGATTCTGTGACTGGCAATGATGTCACACAAAATGTTGCTAAATAGATAAGAAGAGTTAGAAATTACAGTGAAAAGAGCAATGACTTTTTAATAAAAAGGGATAATGTCTCAATTCTGATACTTCCTAGTCATGATTTCCCAGGTAAAAGCCACTTAATAATTCTAAGACATCAGCTCTTCACTTTGAAAATGAATTCAATAACCACATTTAGTTTATAAACCTCTTTCTGGTTTGTTTTCAAGATCAATTGATACTAGAAAAAATAATTTTTAAAGTTTGTAATGTTATTCAAAGCATATGAGAATTTTTTGGAGGGGATTCTTTAAACTTTGTAATAATTTGATCTGCTTCTCATACTGAGTGTATATTGGCCAAAAGTTTAGTATGTGATATATATTATCGACAAATGTAGGAGAAAAGTGCATGTAGAAATCATTTACAAATATCACTACCAGGAAAAATAACCCGTCGGCTTAACGGTACTACTTCTATTTGTGGGTTTAACAGAAAAGTAACTAACTATTCTCAACTATGTTAATTGAATTGTAAACTGCATAATACTATGTATGTATAAATTATTAGTCAGCATAGTCATGTTTATTTTTATTGTTATTATTATTAGGTACATTTACTTCTTGAGAGAGCCTAAATCTATCTCTTCCACCTCCTTGATAAATTGTTCCACATTGGTTATTTGCCAAGTTTCTTTTAGGTGTCTAGTAGAAGTCATTGAAAATGGCAGCAGCTAGAAAGTTTAGGAAGAAAGTTAAAAATCTGTGAACAGTCTTTATGAAAGCCGTATGTTCTTGCCAGCCCACACGAAAAATGATATCATTGCAAATTAAATAACTAGATGATAGCACACCTATGTAGTCAAATCTGTTTCTTTACATTGCTATAAGGTGTTTAGGACACCTTATCACATAACTTTTTTGAGAAATTATTTCCAATGCTTGATGAAAGCATATAAATAATGATCCTCTACAACCATGCTAGAAAAAGAAAATGTTAATGCAAGATAGTATCTCTGTCTTCCCTGCTAGGACATCCTGAAGAAAATTGGATGTAAGAATCTGTTTTGATCTGTAAGAATGTATTTGTATTTTGTCAGGTAGTGCTCATTTTATACTTACAGGAAATTTAAAAAAAAGCTTATGCCCTTACTTAACAGAAAAAAATTTTTTCAGGACCAAAATATTTTATTATGAATTGAGATTTATATAGTCTTTTTTCCTTATGCTTATAAGCATAAATGATACTTCAGAAAAGTTTGTTGCATGCATAATCTGAAATAGCTAGACAGTTGAGGTAAAAAGTATATGTAGTAAAGAAAGAACATGTGAGTACAGAGGTTGCTTACATAACCACATTATTTTGCAGTAAAAATAGCGTTATCATTACCCCACCAGGAATACATTACAGTTTTGCAATCTTAGGTCTAAATGGTCTCTATAGAAGCATGTTGTATTCATTTACTGCTTAATAAAAGGATTTAGACTATTTCCCTTCTGGGCTCAAAAATTTACTAGTTGCTTCTAACCAACATTAAAAAATCATTATTAAAAATCTTATATTAATCTATTTTAAAGCTTTTCTTAACAGCAGAAATAATAATAATTATCAAAGAAAATCAGGTAAAAATTTATCCTAACAAATCCTAAAATGAAAAATAATGAAAAAATTTACTCTACCTTACGAAAATATAATCAGAATAAAGAGGCACAGTCATTTTGGTAGTTACATAAATTTATAATAAATATTCCTCAAGGGCCGGGCGCGGTGGCTCACGCCAGTAATCCTAGCTCTCTGGGAGGCCCAGGCGGGTGGATTGTTTGAGCTCAGGAGTTCGAAACCAGCCTGAGCAAGAGCAAGACCCTGTCTCTACTAAAAATAGAAAGAAATTAATTGGACAACTAAAAATATATAGAAAAAATTAGCCGGGCATGGTGGCGCATGCCTGTAGTCCCAGCTTCTCGGGAGGCTGAGGCAGTAGGATCGCTTGAGCCCAGGAGTTTGAGGTTGCTGTGAGCTAGGATGACGCCACGGCACTCTAGCCAGGGCAACACAGTGAGACTCTGTCTCAAAAAAAAAAAATAAAATAAAATAAATAAATAAATAAATAAATATTCCTCAAGTTTGACAAATAATATTATAATTTAGTACATGTCATTAATTTATCACTCAGCAAACAAAAGAACCATTAACTATTATAGATTATGACATACATTATTACATGCAATGTACTAAATATGAACGTTGGTACCAAACAAATACATGGAACATTAATAATATTAATATATTTTATAAATGAGATGCAGTAAAAAGAAATAAGAACTACTGTGAAAAAATAAAACATCATATCTCATATTTTTTATACCAGTTTCAAGTCTGAAAATGGCTATCTATTATTTCTTAAAATAGTATGAATATATATTTTCACATACAATAAAACCATTAAATAACTATTATATTTTTCTGATTATTTATTAGAAAAAAATAATAGTGCATATATTAGTTTCCTATTGCTGCTGTAACAAATCACTATCAATTTTGTGACTTTAAAAATACCTATTTATTATCCCACAGTTCTGTAAGTCAGGAGTCCAGGCAAAGTGTAGCTCAGGTAGTTTTCTACTTCAGATTTCCCAGGGCCAAAATCAAGGTATTGGAAAGGCTCATTCACTTTTGGAATCTTTGGACATAATCTGTTTTCAAGCTCATCGAGGTTATTGGAAGAATTCGATTCTATGTGGTTATGCTACTGTGGTCCCCAGTTCCTGGCTGGCTGTTAGCTAGAAGCCATTCTCGGCTTTTAGATGCTTTTTGCATTGCTTGACTTGTCCCCCTTCCTCCATCTCTACACACAGCAATGGCACTTTGAATCCTCATGCTTTCAGTCTCTCTTGCCTTCCTTTCTGCATCATCTCTCCTCTTTCGTATCTCTGACTGACTCTTCTGGCTTCTTTTTGCTTTTAGGGACTCATGTCATTACACTTCAATAATCCTGGATAATCACTCTATCTTAAAGTTCTTTGATGAGTCACCTTAATTCCATCTCCAAAGTAACACCACTGTAACAGCTTGATTAGTGTTTGACTAACCAGCGAATCTTGGCAGATGGGGGAATCTTTGGAATTTTGCCTACCACAAGGTGCTTGCCTTTTGAGTTTATCAATTTTTTATGCTTGTTGTTGCTCAAAAACTTAGTGCAGGAAGCTGATGAATGAAGCATAATCCTAACCAAGTTTCAGTCATTTAGTATCTAAATATGTTAAGTTCTCTATTAGAGAATGTAAATATAAAAATGAAAAGGCATGGCTCTACCCTCAAAGAACTGAAAAACCGTTGAGCCTTTTTTATATATTTAAGAAATGAGAAGGCAAATTTAGTCATTTGATCAATAAAATACTAATATTATCTAGTCAATTAAGGCCCTCAAAAATACCCCATTAATAATTTATTTATAAGCAAAATAATGAGATTATATTAAAAATTTGTTTATAGAAACTTGATTTTCAGAGGAACAATTGGTCCTTCTCTTTAGTTAGCCACCTTGACTCCCTACCCAAACTTAATTGGTGAGTCCAATTTAAAATCCAACTAAGTGGCTCTAAAAAAGCTAGGGAGACAGTTCCCTGGCTGCTGTCCTCTGGCAATATGCCCCAAAATTGTTGGGTACCCTGAGCACTGAGTTGCATCAAATGATATTCTAAGTTAGTTATAAACCCATCCCTGGTACTGACGGACATCCTACAATGCAATGAGTAATCGAGACTTGTGACTTCATTGAAAAAGAGTGTAGAGTCCCTCAAGATCGCATTGTTCAGTATCCTGAAGAAATCTGGAGACTTGGTTAAATTTGCTTTCATGATAAACGAGGCACTATTGTTAAACTTAGTGAGGGATAGTGGGTCCTTTTGGGGCATGTCCCTAAAGACCTCTTCCTCCAGAGTGCCTTGAGTGCCTGAGGGAGAGGGAAAAGGCAGCCTGTCACAGAACATGAATACTTGAGACCCTTGCCTTCCTCAGCTGGTGACTATCTGGGCTCTGACAGGTTTGACCCACCCATGATGCATTCACAGCTGCCACTGAAACACATGTCTGGACCACCCTTGTAGAGGCTATAACAGCCCTGCAAGTAACCTTGGTTGTTCTTTGGGTCTGCAGAAGAGTGTGAGAACAGTCATAAAGGATATTGACCAAGCCAAAGGAACTTGGTGTGCAGAAAGTGACATAAAAATGAAACAAAAATTACATAATTTGTTTTTTGTGGCTCATCTGCAATGAATGCTTAGAGTTGGCCAGAAGAAATAAACACAAGCCAGACTCAGGAAAACTGGAAGAAGAAAGAACGTATCGCCTCAGGCAGGCAGCCACCCCCAGGCAAAGCTCCCAGGAATGGGGGGACCATCACAGTTGCCCAGGGACATTGGTATAAGTTTGTTAATTTAACTAATATTTTCTTCTCAATGGTTGTAATCAGGAAATTATCAGCAAAGATGATAGTACACTTTCACAGAGCTCTATATCCTTCTCAGAGCTCTTGTTCTTTTTCATAATACAGTCTATGAAAACTCTGATTGCCCTGACATTCCACAAAATATCACAGCTATCTGTTCTACTGATGATATCACCCTGTTAAATTCAGTGAGTAGGAAGTGACAAGTATTCTAGATAAATAGTAAGACGTGAATATCAGAAGGTAATGGATAAATTCCATAATGTTTCAAGAATTCTGCATCTGTAGACTTTTCAATAATCTGGTAGTCTAGAGTGTAGCAGGGCTGCTTCTCTAGGTAAGAGGCAAGTCATTGTCCCTCATATATCCAACTAACAAAAATGAGGCACGATATTTATTGGGCCTCTTTGAATTTGGAAGGCATTTGGAAATATGATTCAAATCTACTGGTTGCATGGTTCATCAGGCTATCGTTTTCTAATGGGGCTAGAACAAGCAGGTCCAGATTATTGGCAATTGTGTAAACTATGACACACAAATAAGTTGGTTCTGGTAGTATCCATGGTGAATAAGAAGGTTGGGGAAAAAGACTAGCAAGGATCAGTGATAAAATCTTGGTTCACATTAATAAAGTTCCATAGAAAAATCATCCTCTGCTCTAAGAATTATATGCCTATTCCTCCACTCAAACATATGCTCTCAAGTAAGGTCCCACACAATAAATTTGTGCAAAAGGAAATAATTCTGTCCTAGTTGAGAAATGGATTGTCATGGTGTATTGGTGTTAGCTATGACAGTAATGACAGGAAATTCTTCTCGTATGCAAAGCTGTGAACATACACTCACTTGCCCACTTTGAATGAAGAGAGAGAGATGGCCTACGTTATGAATATACATGGTTTTCTGAGCACTGGCAAATAGCTTTGCTGGCTGGTGAGAAGCCTGAAAGGAACAATAGGGAAAGATAAGTGGCAAGGAGGTCTGGGAAAACTTTATGTCAATAGATCCCCTGGAGTGATTGCAAAGTGAGTATCTTTCTTTAATGCTCAGCAGATAGCAAGCATTACAGAGGAGGTTGTCAACAGTCATGTAGAGAAAATAGCTTGTACTATGGACAACAGAAATCTTCTCTCTTTATCCATCGCAATATTTCTACAATAGATGTATAAATATTATAGATGATCATGATAACAAAAATGCAAGCTATGAGTGGATCTGAAAATACGAGCTTTTTCTTATAAAGGCTGATCTTACTATACCATTGCTGATTCTTAATTTGGCACACTTCTTGGGAGATATAAAGCAGCCAGCTGGTGGAAAGTGGATTTCATAGGCCCTCTTCTACTTTGGAGGAGGAGACTGTTTTTTTTCTAGAAAAAATACATATTCTGGGTATGGGTTTTCCTTATTTGCCCCTTAATACCATCCAATGGCATAGAAAATTCCTGATCCGTTGATATATTGTGACTGACAAAATTCCCTTGGAAAAAAGAACCTATTTCATGGCAAAAATAGTACAACAAGGGGCTCACAAACATGGTTATTCATTGGTTTTACTATATACCTCAGGAAGCTTTAATGCATCAGCTTTGGATATAGCACAATGCATGTTTGGGACACCGTTCTCCATGATACAGTATATAAATTGAGCCAAGAGCTGATATTTGATTCTGCATCCACAGTTGTTCAGATTCATGCATTAAAGAAACAAAATGTGAATTTAGGTTTAGCCTTTTCCATAGTTATTCCCAGTAACCTACTTTTGAATGTATGCTTTACTCCCCCACAACTTTAGGATTTGTTGAGCAAGAGATTCAGAGTCCCAGTGGAGAGAGCACTTCTGTCAGTAGACACAGAAAGAGTTTCATTGAACTAGAATTTGGAAATTCAAACAGGCCAAACAGAGCTGGTTAACCAATTTGGAAGAGATGGAAGCATAATGTACAGTGGGACAAACATTGATCTCTGAGAAACAGAAGACAACATGCATAGGCAAATAATTCCTTTCCTATTTTTCCCATTGATGGACAGCTCTACATCACAATTGTTCCACATGGCCTATTTAGAAGACATTTCTCCTATTAAACTACAAGCTGTGTTTTCTTGTTAAACTATGAACAGCTCAGAAATACCTAACCTTGCAATTGATTTTCCTTCTTTCCGTCCTCCTTTCCCTTTTCCCCTCAAATTTGCAGCCCTGAGATTGCATATCTCAATAAATCCTTGATCAATTAGCTTTGTCTTTAGTTCTGTTCTAGGGAAAATTGAAATGAAGTAATTAAGTAGTAATCCAATTATTAACAAAAACACAAACAAGAAACTCATGTAATACTTAAATTTACAGGACACTGTACGTGCAGATAGGTGAATTAGAATGTAAATAACATTTGTAGAGTATTAGTTATATGCAACGACTTATTATGGTGCTTTTGTTCACATATTTTAATGCTTAGTTATGAGAACAGAAAAAATAAATGAAAAAACCCCACAGCACAAGAAAATTTCCAAACTATTAACAATATTATAAATGTACTAATATTTATTTTATTGTGTAGACACTTTAAACTATTTCCTCTTTACATTTAACTTTGTTTCTTGAGATGGACTTATAGTATCAAAGACTAGAGTAGGTAGATATATTTTCAAGAAAGAGTTGGGTAATAAATTAAATGTAGTAATGAAGGAAGAGTTGAAGACAATTTGAAAGACAGTGTATGGTATGCTTGGGTGAAAATGATGGTCAGGGGTAGACAGATGACATATTTTTGTCAAAAGAAAATGAAAATAGACTAAGCAGAATGGGATCAAGGCCAGTGACTTTGAATGCCAACCTAAATTTTGATAACAATGTTTAGTCTGGTTGTCAAATACATTGATGATACCTTTTGCAGAAATGGAAATGTTTAGGAGAGAGTTAATATCTGTTAAAGCATAATGAGTATTTGCAAAACTCATTGCTTTAGATTGAAAAGGCACAACATATTGGAAATATGTAGCAGGAAGCCAGAAATGTAAGTTCATGAAAAGGTAAGTATTGGACATATATAATCTAGAGTCATTTTAATAGGTGGAGCACTGAAGTCCTTTTACATTTGTCCAGTGTGGGTTGATCTAGGAAACAGGAAGAAAAGGACATACCCATGAGAAGGCAAGGACAGGAAAAATTTAAAGAGAGGTTAATTAACAGCACTGAAAAATGAAGAAAGTTCGTGGAGAATGAAAACTAACAAAAACCCATAGATTTGCCATTATTATCCTTGAAGAACACTTTCAGTCAAGTGATGGGTTTACAGTCTGATTGTAAAAATTTGCAGTGTATATTGTGAATATTGTGAAACAGAAGTAGAATACTCTGGAGAACCACAGTTATTAAAGAGAGAATTCAATATCATAGCCTTACTATGATATTTATTTTTTGTAGATAAAATCCATCTATTTCACTATATCTTCAATAATTATGTCAAAGCCTGGAAAAATGTGGGCACTCAAAATGTTTTTTTTTTTTTAATAAATACATTTTTCTGAGCCTATTACAGATTAAAGGGAAAGATTCAGTTGAGGAGAAATAATATAATGAGGAGAAGAAAGATCTAAGGGGTGTAAGTGCAATGTAGAAGCAAAGGAGAGATCATGAAAAAATACTTCCTAGTTAAGAAAGAATGATAAAAGTCATTTTAACCAAAACTCCAAAAATCTAACTAATATTTTAAAATAGATCTCTGTACTTTAGTACTGAGAATATTGAGTATTTTATTACTGGATATATATAGAATTTTAAAAGATAGAGGACAAAGAAATATGAAAGCATGCCAACCAACGCAGAAATAAAATGATTATAATACATTCCTATAAACCAAGGAATAAAGTATATAGAAAATTGGAATATATATTACATATTAAAATATATAGCGGAACCATACTGGGCTTGTATCAATGATCATATTATTTCCTTGACTTTTCATGTTCATTTAAAGGAATGCTTACTATATGCCCTATGTGTTTAAAAAGATACACTTGAAATTATCAGTAAATAACATTTTAGTTCAATTTTAATAAAATAAATTTAACCTATATATTATTATGTTAATATACAGACCAGAGATTTTTTTATCTTTTAAAATAAATGCTAAAAAGGTTTTTAAAAAGATTTATGAAAATAATTTAATATTCATGATTTAATGAGAAAAATGCATTAAGGTTAAAGTTTTAAACTTTGCTGAAGTCAAGAAAAATGAAAGTAGAATTCCTGAGAACATTATCCTGTTTAAATTTTATGAGTCTCAACCAGGGTATTATTAGGTGGAGCTGAAGTTATCATTATGAAAATTCTCACCTTGAGAATAATAGAATATGAATATTAGAAGAAATGTATGTGTATTTCAGCAAGATTTCTATTGTGCAAATCCCTCTTCAATGTCCTTGTAAATCTCAAACATACTGATTCCTCCTGTCAAAGAAAACTTTCTACCAAATCAGGGAGCTGAAGTTGACTTACACAAAAGTTTTTACACTGAATTGAATTTTTTCTTTTTGCATCTTATTCCTCTTGGCGCTGGTAATATACAAAGACAGAATTCCATAAAAATAATAACTCACACACATTATTCTTACAATCTCCCAAAAAGTAGAAACCTGCGTGGCCATTCATGTTCACCATTTGTGGAAATTTAAGCACAGAGAATTTAAGTAAATATTCCAAGTTAACACAGGTAGTATGTGATTGAGAAGGGCTTCAAAGCCAGGCAGTCTGGCTCCAGAATTCACACTTAATCATTAAGCTATGTTGTCTCTCAGTATGGCTTAAATAAAATGCGGTTGAACTATATTGAGTTTGTATCAGTGATCATAATATAATTTCTTCAATTTTCTTCGAAGCTTTGCCACCAATGATTTGTAGTTAATCTGTGCTCTGATAGCTGCAATAATGAAATGTCTTGTTAGAATAACTAGAGAAAGCAAAACTGACATAGCATGGCTATCCCAAAAAGGATAATTAAGCGAGCATTTAAAAGCTTTTCTTATATACATTCCATTTTCAGTAAATCCAACTTTTTCCCACCTCTGAGCCATGTAGAGCACATAGAAACAATTATCTGGATTGGTTTGATTTCGAGATTAGCATAGGTTATGTTTGTTCAAAGTCTCTAAGCAATGGTAATCCAACAGAAAGTGAACATGATCTAATCGCTGGTTTTTAAAGTGTGACATGAAGACCACGTGTTTACATGTAGTAAAAATGCTGATATTATGACAGTGCTGTTTCACTTTCATAAATTTAAAATCACTACTCTTTAATTTTGAACTCAATTTGAAAATCACATATGAATAAGAGCATTATGCTCTGTAACATGGGTGTGGTCTTTCCTCTGTTTATAATCTACATTGACCAAATGTTGGGACTGGTTACAAATCCTTTATAGTTATAAATACTGGCAAGTAATATGACAATTTCCTGTTTTCTTTAACTAAAAAAAAAAAAAAATATTGATCATCCACTCCACGAGAGGCATTTATATTAATTTCTGGGTATTAAAAAATAAGACTCTGACTTAAATTGGC
The DNA here is from genome assembly GCF_000956105.1 of Propithecus coquereli. Taxonomy (NCBI): domain Eukaryota; kingdom Metazoa; phylum Chordata; class Mammalia; order Primates; family Indriidae; genus Propithecus; species Propithecus coquereli. The sequence goes on along the minus strand of NW_012148919.1, from coordinate 920,808 downwards.
CTAGCCTATTGAAAAAGCCTTGAATTCCTGCCAACTCTGTAACATTTGAGATGGATGCAATAATAATAAACTTGAGGTTTCATATTTTAAGTTTTTAAGTTATTAAATATGTTATTTAATACTCATAACTCATTGAAGTGAATAGTACAATTATTCCCTTTTGTAGATGAGAAAAGTAAGGAACAATAAGGATTCTTGCCTTGAATAACTTTCCTAAGTGGGTATATTAAAATTCCGGGCAATCTGCCTCCAAAGTCATTGCTCATAATCACATACTACACTGTCTCCTTGCCTGAAGTAATCACTGATAAATGGCTAGGAGTAGAAGTCAGGAAGAAATAAGTCAAAATTTTACAAATTTACACCTGAGAGATTCTTTGTCAACTATCACAGCAACTCAGGAGATTATTTAACATCATGGCCACACTAATCAATTGATGCCCCAAATTAACCCAGTGTTCCCAAATCTCCCAAGGAACTAAATAATTGGCTTAAGAATGCTTATTAGCTAAGTGGCTTCACATGGTGAATTTTTATTAAATAAATACACTATGCGCTTTCTTTCCTTCTCAATACCTCATGAGAAATATTTACTTATTAAGCAGTTACTGGAGTTCCACAGGATTCACCTAATATGTATTGGACAAAACTGGACATGTTAATTATGGAAATGGAGCTATTTCTGTGACTGTGAGGTCCTGGGGGAATGTTCATTAGCTAAAAGTCATCGGCGAATCATGATGTCTGTCTTTGATTTTATTCAGTGGGCAAGGAAAAGGAACAAGTTCACAGGGAAGTTGTGAGAAAAATTTTCCTCTTTTTATTGCCCCTTCAGAACCCACTTGATTAAGGTATGAGCTACATCTGTAAACCAGGAAAATAAGACTAGAACATAATGCAGGTGATACCAACGTTGTTATTGTTTAGTGGTGACATTTTGAGTTTTTCTTCAATTCTGTTCGTTTGATTTTGAATTTTCTAAATTTTAGGGAATGATTATTTTAGTAATTATGAGAACAAATTATAATCTTAGGATATATTTTTATTTTTATTTTTTCTTGAATAAAAAAATCACATTTTTCAAATATGGTTTATTTAAAGCTCCATTCATTTTTTCAGGCACTGGAATAGCATACTAAGAAAAAAGACAAAAATTTCTCTTGTGGCTTTTATACATGATACTTTCTTCACTTATAATTAAAATTCATTTGACTTAAATTATTACACATGTTTTTAACATCTTCTTTCATCTTATCAAGTCTACTGAAGACAGAATAACTTTCAGTGAAGTAGAAAAAATATATTTAATTTGAATTTTAGGTTATTTTAGCAAGTTTTCTCATTTGTAAAGAATATTACTATATTTTGAAATCATCTATGCTATTCTGCAAGGAAAATGAGTTTTCAGGGTTTTGAATAAAATATTTCTTTTTACATTAATTATGCTACTTAGGATTTTCAAACTTTCCCTTAAATCTCAGAAATATAAAATATCTTTGCAATCTCTATCACTTATTCTTCACAAAGCTTTCCCTCAAACAAACAGTTGGTAAGTTGGCAATGTAGGCCCATTGGTGGCTTACATTTGTGGATAAAGCTGTAAAACACAATTTTCAATACTTACCTAATTACAGCTCATTTTTAAAAAGTATTTGACCTTTTGAAGTATTAAATAAATATATCATTAATATAGATTTACCATAGGTACAAAAGCAACAAATACATGTGTTATACTGGCAACTCAAATACCATAAACAGCACTGGCATTGACACAGCAAGTTTTTCCAAAATGGCAAATATCTATTATAATATTCCAAACAGAAGGTATTTACAATCATCCCTCTATTTACATGAAAGTTGCATATTTAGGAAGAGTCTTAAAAGTTTTAATTCCTAATCAAATATTAATAATATTTTGTGTTTATATGTAAGTTTTAATTATGAATAACTGTTTCATTTACATGAATGCTCGGCCAGAAATTTAAAGTCATGAGTAGAAATGGACAATGTAGCAAGAAAGTTAATTGCAGTATGGGTAATACATGTGTATTTTGTAGGGAAAATTTGAGAGTATAGAGAAAGAGGATAATTAGAAATATGCTGAATGAACAAAATAGAGCATTGTTAAAGAAGAATTTGGGGAACTTGCAAAGAATTGGGACTTTATACTAGGAATGGGAAACTCAATTCACAGAATTCTCAGGTTTGTAAATATGACATGGATTAAATTTACATAAAATGAAAATGCTATTAGCAAGATGTAGGATAGATTAAAATCGGGCAACATAGAAACTGAAAAATTTCAAAGGCATTTCAGAATAAGGTTTTTCATACATGGAAGTTATTTGGATAGTGGGAGTGAAGAAGAGGGAGAAATCTATTTCGCCATCAGTTTATTAGCATAAATTACTCTGTAGATGCGTTGAAACCAATATAGGAAATATTAGGAGTTGGAATGAGTTTGTTAGAGAACATAATTACTATAATTAGAATATACCAAATATCAGTAGTTATCTTACAGAGAGATTGAAAAATGAGCTCCGGAGCTCAAAAGTAAGGACTCTGCTTGAGCTGTGGTTTGTGATTAATTAATGAAGCTGTGGGCCATTAGTGTACCGGGAGAGAATATGGATCAGGAAGAGAAAGGGAGAGATGCCTGGGGGTTTGTGCAGAATGGGTGAGTGAGAGATGTAGAAAGAAAGTAGCCAAGGAAAAACACTGAGAAACATTTTCGGAGAACCAGGAGGATGAGAAGCTGCAGATTAAAGTGTAAGTATCACTTACTAGTGTTGCAATTTATGTTTGAATATGATAAAGAAAGGGTGTGAGAGAAGAGTTGACATAAGAATTTGTTCCTGGGCTAGGTATCATTTTTTTCTACATCCTGATTCAACGTTTAAACAGTCAATTCTATAAACCAGGAAGGGTAACAACTATATTATTAATTATTTATTGCCTAAAACTAGTATATAAATAATTTGGGAACACGTGAAAAACATTTTTATTAAAATGGCAAATATTCCTTTGTTGACAAATAGAATGAAATAAATATATTACAAGTTTAATTTATTAATTATTGAATATGTTTTCAAAGTGTATAATTTGTACAATTACATAATGACCAAAAATTATGCCAATGAATTACAATAGCTTATTTAGAAATAAATTTCCGAAATTATAGGGGATGTTGGTTTATGTTATATTTGTTTTCTTTGGTAAGTAAAAGCTGAGCAGAACAATAAATGAATTCCAAGTTATCAATATTTCTATTTATTTATCAATATTTCTTTAGAACTCATCAAATAATGTAGAATTGATTAAAGTATTTTGCCTATAATTAGGTAGAAAATGTTAAGATAAAGTATTTGTTCTTTTTAAGCTATGATATTTTCCATACATATTTAAAATATGTTTAAAAGTAATCTCTAATATTAATGTACCAACCATAATAGATACTACTCATTTAAAAATACTTATATTTTTAAAGCAAATCTTAGTTCCTAAGTGTAGCTTCATTTAAATTACGACAAATTCTATATATGTAATATACATGTATGTGATTTACATATAATGTAAATCAATTCATATACATAAATGTTCTATTACATAATAGAATTCTATATAACAGGAAAAAGAATTCACTGGATGTTCAAGAGAGAGAAATAGACAAAAAAGCAGAATAAATTTGTAAGTTATAAGCTTACTTCTCATATTTTAGCCCACAAGAAATCTTAACTGCTTCTACTTTATGGCAAAAGTTGTGCAGAATAAGCACATGTTTAGATGCAGAAAAAATTTATTCCAAATGGGTCTACATCCACATAAACAATATTTCTAGAGTGAAGAAATAACCCAAGTGTAAA
>NW_012148919.1:897286-916722 GCF_000956105.1 Propithecus coquereli | reverse complement strand
TGGAAAATAATGTTTAGTTTAATTTAATGAAATAAAATACCCTATAACTTAAGATACAATTATATGGTGAAAATACATAAACTTGTACACTTTGAGTTTATGACAGATATATTAAAAAGCTAAAGAAATGAATTACACTTAGAAATTATCAGTAATTAATATGTTATTATTAACATCTGTTGCTATTGTTTTTGTTTGTTTTGGTTTGTTTTTTTCCCCAAGCCTTAGTCAGGCATTAAATCTTTTTTATTTTTTCAGAATATTATGAGGGTACAAACATTTTGGTTAAATAAATTGCTTTTGTACCATTTGAGTCAAAGCGTGCCCATCCCCCAGATAGTGTGCATTGTACCCGTTAGGTGTGAATTTACCCATTCCCTCCTCCACCATCCCAACTGCTTAATTTCTGATGAATGTTATTTCCATATGAGCACATAGGTGTTGATTGATTAGTTCCAATTTAATGGTGAGTACACGTGGTGTTTGTTTTTCCATTCTTGTGATACTTCACTTCGAAGAATGGGCTCTAGCTTCACCCAGGATAATATAAGAGGTGCAAGTTCACCTGTTTTTTATGGCTGAGTAGTACTATATGGTATACATCTACCACTTTTTATTAATACACTTATGTATTGATGGACACTCGGGTTATTTCCACATCTTTGCAATTGTGAATTGTGCTGCTATAAACATTCGAGTGCAGGTGTCTTTTTTATAGAATGTCTTTTTTTTCCTTTTTTTCCTAATTTTCCTGGTAAATACCCAGTAGTGGGATTACTGGATCAAATGGTAGTTCTATTTTAGGCATTAAACCTTCTGTGGTATCTTAAGTTCTTCAGACTGAATCAAGTATCCCTTTCTTTGTGGTCCCTAAAAAGTCTGGCAAATCTCACTGCACTGAAAACTTTTTTCAATTAATAAAAAAAAAAAAAACTATTACATTTAACCTTACATTATCATGTATATCAGGATGCCTGGATGGTAAATTCTTAAAATATATTTACTGGAATGCCCTGGCCTTCAAAATTTAAAAGAGTGTTACATGAATTTTCTGTTTGCAAACCACCTTGTAAATGATCAATACACTACAGATAAGTAATTTCATACTTAGTTAAAAAATACATTAAAAGATCCATGACATTATTTAAACAAAAATGAAATATAATATTTTTTAAAATGGGAAAATAATTATTTGATATCAATGAAAAGGGTTATATTGTTGAAGTCATGACAAATGTAGATACCACTCTATGTAGGGTAAATTAACTGTAGGTCAAGGTCCATATCAATCATACTAGTCATTTTCTTTTTTTACTCTTGATTATTTGGTAATTTAGTAAGTCATAGTTTATTCTTGCAGGTTATTAGGAAAGCAACAAGGGTTTGTAATTCTCTTTAATTGTTCATTCATACAATGACCATCAAAATTATTTATTAAGAAATTGCTGTGCTCACTACATGGGGGAAGGGCACGCTTGTAGCCTTGGCCTGGGCAAGGCAAAGGTGTTATAGGTAACCAAAATATTTGCACCCCCATAATATTCTGAAATAAAAAAAAAGAAATTACCTATTATGTTTCAGCCATTGATCTAGGTTGGGAGATATGACACTAAAAAAGGCAGACAAGGTCAAATAACGTTCTAGATTTCCTATCAAAATGGACTGAGAAATCATGGAAAAATTTATCATTGAAGACCATTGTGAATACTTTATCAGACAACAAATTCATGAATAAAACTCAAATACTGGAAAATCAAATATTTTAACTTGATAGATATGTTAAAGCACAATTTCATTATAAAGGTTAAATCATGACTCTCAAACAAATATAAAATAAGCCCAGGTAAAATATTTCTTTTAATTAATTGATGAGAGAGTTGGTAAGATATTAAAATTAGTTCAAAGGAGAAGCCATAGAGAAAACACATATTTAAGCAATCAGGAAATGTGAAATTGAATTTATTAACAGTTAAAAAAGTAACTTCTGAAGAAAGATGGCAGGAATCAATTGTACCTCCATTGTGTAAAATTTATTTACATCTCTATAGGCAAGAATAAGTTGCATTACTGTCAGTAATACAATTACTTTGAGTGTAAAATAGTTCAAAGAAGTTAGACCACTATAGAATCAGATAACACAGAAGGTGCACTAGATAACTGCTAGCATTCCCTAGAATAGCTAGTAATCAATCTATCTTCCTGTCTTTCTCTCTTCTGTCTCTCTCTTTCCCTGTTTTTCTCTCTGTCATTCTTACTTTTCTGTTTTCCATTTCAACATGTTTCACAATTCTTCTAACATAAAATTGAATAGAACCTCAATATGATATTTTCTTTTTAAATTTTCATACATGAATAATTTTTTAGCATATCTAGTTAAACTTAATTTCTCAATGTCAGAAGAAAATCAATTGTTGAAAAATCATTAAACTCATACTTTTTTTTAAATCAGAGAACGATATTTTAAAAATTCTGCTACCTTAGCCTGAGTATCAAACATTTTGACATACTAACCCTGAAAAGATTAGTTAACATTCTTCCAAATACCAAATATGTTGCTGAGAAGCTACATTTAAGCAAGTCATTAGAGATTATCTTAATAGATTCCATTTACAAATATTCTGTACTCACTTGAGTAGGCTCAAATCTCCTTGGCTGTAGCCAGGGATGAGCTCAAGAAAACAAAGCTCACAAAATCGCTAGTAGCAACTCAAATAATACTAAGACAATTATTTCTACCACCTCCCAGTCCTGAATCTTCTTCTGTGCATGAAGGAATCCTTAGTCATTTACATTTCTTATTATCACATCAAGTGTGGAAATACTTGGTTTGTAGCATATATAATATGGTTGAGCAACTAGACTATGTATACTGTATTTCATTGTTTTGAAACTCAGTTTTTGGGTTTTTTTTCCCCTTATAATCTCTTCTTTTATTTTTTTTTTTTTATAATCTCTTCTTTGATCAATTGCAAAAACCCTACCAAATTTATCTATGGCATTCCTCCAAGGTAAAGCTGGCTAGACAACTTCATTCCCAATTCCTGCCTACATTACATAACACTACTTTAATTTAAATAACATGAGGAGTGGTGTCTAACACTGGGGCAATCTGAAATATAAGCAGTGGTATACACGAAATCTTTGCTTTATTTGGTTGAACTTTTTCTTTAAAGATGTATCACCTCATTCTTAAGCTTATCACTAGACAGTCTCCTTTCCTTTCTCTCTTTCCTCCAGTGTTCTAATTTCAGAAAACAATTGGAATGAAGACTGTCAAATAATTGAGGTAAAGATGTAGAATGGCTCTTTGGAAATGGAACACCATGGCAAACAATGAGGAGAGATAAACAGCCTTAGAACTGGTGGACCTTATATATAGAATATGGGGTCTTCTCTTTTAGCTGCAATTTTCCCTCAAAGCATCTGTCCACCATGTTAAAAGAGTGGAAACAGTTTATTGTTTTTCCCCTCTGTTTCATCCAAGCTCTGCTCTAAATCCACTGATTTAACATAGTTCATTTCTACTAATAAAATCTAGTACATTTCTCTCTTCTTATATAATAGACTTCTCTAATTGATAAATTAGAAAAAGAGTAACTTGGTATAGTCAGGAAAATTTCATTTTATTTGATAGCTTTTTACCTTTGCACTACCCAGTGTAATGGCAAACTCAATAGCCAGTATTTAATCATCATCTTTATAACTTCTTTCAAGAATGAATCAAGATCAAGAAGCAACCATTTTATAAAAGCAAGATAAGAAATCAACTGTTGCTGCAAACAAAATAGTGTGGGTTTGGCACTGAGAATCAACTACCTAGATCTGTGTGACAAACTTTCTCTGCATGTATATGAATAATTTTTCATAAGTGGTAATTTATCTGATTATTCCTTTTCCCACATACTAAATAGTCCAGAGTTAGTATTAAGCAAATGAATAATGAGTCTCTTACAGTAAGAAATTTTAGTGACAAGCTAAAGATACTTCTCTATCACGTGAACACCACATAGCTGCCAAACACTGATCCAGACTGTGCACGGGAATTGTTTCAGTTAACTATAAAGTAAACATCTGGGGTGTGTATATGTGATGGCAACTGCATTTTCACATCATTTCCAGTAGATATAACATGGAATAAAACTTTGTTATTTCATATGAAGAACATTGAAATTATAGAGTTGACTGCATTTTTTTAGAAAAGAGCAAATTAACATTTGCTTTAGGAGAACCATGTATATCCTACTGTAAGACTATATACTTCTAACAAAGCTGACACTGCCTCAGGCTTCAGTAAAAAACTACATACGGAGTGTATTTTATGTCTGGCCACAACATTCAGGCATTAATGTGTCCTAAATAAGGACAATTTGGACAAATCAGTATAGTTCTACAGATACTGATTGAGCTTTTGTGGAGGTAGAGCTGTTTTTCTAGGAAATCAATGCGATGACCACGTGAATCATGGAGAATTTGAAATCGGAGCCAACCCAGAGGATGCAAATATGAAAGGGACAGAGCTTAATTTAATTAACTGAATAAAACATTAGGCCAGATCTAAGGCTAAACTTACCCTTTCCCCTTTCAGTTAGACAAAACAACTTTCAGTTGGGTTCTCACCTATCTTCAAAGAATGACACATTTTGAGTAAAGGAATTTTGCCAATAGCTCATGCCACATTCTCTGTGAGATGTTGTTTTGCTATTTCTTATTAACTTTAAAGTTGGACTTATGAACTCCTTCATGTCTTTTCCATGAGTGAAGCATGCAACTCTGAATCCTACTTTTCAGATTTGTTAAATAAGCTTTTTCATTAAAAGATTCCTGACTGCTGTCCTCCCATTATTTCCGTATCGGCCATGCTCCAGGTGCAGTTACCTTGAGAGGTACTAGATGGCTGAATTTGTGAAAGCACAGCCGGTATGGTGTCTCTCCACTCCACCATGCCAAGCCACTGCCTGAAGCTGCCCCATCTCTCATCTCCACTGGGATTCTTCCGTTGTCTCACTTCCCCTTCAGCTATCGTCCACTGCCACTGTCCCTTGGAGTGGTGCTGAAGGAGCTCATGCCCCCTAAGTCCTGCTGGGAGACTGCCTGCCAACTGTCCGTGATCTCTCTCTAGTTGTCACTTCAAGAGATCAGCCTTCTCCTTTTTGGGGGACAAGGCCTGGTGCTGGCTGTGGCAGTATTGTGAACAAGTTGTGCTCCCAGTTTGGGGTCTCCTCTTGGTCTCAAATAATGATTTTGTCATCAATGAGCAGGTTTCCTAACATCACCAGCTAGTCCCTCTTGGGGGTAACGCACTCCACAAACTGGAGTCCCGGGTTCTTCCCCACACAGCTGTACTGCTCATTCACACAGCGCTCATACTTTATTGGAAGTCTGGTGCAGATGAAGACCTTGGTGTCCTTTATGTCATCACTCCCCAAGTCTCTCCCCCACGTGGACTCCCAACCTAAGAAAAGCCCCCTTTATCCACCAGGGCTCAGGGCAAGGAAGCCACAGTGGCCCCAAATGTGACACCCCAGGAAGCCATGTCCCAAGCCTTCTGGTGATTGCCTTCCATATTGGCCAACCTCTTCCACATCCACCGGCACCTGCACTAACCATGCAAGCTGTACCACCACAGTGGCCGCCAGTTGCTGAGCAGGTGAGGGTGTGGGGTGGGGTTTCATTTTCATAGGCAGGAGCCTGGGGAGTGCATGTGAGGGGAGGTGAGGGACTTGCTGTCTAGACCTGCAGCTTCCTTCAGTTTTGTTTTTTCAGTGACTTAAACAGCCAGCAATATGTATCATTTTGTACTTGAAATGATTACTTTGCATATATTCTGGAAAATGTGATTACCTGGGAAAAGGTACAAAGAGCTTTAATTGTGAATAACTTCAATAGACAACACCTTTGACACTAAAGGGGAATGGACTGGTTGTTCAATTAGATAAAATTACAAAACTTCAACATCTTAGTTTCTATTTAAACTCTTCTCTTTAGCTGAAAATCTGTGTGAAAATCACTACACAAACAAATTCACTTATCTCAGAACATACATTTTCACATGATACATTTGTGCTAGAGTTCAATTCAACAATACAACTTGTTAAATAGTTATAAATGGTGGTATATATCTTATTGTTAGTCATTATTATAGTAATAAATTTAGTGATTTCCATGGATTCATTTGTCTTCGTAGAATAGATACACGGGAAACTGTTCTATTTTCTTTTTTCTCAGTGGTTTCTATTGATACATAAGGTATAATCCAGGGGATTTTCTGCTAAGGTAACAAAATACAACAAGATTGGAGAAAACTTTGCAACAGAATCAGTAGCAGTAGAGTTCCATTTAAAAGCCAAGTGATCATCATTTATTTAACCACTAAAAATGCCACATTGCCAGAGAATGGAACTTAATATCTGTAGTGATCAAGCAGGATAGAGTCAACCAATCTTCATTTTATTAATGTGCTTTAGCTTATTATTTAGCTTACTATACAGTACTTTAACTCATTCAGAACTGCATATAAAAATAAGAAGATAAACATACATATATTTCTAAAAAATGAATATATTAAATATAGTCTCTTCCCTAGAATTTAGGCAAGTGTGGTCCAATCATTTAGGATAAGAATTCTTAATCCAAACTCCAACCACTTGGCAGCAGAATAAGTAAAAGATATGAATAGGCTCTCTACATTAAAATTAAGTGCAAATGGAACTAACCATAAAAGAAAACTCATTAATACAAGAGAAATAGACATGCGAACTATACTAACACAGTCCTTTTTGGCCCTTGGAATGTCATAAATCCAAAAAATTTGGCAATACCTCTGAAGAAGTAGTAGGTACTCATGCATTACTCATTGGAATGCAAATGCCAGAATTAGATGAAACATGCACAAATTTGCTTGTTACAATTTTATTTTTGATAAAAAAATAGTGAAAAACAACTAATCCTATAATTAGAACATTGGTATTTATTAGTATTGGTATTAATATTAATATACAATATAATATACCAATATACTGTATTGGTATTAATATACATAATACAGTGCAAGCAAAAAGGACAAGATGCACAAGACAGTGTAGACTCTTTTTGATTAAAAATTAAGAAAAATACAAAGTAGAAATAAACATGGATGTATATATATGTGTATATGTAAGTGCATCTGCATTGTTTACATGTGTATATGTACGTATATATTATGCATATACACACTTAGGTTTGTGTGGGGAACTTGAAGGAAAAATAAAATAATAAAAAAGGAAACTAAAAAATAGGAGAATACTGATAGAAAGTAGAGTTATCTGAATATTCTTTTTAATAAGCCTTTTTAACTATTAAATAGTGTAAATATTTTTATTTTCAATAAATAAAATGAAATGACTAAAACCAAAACAGATTCCTGAAAATTGAAACTAAAAATTAACCAATTTAAAAAAACTATATATGAAGCAGATAACATAACCACAGAAAATAAGAATTTGAAAAAATGTACAAAAGCAAAATACTCTAATACTAAATTTGTAATCATGTATCTTTATGAAATAATGCTTTTAAATGTCTACTTTCTTAAACTGTCCATAAAAATGTGGTAGAATTAAAAACACTCCAGGCCCAATGAGCATATTATTTAACCAATCTTGGCTTCTAAGTGCCATTACTAAATAATAGGAACAAAAAATCCTTTGGAAAAATGGTTGATTTCATTTCTAGAGCAAGGAAATTGCATAATATTTTGTTGTGCCAGCAAGAAAGTTCTCAAAAACTACAGTTCATTTTGGGTAGATGCCCAGTAATGGGATTGCTGGATCAAATGGTAGATCTTCTTGTATCTCTTTAAGGCATCTCCATATTGCTTTCCACAGAGCTTAAAAGACACCTGCACCTGAATGTTTATAGCAGCACAATTCACAATTGCAAAGATGTGGAAATGACCCAAGTGCCCATCAATACGTGAGTGGATTAATAAAATATGGTATGTGTATACCATGAAGTACTATTGAGCCATAAGAAACAGTGGTAATATATCATCTCTTGTATTTTCCTGGATAGAGCTGGAACCCATTCTACTAAGTGAAGTATCCCAAGAATGGAAAAATAAGCACCACATGTACTCACCAGCAAATTGGTTTCACTGATCAACACCTAAGTGCACATATAGGAATAACATTTATCTGGTGTTGGGCAGATGGGAGGGGATGGGTATATATATACATAATGAATGTGATGCGCACTGTCTGGGGGTTGGACACGCTTGAAGCTCTTACTGGGAGGGGAGGGGGGGCAAGGGCGACATACGTAACCTAAACTTTTGTACCCCCATAATATGCTGAAATAAAAAAAAAAGAAAAAAATCTACAATTCACACACAAACACATAAACATATACAAAATGCATACATATATACATAAACTTGTCTTTTTCATTTGATCTGCATTTATTAGATTTGGCACCTTTTTTTCTTTCAGAAAAAAATTTACAGTATCGTATTGTTATAATTATTTAACTCAAATGTAGGTATTTTTTTTCTTTATTTTTTGGTCCTTTCTATTCATTTGAGAGAGTCTTTTGAAAAGTGTTATGGAAGCAGCTTACCTCTTTTCCCAGATTTCCCATTCATTTAAAATACATTATACCATTCCCATTTTACAGATAATGGGTAAGTCTTTCAACCAGCAAGGAGCAAATGGAATTGAAACTCAGGGGCACTAACTCTAAAATGAATTCATTTGTCCTATACAGCATCCTCCCCAACCACACTCATGGAGAAAAAGTTCTCCAAAGGTTACAATTCTTCCATTCCCCTAGTCCCAAAGTCACATTTAACCATCAACCTTGATAAAATCTCTTTGATACAGACCGAGTTCATTATATTTGGTATGGTTTGAATTCCAGGAGCACTGTTTCTCCAGTGAACTTCTGCAGAAGAACCAATTTGTTATCTCAAAAGAAATGAAATGCAATGAAAAGTTCTCTCATGGACAGCCCTGGTTAGTACTGTCTTGTCCTTGCCTGTCTGTGAGTTACCACTCTGGTGAAGCAAAATAGCCTCTGAAACTGGAGGACAATAGGAAAAAATCAGTTGCCAACCTAGTTTTATTTGGTTTGTAAAGTGTTTTGTTTGGACAGTTTCTTTCTTTCTTTTCTTTTTTTTAACTTTTAATTTTGAAATATGTACGGACTCTGTGGAAGTTGTAAAAATAGTACACGGAGAAGTCCCATGTACCTTTTGTAGGGACTGTCCCTGTGCAAAAATTGGCTTAAGCCGAGAGTCAGTGAAACTGGATGTGCTTTCCTTGGGGCCAGAGGACAATAGGTCCAGACACGGCCTGTTGAACAAACGGAACTATTCCTCATGACGGACAGCTTCATGACAGATAACCAAGTGCCTGGGGTCTTGCAAACAAGCCAAGGTGACTCATTGTCCTGCATACGGTAATGAGATAAAGAAGTTAAGATGCAAACATCTGCTTCCCTTGAGCAATTGTCTGGAAGGAATGAGAATGTGTTTTTCTCAAGGCGCCCAAGGTAGTCACGTACCAGGAAGTAGCTGCCGGACATAGAAAAAGTATATGATAAAACGACTGGTGGAATCGACCACTGCAGTCTTGTACGTCTTGTGTGTGTCTGTGTGTTTCTTTCTGTGTCCACCCCCCGTTCTGCAATCGGGCCGCAACACCCTTCACTCCGATTCCCCCAGTAGTAACAATTAGATATCCATGGTACTAAATAAATAAATAAAATACATGTGAGATTGTCAACCCCCAAATTTTGGAAAACAATAAGCGATCCTTGGGTGAACATCATTTTAAATGAAAATTAGGAAAAATAATAAATGTTAAAAAGATATAAAACTTTAATCCATTTGTGGTTCACAGCATTAACAGATAGTCAGGCTCAACAAAATGGTATAATAAAATGATATTCCTAAAACAAATGCCAGCATGAAGAATGTGGCAAAGTTACTTGACACATATCAGAAAGGAAAAAGGGGCAAAAAAATAATGTAAAATTATTCCTGGATAGAAAAAATCAAAAGCCAAATTGATGAGTAATATAAAAAAGTATACTTGGGCTTTTTGATATCTATTTATATTTATTTTGACATGTCCTTAGAAAGTATTGGATTTTATATAAATTTATGAAAGCCCTGAAGTTGTTATATGGATATGCCTTTTTACATTGAAAATAGTCACAGAACAAAAGATAATAATAAAAAAAATTCTTTTTTTTTTAATTCAGGATACTATGGGGGTACTATCGTTTTCATTACATGGAATGTGTTTGCCTCGCCCAAGCCAGGGCTACAAGCATGTCCTTCCCCCATAACAGTGTCCTCCACTTCCATTAGTTGTGGGTTTACCCCACCACCACACCCCCACCTGACCGGCACCCAGTGAGTATTACTCTAGCAATCCCACTACTAGGCATCTATCCAAAGGAAAGAAAGACATTCTATAATAAAGACATCTGTACCCAAATGTTTATAGCAGCACAATTCATAGTTGCAAAGATGTGGAAACAACCCAAGTACCCATCAATACAAGATTGGAATAATAAAATGTGATATATGTATACCATGGAATACTATTGAACTACAATAAAAAAATATTCTTATTCATTGAAATTTTTCATTCAAAAATGTTCTTAAGAAAAATTTCAGAAATTTTTTTGCATATTATCTTTGACACAATACGCCTCACAAACATTAGTTATTTTCTGTACACACTCATAAACTAAAGGTTGCACATGAAATAAATAGGAACATTAAATAACAAATACATAAGCAGTCATAAATTCTAACCCCTGTCTTGTTTTAGCATACCTATAAAGTCTATTTCTGCATAACAATTAATCAATTTATGCTGTTTCAGCACCTTGGCTGATAAAATGAAGAAGATTCTGTATGTTAAAAAGTAAATGAACTTAAAAGCAAAATTAAACAACATATTCTTAGAGATATAATGTGATAAAACTGACCAAATAACAGGGGACAACTATTTCTTTTCCAGAAGAAAATTTGGCCAGTAAAGACTAAAACCAGGTTGCAATTATAATAGAATTTTCTTTGAAATAAACTGAAAACCTCTTTCTTCCGTAAAGAGAAACATTATAAACACCTTACTAGAATCTGATAACATAAGGTTACACAGCAGGTCAAGTCACTCCTATTGCCTACAACATTATTTATAATGGATGTCTCTGGTAGAAAATCTATTAATGCAGACATAATCTCTGGCCTTCATTGTGAGTACAGTAATGAGATTCTATCCAGCTGATCTCAGACTTGCACAGCAGTGGTTTAGGTGTTTCGAACGAGCATTTGCTAAAAAAATTTTGTCATACATAGACTGAGAGTTGGCTTATTCTAATTAAACCAGGCTTATAATTATTTCTGAAATCATTTTATAGTGTTCCAAGTCTGTTCTCCCTATTTAATAAAACTTGATCATTCCAACTCAATGTGAAGACAGGCCTCCAAATCCTAACCCTCTTCCTATTTTTACCTTTTCTAATTATTGTGAGGGATTTTATTCCCCTGTTTCCTTAAACATGCTCTCACTCCAATATTCATTCATTTGTTCAACAGTCAATCAAAATAATATTTGTTTCAAATTTTATGTGAAGTGGATCAATAGGCTCTAGCTTTTAAAAAATTAGTGTCTAATGGAAATTAGGAATAACAACATGCATAAAATGTAGTAAATTTTGCAGAAGATATAAGGACAAGGTTACAGGAAAGCATAGTAAAATGATCTTTCGGGGGGTAAATAAGAGTGTACTTTATTTAGGAAGTTATATTTTAGACTTGAAAATTAAATTAAACATTTAAAGACACACAGTTCGGAAATGATACGGCATTGTTATTAGAAGGATAATAATATGTAAGGACACAGAGTGGTGAAATATCATGAAATGGTGGGGAACAGCACATAATCTGGTATGCTGGAATGAACAGCAGGTGTTATAGGGAAATATGATGATATGACTGGAAAAGTTGGTGCCAGTTTAAAGAAACTGGCACCGTATGCTAAGAGCTTACACTTATGGTTTATGGGAACCTCTAAAGAATGTTAAGCTGAAAATAGATTTAATCATATTTGAATTTAAGGAAAGTCACCACCTAATATAAGAAAAATAAATGTTGAAATACTATTTTACTTTTGTTGGAAACTATGATTTAATACAATTTCTATAAAGCTCAAGAATAAGCAAAATTAAACAACATATTCTTAGAGATATAATGTGATAAATACATTACAAAGAATAAATGTATTATAAACACAAAATTTTCACTATTCTCAAAGTATAGCTTTTATCATTGAAGGAGAAAGAGATAGACAAGATTTGAAGAGGTACACAGAACTGTAGTTAAGAAGTTTAATTTTTAAGTTGGCTAATAATTCCATAGAAGGTCATTTGAGTTTTATACTTTTAGCAATAATATGTACTCTAAATTTCAAATATTACATATTAAAACACTTAAAAGTAAATAAATGAAACATTTAATGATGAAATATTTGAAAACATCACAAATAAATTTTAAAAATTGCCTAATAAAATATTTTAAATAGATAAGATGGGAGGAGAAAGAAAATAGAAATTAATGCAAAGTTTCAAGTGAGAAAGAATGAAATTTACATCAAGTAGAAGAGTACTCACGTTGTACAGCTGATATTTTTTTAAAAAAATATTTATGGATCCATAATAGTTATACATATTTGTGGGGTACATGTGATACTTTGATACAACCATACTATGTGTAATGACCAAATCTGGACCATTACAGACCCAGGTGTCCATCTTGCGTATCCATCACCTCAGGCATTTATCATTTCTTCATTTTGGAAACATTCCAAATCTTCTCTTCTAGCTATTGTACAATATACAATAAATAATTGTTAATTATAGTCACTCTACTGTGCTGTCCAGCGCTGGAACCTATTCCTTCTATCTAATGGTGTTTTTGTAACAATTAATCAACCCCTCTTCATCCCTTTTCCCCCACTACCTTTTCTAAAGTGAGATATTTAACAGAGTAATGAACTCTAGGCAGAATGGGAAGAAGTTAGGTTCAGTAAATAGTAAGGGAGAAGGAATAGTAATGAAGACTTCCCTAAAACTCAAGGTCAAAGGGACTTTCAAAACAAAAATATTCATTAGTGTTAAACACTGATAAAAATTGGAACATAAAAATACTATTAGATTTTTAAACTCTGGAGTCACTGACCAACTTTGCCACAACATTTGTGTAGCTTGGTGGAGGCTGACTCCATTTTGTAATGGAGGTTCAGGAATGTCTGCATTGGAGTTGCTTAGAGGTGATGATCTGATTTAGGAAGCAGGTGTCAGTGTTCTTGTCTTGTGATTGCAGAGAAAGCACACAATTATAAGAGTGTCTGCTACAGATGAATGATAAATTATATTTTTAAGATGCTTTTATTTACACATTATTTTTAAAGTTCCAATTTTAACAAATAGTATTATCACTATTATTATTTTATTACTCTTTGAGGTGATTTTAAGAAGTGCTGCTGGGAAGGAAGATGCACTTATAGCACTAAAATAGTTGTTGAGGAATCAGGCTATATGGAGGAGTGTTAGTGGGAGACAAAATAGTGCAATGGTTAGATTTCAGATTTTGTAGCTAGTTTGCATAATTTGAATTCTGGCTACACTATTCATTAACTGAGTGCAGTTGAGTGAGTGAATAATCTTTTCTGTGCTTCAAATTTACTAACTGTAAAGACAACCAATCTCATAGCACAGTTAGGATGAAACAGTTAATAAAATACATGTAAAAAACTTAGAACATTGCCTGGCATACAGTAATCTATTGTTGTAAATACTAATATTTGAGTAAAATTATAAAGAATTTTTTTTTTTTTTTTATTTCAGGGTATTGTGAGGGTACAAACATTATGGTTAGACTTTATGTCTTTGCCTCACCCAAGTGCAGGTTAAAGGCATGCCCCTCCCCCACCCACAGTGCTCTCCGTGTCCTTTAGTTGTGGATTTACCTCCCCATCCCCCTAATACCTGGAGAGTATTTCTGCCATGTAAAGAAATTGTAATTCCTTGTCCTTTCTTGGTGCTCTTTATTTTGTAAAGAAATGTTATGCAGCACATGTAAATAAGACACATGGATGACTATCATTTTAATGAACATTGACAGTCACCATTGAAGTATTATTTAATTTGCTACGAGACTATACCTTTGGATGATTTACCATAATTAGTTCCTATGCTCTATGAAGTTACATATCAACTTGCAGAATATTGACAGTTGTAAATGATTTCTGCCCTGTGGAAAAAAATAAATGCTAATGTTCAAAGTTCTATTGCCTTACATGACATTAACCAGTTTTGTCTTTAACTTTACAAATTTATTTCAGCAATCTTTTTTGTAGTAACTTTGATCTCCTTAAATTTATATTACCATCCTGTTGTTACTTTCATTCATGACAAAAGTATGACATAAATAAATTATATGGCTGTGTCTATATTTATTTGTGTGAGTTATGGGTTTCTCTTTGCATTAGAGTCATATTTTAACTTCTTGAAAATGTATACCCAGTTATTTATAAGTCAACCAGCTACTTTTCTACCTCCTAGAGTAGTATATTAAAACTAGTCAAATACAATATGCATGCATTCACTAATAAATGTCAGGCCTTCTTTCAAGTCAGTATATAGAACAAGTTCTTTCTCCTTTAAACCTACATAATATTCTACAAATTATAAATATTATATAGATGAACTTTTTTAATTATTAAAGTAACCTTAATAATTTAGCTATTTGATTTGATATTTGCAGAAATACTTTCAAACATTTAGACTGTATGTTTTCTGTGATGTAGACTGACTTCCATATTCTAAGGATGGCATAGTGCCCACACCTAACCAGTCAGAAATCCACCTGAGGGGAAATTCAGAGATGAGTATATAGCTCAAGTAATGAACTTGTTGATCATATGGTATGAAAAAGACATGTTAAATATCATGATTTTAAAAATTAATCCTATGGGAAAACTAATTGCCATTATGCTAATAGTTCAAATAAAAAGTCCCTGAGCATCTATAAAACCTTTATTCCCTCATAAAACATCTCATGTCCATGGATCAGAAAACCCAACATTGTTAAGATAGAAATACTCCCCAAATTATGTGTAGACTCAATGCCATCCCTGCCAAAATCCCAGCTGGTTTATATGCAGAAATTGATGAGCTAATCCTCAATTTCACATGAAAATGCAAGTGACCAAAAAATACACAAACATCTAGAATAAGAACATACCCAATCTTATTGAATAAGAACAAAGTTGGAAAACTCATACTTTTCAATTTCGAAGTTTACTAAAATTTGATTTATAGTAAATTATGGAAGTGTGGTACTGGCATAAGGTAAGACATGTAGACCAATGGAAAATAATTGAGAGTATAGGAATAAACCCTCACATTTATAGTCAATTGTTTTTTAACAAAGGTACCAAGGAAATTCAATGGGGAAAGAATATTCTTTTCAACATATGATGCTGAATGTCTTGATATCCATATACAATAAAGTTATGCATCTACCTCCTGACATATACAAATTAACTCAAAATGAATCAAAGAACTAAATGTAAGAACCTAAACCGTAAAACTCTTAGAAGGCAAAGTATATGTGGTCCTGGATTGGTTAATGGTTTCTTAATTATGACACCAAAAACACAAGCAACAACAGAAAAATGGATGTTTCTGACATCATCACAATTAAAATCATTGTCCTTAAGGAACACTATCAGGGAAGTGAAAAGAAAATCCACAAAATGGCAGAAAATATTTGCAAATCATAGAGTTGATAAGGGCCTTATATCTAGAACATTTAAAGAAACTTTACAAATAAATAATAAAAAGACAAACAACCCCATTAAAAATGGTCAAAAGATCTGAACAGACATTTCTCCAAAGAGAATATACAATAGACCAATAACAAAAAAGATGCTCAATTTCATAAGGCATCAGGGAAACACGAATCAAAACTGCAAGATAACATTTCACACACACTAGGATGGGTATAATCAATAAGAAAATTAATAAAAACTGTAGGCAAATATATAGAGAAATTGGAACCTCACACACTCTCTAAGGAAATATGAAATGGTGAATCTACTTTGAAAAACAGTCTAGCTATTCCTCAAAATGTTACACAGAGGTATTACATAACCATTTCACTCCTAGGTACATACCCAAAAGAAATGAAAATATGTTCACACAAAAACCTATGGATGAGTGTTCTAGGCAGCATTATTCATAATGGTCCCAAAGTGTAAACAACTCCAATGTCTATCTCCTGATGAATGGATAAATAAAATGAGGTATAGTCACACAATATTATTTGTCAATAAAAATAAACGAAGCATTGACACATGTTTTTACATAAAAAAATACTATGATAAGCTAAATAAGCCAATCTCAAAATACCACATATTTTATGATTCCACTTCTATAAAATATCCATATATTGGGTATGTACGTCGGCACAACACAGGTTATTGGGTGCGTAAAGGTGGAAATGGAGAATTAATAGGTAAGGGTTTCTTTCTGAAGTGTTATAAATGTTCTAAAATTGATTGTGGTGTTGGTTGCACAACTCTGAATATACTTTTAGTACACTAAAAGTTGTACACTTTAAATTGTGTGATATGTGAATCATATCTCAACAATGTATTATAACACATAACATACTTGTAAGTAGAAAATGTTTTCTCATTCTTCACCAATCATTTATTAATCACCTACTGTTACCAGGTAATGTTCTACTTGTGAATACATTAAGGTTATATTATCTGATGATAAGATAGCACTTATCAAAATTATCTAGAAATGCATTTGCATTTCATGGAACTTAAGATTTAGTAAGATACTTTGAGAATCATGAGGCAGCAAAAAACCAAAAGGGAACATATGATGATCTTAACTGAACTTCATTGTTTCACAGTTAATGAGAGAGATCTCAAGTGAATTGCTTAAAGACGTGCAGTTGTACTAAACACAGTTTAAAAGCCAAGTATTCTAGTTTTCGGTGCAATTTTTTGAATTTTACATCTTTTTATAATCAAAGCAGGTGCTGAAACCTCAAAAACCTTCAGTGATCAGGAAGATAATAGGAAGGTAATGGAAACTTTTGAAACAATCTATGTTAAAAAAAAATAAGACCATTCTCCTAAATTAAAACAGGATGGGAACATATTCTGGACAAAATTAATAAATAAATAAAAGAGTGCAGCCTAGCTTTTTGAGCCATGGCTTAAAAAAGGACTTCAGAAATTATATCACTTAATCTATCAATCAGTTGAAATTACTTCCACAGTATCTGTGCCAAGATTTTGGCCATTTTCCCCTTTAATCCTGGTGTTCTATCATCTCATAAATTGTTTTTAAATTCAGCTCTAAGGAATGTCATAAATTCTAAGATGTTATTAATAAAATTTTAGATCACAGTATTTAATGTTGAGAATATGATACACGATTTGTGAAAAATAAAAACTCACTATTATAGTTTGGGATTAAAACAGCAATAGTGACAAAAACTAATATTTGCAAAAGATTAGGGACCTTTCAAAATCTAATTCTGATACATATTAAAGTGCCTTTTCTAAATACAATAAGAAGAACTCTTGTTAGCACATATATTCAGCTTTTGTTCTTTGGTCAATAAAATCTATTCTACTAATATTGCTTGATATTGAGGAATATTATTGAATGAAGAGTTGATGGTTGGCCTTTGTTTTCCTGTTCAACCAAGCTAAAATTTGGAGTAAGGTTTTTATTTGTTGATCCATTAGAAAATTCCTATTATTCTGGCCTGGAAGCTATAGTTTCAGTGATTCACATTTCTATTGCCTAGGCTGCTAAAGAATACATTTACTTATAGATACTAATGCTGTTTATCTCCAGTTATGTTTGTTACTAAGTTTTATTTTGTATTAAGCTGGAATATATCACTCATACTTCTACCTTCTGGAAATAAAATAGAGTAATAATCCTCAGAGCATTTTATGACTTAAAAAAGTAAAAAATAAAAAACAGTATCAATTCCATATGATGGATTTCAGATGAGTTCATCAAACTGTCCATTTTTTATTCTACATGATCTAATAAAATAATATTCTTTTCTATGTCACATGATGTTTTAATCTACTGACAACTAAACCATCACAAAACACTAAAGGCTTTTCAAAGGCACACCATTTCATCAGCCAATTAAAAATCAAGCTTCAGTCTTTGAGAACAGTTAAGATTTTCAACTTTTCAATATTTAATGGCATGCTCTTCTATAATTGTTCTGAATAATTAAGAAAATACAATTTACAAGTATGCATCCAAAGAGTAAGAAAGTGTTCCAATGCATCCTCAAGTGATATCTATTAGTACATATGACAAAGCAAACTTAAGTAATGAAGACAATATAGTATGTTTGTAGTTTATTTATGCTTTTTATAGTTCTGTATCAAATTTATAAAAGCTTAAAATGTAAAAGTAACAGAATAATGATGATCATAATATGTCATATATGTCTGTGGAAAATGTGGAATTTTAAAACAATGTAAACTAATGTTATCTACTTAAGATAACTTAATGTTATCTACTTTAACTTACTTAAAAATACAACCTTTTTATCTGATTAATATACACAGTTAATGCTGATACAGGTGTCTATTTTTGTATGTAAATTTATGCATACATTTTAATCAGCGACTACATATAATAAACCATAATTTTAACTTCATCAATTTTCTTCTAATTCAATTGCAATTTGTATTTACTTCTAAAAGCATCTTCTGCTTTTCATGGTATCTACTATCACCTCATTATTTAGTTATTATTGTCTTTTCTTATACATATACCAGAAATAAAAATAGAAATACTACTTTATAAATTGATAATTCATTTATTTTCCTTTCAAATATAACTGGATAAAAACTAATTTCCATCTCTATCCATATAGTTGGAAAAATAATATCTGGACTGAATCTTTATTCAGTCTTAAATAAATATACTTAGGTTTATAACAGTATTAATGAAATAGTCCATTTTGCTTAAAAAGTATTTACTCTTTATTATTTTTAAGAAATCAGTTGTTTTACTAATTGCAATTTATACAACTTTAATGGAACTAAAATTTCTTTTTCATGTTGTTCAAATAAACATTGTCTTACATAAAAAAATATTGAATACTTATATGAGCACTACTGGAAATAAGTCCACCACCAAAAGTATGCTATTTCTTAAATTTACTTAGATCTGGCTCTGAATCCCATTCTTCAAACTTTTGCCCATTTCTGCTCACTGTTATCCAGCGATTTTTAATTATGATATGTTATTTCATATAATTTTCAGTTATATGAAAATAGAATATTTTTGGTTTAGTATTAATTCTTCCCTTATACCCT
>NW_012148919.1:894858-895896 GCF_000956105.1 Propithecus coquereli | reverse complement strand
CCTGTAAAAAGTAATCAACAAGTCCCGGAGATTTTATGTATAGCTTGGGTAGCAATAGATGTGTTAATTTGATTCTGGCAATAAAAAAAAAAAAAGAAGAAGAGTAGCCCATCTAATTTATGGACAGAGAAACCTGAAAAACAAAACCAAACAAAACAAAAACCAAATAAACAAGAGTCAGTTCCTTTCTACTCCCACTTCTGTATGTTTCCTTATTGCTTTTGATCATTAAATATCAATGTCAGCTATTCTCCATATTGCTCATTATACTTACCCTGGCCCTTTTATTTTTTATCAATGTGCAAAGAAATTCTGAAAGTCAAATTTTGACAATTTTCAACTTATTTATATATAGCTTAAACGTGTTACTAAGATCATGTATGCATATGAGACGCTGGATAGAGTAACAGAAAGTAATGAATAAAAGAAAAGACATTAAAAATCAATTTTAGCACTAATATCTCATACGATAATCTTGAGAAAGATATGGGTGAAGTGAACTTTATTCTGACAACTTAGAAAAGGATATTTAAAGTTAAACTACATTTATTCTTCCAAAGCTAACTCTAATTTGTGGTTTTTTAGAAGGGGTATTTTGGTAAAGACAAAAAGCATGCTGCTAACTAGAAACTATGAGAAATGTCAGATATTTCAAAACCATGAGCAGAAACTACATTGTTAAGGTTTGTTTGGTTTTGCAGGCATTGTTCTAATGGCTCTGAAGGGTAAGTGAAGGATGTTTCAGTTGGAATTTTTTAGTGCTACCAGACTCTGAAAGGGAAGCTACTTTTGTACTGACCCTGAAAGGCTTTAGGCTCCAGGTCTGTGTTTTCCACCTTTCAAAGCTACTCATGAACAAAGTAGCCTCTGATTAGTCCTGTTGCCAATATCTGTGCCTTCAGCCTAAACGTAATGAAATCTTGTAAGTCATGCAGGTAGCACTGGGCAGAAAGTGAGGGTGAAATGAAGAGGAAAATGAAAAACAAAAAACGAAACAAAACTGAGAATCTTTATGGAGTTCTTTGGAAGTCTCATCTC
>NW_012148919.1:894336-894808 GCF_000956105.1 Propithecus coquereli | reverse complement strand
TTGTTTATTGTGTGCCTAAACGAGACAGGGGCTATACTAAGCATTAAGAATACAACTGTGAACAAGACAGATGCAGTTTGTTACCTCATATAGTCTAGCTCTATGCATGACTTTAATATATTTAGAATAATTTGGGGTTTAGGGGTGAACATCTAATATTCTATTAGAAGTTATCTTTTCCTTGAGCATTATAGGAATTTACAATAAATTTCTGAAAGCATTCTTTAAGAGTGGAGATGCCTGATTTCTACTTGGTTCTGTACACAAAGAACAGATTGGTTTCCCCTTCAGGCAAAGATTGATTTATCACATTTCTTTTGTACCATAATCAATCCCTCTACCTTTAATTCCTCTTAAAAAATTACTATTAAAGATGTAACACAGGCATAGTCTGTAACAGAGAAATGCCACTGAAAGAAAAAAATCTAAAAAAGGAAGCATAAAATGAAATTATCGTAGTTCTATAATGTCA
>NW_012148919.1:887298-892368 GCF_000956105.1 Propithecus coquereli | reverse complement strand
TTTAATTGTGGCACCATCAGCACCAGCGGTGATTAGGATCACAATCAGTAAGCTGTTGTTTATGTACCAAACAATGGCTGAAGCTAGAGTGAACCCATCCTCTCTTTTTCTTTCTCACTCCCCCACTGTGTGTATGTGTGTGGGTGTATTTAATACATATGCCTCTATTGAAGTACTCTATTCTTGATCTCTCCTCTTGCCTTCTTCTCATGCCAGTCTGGAGACTAGCCTAAAAATTAAATCTTGGCCATTGCTTGATCAAAATGTAAATTGGTATGCCATTATACTCAAGATAAAACCCCAAATCCTTAACAAAGTATCCTCAACACTGCAAAATTTGATTCTGCTGAAATCTCCAGACTCATAACCTAATCCTCCTCCTCTCTTCTCCAACATCCATCTCATTTCATTTGAATTTCCTTAAACAGAACAAGCTCCTTTTCTCCTCAGATCACTGGCATGTCCATGACCCTCTGTCATGAACATTCTTTAGCCAACCCTGCACCTGGCTAATTCTACTTCAACTTTTGCAACTCATACAGACATCACTTATTTAACGATAATTTTTCTGTTTAACTCTCCCTCAGCATTTTATAATTTTTCCTTGTAAGATTTACTATATATATATATATATATATATATATACACATGCATGTATACATATATAGGCATATATAATTGTAATTTATAGTGATACTTTATTTGCATTCAACATATTAACCTCGACTTTAAGGGAAATATCCTGTCTACTTTTTTCAATGTTGCATTTTCCGTGCCACCTAGTAGGAGCACCCTGAGCATCTGGTACCTAGTAATAAACAGTCATTCATCCCTTTGTTAGGCAGGGACCAAATCTGCAGGTGGCAGATACAGGCCAGAAGGTCAGTTCCTAGCTAGGGGCAGAGATGCCAGGAAAGAGACTTCAGGAAAATAATGCAGCTAACAACTGCAAAAAGCAGGAACTTGAGGTTTTGAGGCATACACACCTGTGGAGCTGCAACTTCATTACAAGAACACCCATCGATCATGTATATCAATCCTCTGGTAACATCCCACACCTCCCGTAAGTCCTCCCCTGGGCCAGGACAATAAAAGGAAACCACCTGGGAGTCCTCAATGTCTGTCTCTGCTCATTGAGACTTACTCATTTCTCTCTGGAATGTACCCTCCCTTTGTATAGCTCCCTTTTTTTCTGGAACAAAAGCTGTTTGTGTGAAATTGCTTCCTGTCTGTGGTCACTCCATCACACCGACCCTGCTTGTGAATTTTCCAAGCAAGGAGCTGAAGAGCCAGGGGAACAATCTGCCAAGAGGGCAGACCTGACATCTTCACTTATTCATTCAACAATTATTACTATGTACATATATTTATCTAGCACTTAGATTATAAAATTTTAAACGAGTGCTACCATGAGGCTACTGTATTAATGGAGCGGGTAGACAACAACAACACAAACAAACATATAAATAATATGAAGTGAGGAACTAATAAGTACTGTCAAGGATATAAAAAGTGTAAAGGAGAGTTTCCAAGGTAGCATCACTTTATATGGAATATTCAGAGAAGCGATCTCTGTGTAAGTGACATTTGGGCAGAGATCTGAATGAGGCAGAAGAGAAAGGGATATAAACGTCTGGCAGAAGAGTATTTCCAGCAGAGGGAAGAAAGAACAAGTACAAAGGTTCTCAAATGATATTATGCCTAACATAGTCAAAAAATAGTCAGAAAGTCAGTATAACTAAAACTCTATGAACAGGGAAAGTAATGGTAGGAAATGTTATTAGGAGGAATATCAGAGGCAAATCAAATGTAGTCTTGTTGAATGAGTGAGTTCAAGACTTCTGAAAGTCACAATTCTAAAAGAATACCCAATATAAATATGGCAGTTAATGAATATATTATAAAGTGCTAGACACTTTGTCAGGGCAAAAAAATTCAACGAATATTTGTTCTCTATCGTATTTGCAATAGATTTATGAAGACCAGTCACAAAGATATAAAAAAGAATTGTGTAAGAAAGCTTATGAAATTACTTAATCCTAAATAAAGGAATACTAACATTTCAAATTAGGGCAAGAATTCCATAAAAAGTTTAAAGACGTTTCTTTGGCATGAATACACTTAAATTTGAAAGTAAGAGGTTATTTAGAATTCGATACCAAGGAATCCAATAAAAGAAATATCTGAGTAAAGTGGGAATGAATAGACTATGTGGCAAATATTTAGGAGAGAGATCAATTCCATTTAATTTTTAAGGAAAAATGCCTGAGTAGTGGTTTAGAAGCTAGCTGTGGAGGACTATGCATATTGGAATAAGCGTTTGAACCTGCTTCATTGGGTTATGTGTTGAAGATTGTTAGGGACAGGCGTAGGTGGTTAACCATAGAAAAAGAGGAGTGGGGCAAAAAGGAGGAGACCAGTGAGCATTTAGAACCTAACCTACAACGGCAGGAACTTGCAGTTAGGTACTTTTCCCAGCCAGGAGCATGTGCAGAACCTGGGAACTCATGTCCAAAGGTGACGTCGTCCTCATTAACATATATCAACATGGTAAAAATCACACCCACTAGCGCCATGATAGTTTACAAATTCCATGGCAACCCCTGGGAGTTACCCTATTAGGATAAAATTGGGTGGGGGGGCCCTTAGTTCTAAGAATTCTCCACCCTTTTCCCCAGAAAGGTGATGAATATTCAACCCACCATTTAGCATGTCATAACATATAGACATAAATGCAGAAGTGTGGTAAGACCCCGTGTCTTTTCCACTTGCAGAGATAGACTCATTTCCCCTCAGGAAATATACTTTCACTTTCTATTCGATGGTGATAAGCCTGAAATAAAAGCTACTTGTGCTGGAAGCTAGCAATTCTTCCAAGCCAGAAGCCAAAGAACTGGGGCAACATACCTCTAAAAAATCAGTGCTGACAAAGATATCATTGAAAATATTGTCGGAAAACAAAGCACTCTATGTTCCAAGTTTGAAAGATTGTGGGTAAGGAATCGGAGCCTTAAACAGCTATTGAAAGGGCTGTGGAAGTGAAGCTCAGGGCAGTTCCTTCTAATGATTTCAACCTTCACATCAACATGAATTGCTCTCAAAAATGCTCTGCAAAGATATTACATTCCTCAAGAACCTCCAGCTGGCTCCCAACAACTATCTTAGTCTACAGCAGTGAAGTAAGTAGTTTCACGGGCTTACTTGGAAGTTATTTCACTTCTCCATTCCCCTGCATATCTGCCTGCAACTGCCTATGTGCAATAATGGCTGCTGCTTCTTTTCCACCTTCCCATCTTGCATGAATGCCCCTTATTGGCAAATTCTAATCCAGACCATCTGGAGAAAGAATTGCTGGAAAATGAACTTCCAGGGCTTTCCTCCAAAAGGCAGAGCTGACTCTGGAGTGAAGTGGCAATGATGATCAGTGGAAATACAATTCAGCAGAGAAGGAAAGATCAGAGGAGAGAAATAACCTCTGGACAGTCCATCCATCTTTACTCAAAGCAAGTTCATTCTAAAATTATGCTTTTATATGATATTTAATTTGAACAGAGGAATGCATTGCTGAAATACCAAAAAAATAGAATGAGAAACACTTACTACTGTTTTAAACACAAGTCCATTCTACCAAATACATGAATAGATGGCTATTTTTATGCCCTAATTTTATTCATTCACAAGCAAGTATTTTTTTCAACTTTTCTTCATATGACAAGGTTATAAATATTTACTATTCTTGTTATTCTCATCTGTTTCTATTTGTTACTCTCTACTGCTTTTAAACTGTGATATCCAGAATTAAGCACAGGTTTCATAATAAAATTTAATACATTACAGTGAGACTATTTCTTTCCTTCAATGATTTTGGTGTTATCTTTATATTCATGCAGCCAAAAGTTTGCATTAATACTTTAGAATTAGTTCCACATTTCTGCCTAATATTGAGCTTACAATCAAAATTTTTCCAGTATTTTGCATATAAACCACTGCCAAGCTGGGTCACATTCCCTGAATAGATATTGGAATCATTCACACAAAATCAACAGCTGAAGCCAAATAAATAAAGAACATTTCCAAATTAAAGATAGAAAGTCATATATATATCAATAAAATATGGACAGCAAGTTAAGGTCTGGACTTTGAAAATCAAATTCACATCTAAAGAGTTTTAGCAAGGAAATCAAAAATTTTAAAAGAAGTATTACTTATGTAATAAACAATCAAGCAAATAATTAGAGCCAAGAGGGAAGTTATTCCATCCCAGATGTAGTAGAAAACCTGGAATGATTTGCTACTAAAACAGTTAAGGAGAAAAAAAAATCATAGCACAATATGTTTGCTTTCAAAGCACAGATTGAATAGCTTAGATAAGGGCATATGCCTGATTAGACAAGGATCACAGGCAAAAATGTGATGAAAAATCACATTTCAGATACAAAACACTCATGGTAAAGTATTGGAACTGAGGAAAAATAGAGATTTAGGAAGATAACTGGTCAGTAATTTTTCTTCTCTAAATAGTGACCATGAACATTGGTAGAACACTGGAGCTTCACATTTCCAAAAGAACTTGAAATCATTTAAATTTCAAGAGGTGACACAACACATAAGCTATTCACAGTCTCAAAAATAAATCAATATAGGTCATTTGGAATGTGGAATGTCTTCAAACTATTCTATATTTCTGTTTTTAATATATTCTCCTATAAAGTATACATTTGTAATGTCTCTAAAGAAAGAAATTTTGTTACTTTGTGTGATTAACTGCAACAGTCAAAGCAGCTGCAAGGAAAACATTTTTATTACCAAATTAATAATTTCAAACCAGACCAGAAGGGACCATTATCCCTCTGGAAACAGAGGCATATTGTTCTTTGGCTTAGCTAAGCTAGGAGCTCCTAAATGTAATGAAATGTGCCTAATTAAATGACAGCAGTTGGACTTTGATATTTTGGTTGATGAATAATTTGTTTACATTAATTTTATATGGTTCATATAATTTCAAAAGAGTATATGATGCTTGTCATACAATATTTCTAAGGAAGGATTTGACAGTAGAATTATGAATAA
>NW_012148919.1:831132-885573 GCF_000956105.1 Propithecus coquereli | reverse complement strand
AAGAGTATTTCCAACATCTTCCTCTAGAATTCTAATAGTTTCACTCCTTAGGTTTAAATCTGTTATCCAGCATGAGTTGATTTTTGTGAGAGGTGAAATGTGTGGATCCTGGTTCAGTCTTCTACATGTGGCTATCCAGTTTTCCCAGCACCATTTATTGAATAAGTATTCTTTTTCCCAGTGTATGTTTTTGTCTGCTTTGTCAAAGATTAGGTGGCTGTATTAGGTGGCTATATATCTGTGTTCCCAGTTCTGTTCCACTGGTCAGTGGCTCTGTTTTTGTGCCAGTACCAAGTTGATTTTAATATTACAGCTTTGTAATAGAGCTTGAAATCTGGTAAATTGACGCCTCTCATTTTGTTTTTATTGCCTAGAATTGTTTTTGCTATGTGGGGTCTTCTCTGGTTCCATACGAAGCATAAAATTAATTTTTCTACATCTGTGAAGAATGATGTTGGTATTTTAATAGGGATTGCATTCAATCTGCAGATCACTTTGGGTAGCATAGACATGTTAACAATGTTGATTCTGCCGACCCACGAGAATGGTATGGTTTTCCACCCGTTTAAGTCTTCTGCTATTTCCTTCCTCAATGTCTTATAGTTTTCCCTGTAGAGGTCTTTTATCTCCTTAGTTAAATATATTCCTAGATACTTTATTTTCTTTGTTGCTATTGTGAAGGGAATTGAATCTTTGATTTGGTTCTCGGTATGACTGCTGTTGGCATATATGAAAGCCTCTGATTTGTGTGTATTGATTTTGTATCCTGAAACTTTACTGAATTCATTTACCAGTTCCAGTAGCCTCTTGGTTGAATCCATGGGGTTTTCTGGATATAGTATCATATCATCAGCAAATACTGAGGGTTTGATCTCTTCTGTTCCCATTTGTATGCCTTTAATGCCACTCTCTTGCCTGATTGCTGTGGCCAGGACTTCCATCACTATGTTGAATAGAAGTGGAGATAGTGGGCAACCTTGTCTGGTTCCAGTTCTAAGTGGGAATGCTTTCAATTTTTCCCCATTCAGTATGATGTTGGCTGTGGGTTTGTCATAAATGGCTTGTATCATTTTCAGGTAAGCTCCATCTATGCCTATTTTGTTAAGCGTTCTTATCATAAAAGGGTGTTGAATTTTGTCAAATGCCTTTTCTGCATCGATTGAGGGTATCATATGGTTTTTGCTTTTGCTTCTGTTTATGTGGTGAATTACATTTATAGATTTGCGTATGTTGAACCATCCCTGCATCTCTGGAATGAAGCCCACTCAGTCATGGTGGATTATTTTCTTAATAAGCACCTGAATTCGGTTAGCTAGAATTTTGTTGAGAATTTTTGCATCTATATTCATAAGGGATATAGGTCTGTAATTTTCTTTTTTTGATGCATCCTTTCCTGGTTTTGGTATCAGAGTTATTTTGGCTTCATAAAACGTGTTGGGGAGGAGTCCATCCTTCTCGATGTTGTGGAATAATTTGTGCAGGGTAGGCACCAGTTCTTCTTTGTAGATGTGGTAAAATTCGGGTGTTAAACCATCTGTTCCGGGACTTTTCTTTTTTGGAATGTTTTTTTATTGCTGTTTCAATTTCAGTCCTTGATATTGGTCTTTTCAGGAATTCTATTTCTTCCTGTTTGAGCCTAGGGAGGCTGTGTGTTTCCAAAAATTTGTCCATTTCCTTCACGTTTTCCAGTTTGTGTGCATAAAGATTTTTGTAATATTCATAAATTATATCTTGAATCTCCTCGGCGTCGGTTGTAACTTCTCCTTTTTTGTTCCTGATGGAGCTTATCAGAGTTTTTTCTTTTCTGTTTTTCATGAGTTTAGCCAGGGGTGTGTCAGTTTTGTTTATTTTTTCAAAGAACCAAGTTTTTGTTTTATTAATCTTCCGTATAGTGTCCCTGTTGCCAATTTCATTAAGCTCTGATTTGATCTTAATAATTTCCCTTCTTCTTCTGGGTTTGGGGTTGGTCTGTTCTTTTTTTTCCAGTTCTTCGAGTTGATTCATTAGGTTGTCTGTTTGTGATCTTTTTGACTTTTGGATATAAGCGTTTATGGAGATAAACTTTCCTCTCAGGACTGCTTTGGCTGTGTCCCACAGATTTTGGTAACTTGTGTCACCTTTGTCATTTAGTTCAAAGAATCTTTTGATTTCCATTTTTATTTCGTCATTTATGAAGAAATCGTTCAGCAGGGATTTGTTTAATTTCCATGACTTTGTATAGAGATGAGAGTTTCTGCTGGCGTTGATTTCTATTTTTATTGCATTGTGATCTGAGAAGAGGCATGGTATAATTTCTATTTTTTAAAATTTTTTGAGGCATTCTTTGTGTCCTAGGATATGGTCAATCTTAGAGAATGTCCCATGAGCTGGTGAGAAGAATGTGTATTCAGTGGTTTTTGGGTAGAATGTCCTGTAAATGTCAGTCAGGCCCATTTGTTCTAGGGTTCTGTTTAAGTCCGTAACTTCTTTGTTAATTTTCTGTTTGGAGAATCTGTCCTGTGCTGTCAGTGGGGTGTTGAAATCTCCAACTGTAATGGTGTTGCTGTTCATCAAATTATTTAGGTTAAGTAAAGTTTGCTTTATGAATCTGGGTGCACCTAAGTTGGGTGCATACATATTTAGAATTGTTATGTCTTCTTGTTGAACTGTACCCTTCATCATTATATAGTGGTCCTCTTTGTCTTTCATTACTTTTGTTGATTTGAAAACTAGGTTATCTGAGATCAAAACTGCTACGCCAGCCTTCTTTTGGCTTCTATTTGCCCGAAATATTAATTTCCATGCCTTTACCTTGAGTCTAAATGCATCCTTGCAGGTTAGATGTGTTTCCTGAAGACAGCAGATACCTGGCTTTCATTTTTTTATCCATTTGGCCAGCCTATGTCTCTTGAGAGGTGAGTTCAAGCCATTCATATTTATTGAAAGAACTGATAAGTGGGGTAAATTGTTCATCAAACTGTTGAGTTGCTTTTTGTTCCTTTGTTTTCTCTCTTGAACCATTGTGGATTCTAGCCTTTGATCTTTAGCTTTTGAGTGGTTTTACATTCGAGAGTGTTTATTGTGCTGGTCCTTGTGTAATTCAGCTTTGAGTACTTCTTGGAGAGCTGGTCTTGTCTTGGTGAATTCCCGCAGACTTCGTTTATCTGAGAATGTCTTTATTTCTCCTTCGTATATAAAACTTAGTTTTGCAGGGTACAGAAATCTAGGCTGGGCATTATTCTGTTTCAGAAGAGTGAGAATGGGGCCCCAGGCTCTTCTTGCTTGTAGGGTTTCAATTGAGAAGTCTGAAGTTATTCTGATAGGCTTTCCTTTGTATGTTACTTGTTTCTTTCACCTGAGAGCTCATAGTAGGGCCTCCTTAGTCAATATTTTAGTCTGTCTGATGACTGCATGACGTGGTGTCTTTCTATTTGCATTGAATCTCCCTGGGGTCCGCTACGCTTCTTGTATCTGTATATCTAGATTTTTAGCAAGGCCTGGGAAATTCTCCTCTATTAAATCTTCAAATAGGTTATCCAGCCCTTGCGTGGTTTCTTCTTCATTATCCGGAACACCGATCACAGGCTTGTTTCGTTTTTTTGTATAATTCCACATTTCTTGTAAGCTTGTTTCTTTTTCTTTATTTTCTGCTCAATCTCTGTGACTGACTTATTCATTGGATAGAGCTGTCTTCAATCTCTGAGATTCTTTCTTCTGTTTGATCTACCCTGTTCTTGGGGCTTTCCACAGTGTTTTGAAGTTTCCTGAATGAGTCCTTTATTTCCAGGAGTTTTGTTTGATTTTTCTTTAATATTTCAATTTCTTTAGTGAATTTTTCTTCCAAATCCTGGATTTTTTTTGTGGTTTCCTTGTGATGGTTATCCATTTTTCCTTGTATATCATCGAGCTTACTTACAATCCATGTTCGGAATTCTTCTTCTGTCATTTTAGTATTCTGGACCTGGTTAGTGTTCGTTGCTAGAGAGCTGGTGTTTCTCTTTGGGGGGTGCTTTCTATTTGATTTTTCATACTTCCAGAAATCTTTCGCTAGGTCCTTCCCATCTGGATCCGCTGTTACTTTTGTTTTGTTTTGCCGCTAGAGGGAGCCGCTAGTATGTTGCCTGGGTTCTCTTGATGGGAGAGGTTACTTGGGGAGCTTGTTTTGGTCTCTTGCTGGCGTTTTGATTCCCTAGTTGCGGGTTTCTCTGTTGGTAGCTGACCGGAGGTGGAAATGCAATCCTACGGAATGACCTGAACCGGTCTAGCAAGGAAAATCACTAGGCTGTCAGTTATTGGTCAGTGCCAAAGCCCCAGGGACTGGCGCTAGTCGCAGAGGGGGAGTGGCTCTTTATGTTTTGCTGCTGTAAGCTCAGAAGCTGCACAAAAGACACTGGCCAGGGGGAGGGGGTGCCTTCCCAACCTGCTCAGCTCCCCAGCGCCTTCAGCTTCTGCATGCATCTTCCCCTCACAACTGAGGAGGCACTCAGAGTTCACCGCTCAAAGAAATGGGCCTGGCTAATTGGCTTTAGGTCCTGGAAGGGCAGAGCTCATTGCGAGAGCTCCCAGGCTGGGAGAAGGGAGCCGTTCCGCACCGTACTGAGATGTGCTGTGGGCCCCGAGGTGACATTAGCCCGCCCCCAGGGCGCTGGCTCCAGAGGGAGCTGCTCAGGGGCTGGGAGGTACCTGATGAGGGAGTCAGTTGAGTCACAAGGGTGCTCTGCCATCTCCTTTATGTCTCCCTCACCCAGTCTCACACCAGTCCAGCAATAGCTCTCGCTTCTACTGGCCCACCCTGAGCAGTCCCAATCGCCAGCAGCAGTTTTCAGGTTAGAGTCCTCTACTCAGTAATCACCTCCCCATTCAGGACCGCTGGGTGTCAGAGACCAGCTTCTTGACTCCTAACTGCCTCTGGAGGTAGCCCAGACCAGCTCCTCCCCTGTCTGGTGCAGTCCTGGCACAGAGCTCCGGGGAGTTCAAGTTGCTACCAGCTCGTGTCCCCTCTCTGCTGAGCTCCACGTTTCCTGGCACAATTCTACATCCACTTCACACAAGCGCCTGACTCTCGGTGGCCTTGTAAGTCAGTGGGGAAGCTACACTGTCTCCTGAGAGACTTGTCCCCGTGCACTTACTGGCCAGGCTGGCGCCGCCGTCTCACGTTCCACTCTCTATTGTCTGTCCCACGCTCTCCAGGTTTTGCATTTCAATCTCCTTTTCACCTGATCCTTTTTCCTGATTTGTGTGTCCCCTGCTGAATCTCCACTGATTCACTTCGCTGTTTTTGCGGGAGAGCGATCCGATCATGTGTAGCAGACTGAGATCTACGTCTCTTTCTCTGGAAGCAGGGGTCCGGGAGGCTACCTTAACTCCACCATTTTTCTCCCCCCCAACAAAGTTCACACTTTTAAAATTAACAATTCAAATGACTTTTGAAATTTCTATAAAGCAGTTACAACTGTATACACATATACATACATAGATGAAATAAAATCAAAGAGAAATATATTAGTATTAAATTATTTTAAGAATATTTACTGAGTGGTATTCACTCAATATAAACTTTTAAACTATAACAATAATCTTAAAAGTCTAATTTACAAGAACATAGATAAGTTGTTTTGTACATCTAAATATATTGCCTTAGTATAGAAGTTCTCAGGAGTTCTGGAGTCCAATATTCACCATAAAAAAGAACACTATACAAGATATTATATACTATGAAATATACACTATAACTGTAATATTTTTCTCCATAAATCATACTGGTATAGCTATACCAAATATAATATGCTATGATGGAGAGTTTGAAAAAATGTATGAGAAAAGGTAAAAAGGGTAGCAAGGGAAGTGGCTATAAAAAGATAGATATCCTAGGAGAAATCAAAAAAATATGGTTTAAATAACTTTGAAAATCCCAAATAATTAGTATCAAATCTGTACTGCCTGTTTAATGTAAATAAAGCCAGAAAACAGTAAAGTCCATTATATGCTGTCTTTCTTACTTTGAAATTGTAAAATACAATATAGCACATTGTATCCCATACTATAAAAATGTGCCAAGCAGACAAAACTCATTTTAAACTTAAAAAGTTCTTCAAAGCCATCACAGTAATTATTTTCACCCCGACAATACAGTGTATGTCTCTATTACTAAAATATTAAATTTCCTTACCATTGTGTAGCTGTGGGCCACCTTCATTAATTCAATGCATCCTTGAGCATCTGCGAATGCTCGGATTCCTAAACAGTTCGATGGATGCAAAAGCTTCATGAGGAAGTGGCAGCACACTTCTACTACTTGAGGAAGCTGAAGAAGGCATGCTGCAGCAAGAAGGTTTTCAATGGTGTCTTCCTTCAATTCCAAGCAGCCTAAATATAAATGAAAATAATTATGAAACTCTTTTAGAAACATGAAATAACATGTGCCATTATATTATTCAAAACATTAGGCCAATTTGCTAGAAATTATCTAAACTGAGATTAATAATCAAGACATAGATAACGCAGTAAAGGCCAGAATTGTTTTAAGCACTTTGCATTTCCTACTTCATGCAATGTTCAAAATCACCCAGTTTATACAAATACAGTTTGAGCTAAAATATCTGTATCCATGTCAGCATTAATTATGGTTCTTCTTTTGATGGTGAAACAAGAAATGAAGAGAGAAAACTAAGGTTCAGAATATATATATACAAACAAGAGAGCAAAGATTCACTAAGTTTCTGGCAATGTAAATGTTTATGAAATACTTGTGCATGCATAATTAATAAACATATATTAATTTATATATGCATGCATTGTAGATTGCTAGTATGGATTTAACTGACTGTATCAATGTTTATAATTGTCTATTTTTTTTTCTTTTGGTCTCTTATATTAACCACACACAAAAAATGAGCTCTGCAATGTTTTCTTGTTTCTGTAATTTCCAGAATAATTTATTAAAGAATGGGTCTGTTACTAGAATGTTTATAGAACTCATCTTTGAAACATCATGGGATTAACTATCTAGGGTTAGATTTTATCTAGCAATTCAATGTCTTTGTTAGTTTTAGTCTCATTCAGATTTTCTATTTGTACCTGAGTGAACTTTTATAAGTCATACATTCTAAGAAATGGTTTATTCCATTTTTGTGTCACAGACTACTAGCTCTTCATTAAAAATGTCTTTGCTCATTTTTCCTGAACACAATGCCAGACTGTATTTCTCTTGAGTTAGGTGTGACATATAACAATTTCTTGTCAATCGGCCATGAACAGAAGGGATGTGTGTTACTACCAGACCAGTACATTTATGCTGTGTGACTCTATCCACACTTTCTTCCTCTTGTACCTGCTAGTAAAACTCAAGTGTATGGAAGATACACAAGAAGGAAAAAGCCTGGGTCCTGAATCAACTCCTGGTTGTGAAATTTTTCATAGTGTATATTGTTTACTTTTGCCTTCTGTCATTTCTGCTTTGTTAGAAAAATCAATTAGTATTTTCAGTAGATTATCTAATTAAATAATTGCAGAGAATCAATCTTTTTCTTAATGGATAATATAGAGTAATGGTGATGGATAGGTTTTTTTTTAGGAGTGTATTATTTTGTTGATTTTGTTTAGAAATTATTGGCCTTGCGAAATATGAAGATATAGGATTTCATTAATGCTGGACAATTATTACTCATTTTTCTTTAAATAATTTTCCATTTCTAATTTTATTTCTTCTATTTTTCCTTAGAGATTATTCCCAATGAATATATATTGAATCATCTCATTCTGTCCTTCATGTCTATAACTTTTTTATATCTTTCATTCACTAATTCTCTCTTCAGCATATCTACTATTTTGTTTAACTCTGACATTTTAAAACTTCAATGATTATTTTTCTTTTATAAATTCTTTCCATGAGAATTATTTGTACTACAATGTTTATAATATTTTCATATCTAACTTCAAATTCATGGATACTTTTGTGGCATTCCTAGAATACTATTTTCTCCTAACTTTCTAAAAATTTACATAGCATTTTAGAAGTTCTCTTCATGAGAATTATTCACCTCATAGAATTTTTAATAAATTCATAAAACATCAATTTATACTCAAAGATTTTAAATAATGTTTTCATTTTTCCTTGATTATTGATTTCTTGTATTCTCATTCTGTCTCTATATAATTTTATCCTATTTTAAATTTTAATTATAATTAACTCAAATATCTGATCTAAGTTTAAAAGAAAATTTTTGAGGATTTTAGATGTTTTTCTGAGAAAATAATGTCCTGTTCTATTCAACTTTCTGAATTTTCTAAGTTTGACTGGTTTGAATTATTCAAGCTAGTTTTGTTTATATATTTATTTTACTTTTTGCCTGAGTAAAACATGCATTGCAACTTCTAATATTCAACAACAGCTATTAGTCTCTACATACAAAGAATATGTTAATTTATTTGTGAACTTGGAAGGCAGGGTACACTAAATTTGAAATTCCAGTATAAGATTTAATGTAATTCTGTTTTAAAATCATTAATATGCTGTTCTTTAATTGAAATTTAGAAATATATTCTTGCCAGCTGTTGTATATTTTCTAACTTTGTCATGCTACCATCATTTTTTCTTAGATTCCTCCTTTTTATCATGAATAGTTTTGTGACCTAATAGAAAAATTGGTTTTCTACTTTTAAAACTTTATTTTTCAAGGATAGAACATTTATTAAGAAAGATGTTTATAAGCATAACTTTATTTTTTGACACAAAAGTTTTTATTCTTGAATTTTTTAACATACAGTAATTTGCAAGAATAGTACCCAAAACACCATATACCCTTCATCTAGCTTCACCAAGTGTGCATGTGTGTGTGTGTTTATGTTGTAGTTGCTGTATTATTTGAGGACTACTTTCAGCCATCATATTTCACACCTAAATGCTTCAGAATGTATCATCTAAGAACAAAGGCATTCTCCATATATTGGCAATATACTTACCACACATAAAATTGATTCTGTAGCATTTGCTATAATGTACATTTTCCCAAACATTCGAAGAGTTTGCCTTATAGCTTTTAATTTCATTATTTTTTTTTTAAATTCATGATCTAATCAAAGATCACACAGTACATTTACTTGTTAGGTTCCTGTGGTCTCCTTTAATCAAGCACAGTTCCCCAGCTATTCTGTCATTCGTGGAATTTGTATTAGTGAAGAAACCAGATGAGTTGTTTCCTAGAGTTCCTCAGTTTGAACTAAATTCCTCTGAATTAGATTTAGGTGAAATCTTTTAAGCAGGGACCCCGTATAGGTGATTTGCACCCTTCCAAATGCCTAACCAGGAGGCTCATGATGTTAACATGTCCCATTGGTGGTGGTGCTAAGTTTGGTATCTTGTTTAAGGCAGAATCTGCAGGTTTCTTTATTTAAAGAAATTTATTCCTTTATAATTGATGAATAATTTGTTAGATGATGTATACCTTTGCTTTCAAACATGACATTTCACTCATAACTTAACATGTTTAATAGATAAAAAATATTATATTTTATTTATGTTTATTTATGTTTGAAACAGCGAAGTAATCTAAAGCATGCTTCCAGGTATAGCAAGTTATTTGATGAAGAAAAAAAAAAAAAGAGTAGATTAAGTGGAGACAACAAGTTGAAAGGGTCAGTGAACAGAGTAATATTAAGATACTTTTTATTATATATCAATTTCCAATTAAATTAGTTACCTAAATTTTAGTTTTGATATAAAACAGAGACAGTGTATCAATAATAAAAACAAACCTACTTATTTAAAATTTTAGTTAAACCACAAGGATCCTGTTGTTCAAAGATTAAAAATAGTAGAACATTGAGGCTCATAGGTCAGTTCATCAGAGGAAATATTTTCCTCTATTGATAAAATACTTTGAGATGTTTATATTGACATTATCAATAACATTATTATACAGTAATATTGTTTAACGATATTTTCATCTGAAGTTCACAGATTCATACTGATTTGAATGATCTTAAGAACTATATCAGGAAAAATTATCGATATATATTTTAAAGTTTATGGAATAAACTTTAAGCATCAGAGAAAAGTATTTTATAGGCTACAGAAACCTGTATTTTACATTAATATTAGGTGATTTATGAAATGTATGTTGTTATAAAAATAATGTTAAAATAGAAGAGATAATAGCAACACATTAAAATTTGTTTTAGGAGCACATAAAACATTAAAGTTTGTTTTTATTTATAACTGATTATAATTATCACAATTTTTTATTTGTATATACATCTTCAAACTATTGTCATGATTTAAAACCTCCAGAGGTATTTTATCTAAATTGTTCAGTATCTATGGTTGGATACTTCTTAACATAGATCCTGTGAAAATTAGATAAAAGTGATAAATGCTGCTGATACGGCTTTCATAGATTTTATTTTATTGTAATTTCGGAACATCAGGAGGGTAAATTTCAATTTAATTTACTTTTTGTCTCAATAGAACTTGTACAGAAAGGAACTAGGACAGCAGGCCTGAACTGCTAATCTTGAGAAGGCCTGCTTGCAAGATTTGCCCTTAGCTGGTGTCTGAGAACTTGGATTTGAAGAGGCTTCCCACTATTAATGGATAGGAATGGCTCCCTGTGCATAAACTGTTGGTACAAACAGTATAATTTATGCTGAACACCCGCTTTCCTTCTGGGCATCTGGAATTTTGGTATGTGTTACATAGAGGCTGCCTATGTGATCAGCACCTAATAAAAACTTTGGGCACTAAATCTCTAATGAGCTTCCTTGTTTGGCAACATTTCACACACTTTGTCAACTCAGTACAGGTAGAATTAAGTGTGCCCTGTGGGAATCACTGAAAGGGAACCCTTGGAAGTATGCAACTGCTTTCCTCTGGGCTTCGCTCCATGGGCTGTTTTCCTCTTTTGATTGTACTATGTATCCTTTTGCCATCATAAATCACAGCCATTGGTATAAATATATGCTGAGTTTTCCCAGTGAATCATCAAATCTGGTGGTTAGTTTTGGGGACCTCCCAACACGGCATTTTAATTAGAAGACGGAGTGGTAGGGAAACAGAGAGGTATGCTTTGTCCACAGGCTAGAAGATCAATATTGTTAAGATTTCATTTCACCCCAAATTAACCTACAGCTTTATTACGATAACATTCAGAATTCCAGCAATTTGAAAAATTTATGAAAATTTCAGAACTGATTCTAAAATTAATATGGGTATGCAATGGACATAGAATAACCAAAACAATTTTGAAAAATAACAAAGTGGGAGTAAAAGCCCTATCTGATTTTAAGACTTATTACAAAGCTACAGTAATTAAAATGGATTGATATTATTCTAAACACCGAAAAATAGATAAATAGAACTAAGTCCAGCGATAGACCCATCCACATAAGAGCAACTAATTTATGCAAATGTACAAAGGAAATTCAGTTGAGAAGAGATAGTCTTTGAACAAGTCAGGTCTCCATGACTTGTATTTCTATCCATACCCCCAAAAGTGTATAAAATTTACTCAAAATTGATCATGAACTTAAATGTTAAACAATTAAATTATAGATCTCTAACAAAACATAGAATGAAATCTTTATGATCTTAGGTTAATTAAATATTTTTTAGATAAAACTTCAAAAGTACAATGCCCAAAAGAACAAATTAAAAAATTGAACTTCAAAAAACCCACTATGAGAGACATCATTAAAGGAACAAAAAGATGAACCATAGACTGGGAAAAATGATAGCAAATCATATATCTGATGAAATATTATATCCAGAATACATAAAGAACTCTCAAACTAAATAAAAAAAAACTGGACAAATGGTTTGTACAGACATTTCACAAAAGAAGATACATGAATGGAAAATGCTTAGTATTATTAGTGTTTCAGGGACTACATATTAAAAACACAATGACATACCACCACACATCTACTAAAACTGCTGGTAGAAATGTGAAGTGGTACAACAATGGAAAAAAGTTTTGCGGTTGCTCCTCTCATATGACTCAGTCATTGTAGTCCTAGGTTTAGCTTTTGCTCAAGAAAAGGGAAAGAATATATTGATAGAAAGCCTTGTACATGAGTGTTTATAACATATTTATTTTGTAATGACTCCAAACTGGAAACAACCTAAGTATTTGTGAACCAGTGAATAGATTAACATATTAGAGTGTATCTAAACAATGGAATACTTCATAGTAATAAAAAGGAAAGAACTATTGATGT
This sequence comes from Propithecus coquereli, assembly GCF_000956105.1. NCBI lineage: Eukaryota > Metazoa > Chordata > Mammalia > Primates > Indriidae > Propithecus > Propithecus coquereli. Next base: position 873,381 of record NW_012148919.1, on the reverse strand, counting down.
ATGCAGCATCATGGTTAATTTTGAAGGCAAAATAATTATGCTGAGTGAAATAAATTAGACAAAAAAAGAATACAGACTGACTCTATGATCAAATTTAAACAAAATTCTTTAAAATTCAAAGTAATTTGTTGCAAAAGAAATCAGATCATTGGTGACTCTGGATGAGGTAGGGATAAGGAGGAGCAACAAGGTAGATAACAAAGGGCATAAGATAACATTTGAGTGTGATAGATTATCCATTATTTTGTGATGGTTTTATGAGTGTATACATAAGCCAAATTTATCAAATTGTTCACTTTATATATGAGCAATCTATTTACATCAGTCATTCATCAATAAAGCTTTAAAGAAGAATATTCAAATGTATTTCACAAATACATTTAACAAAAAGAATTCGAGTTGACAAGTAGATATTAATATTTTCTGAAGGCTTAAATTCAAACAAAATCACACACATATATGATGTTTAATTTAAAGAGACTGAGGGTTATGTATTAATATTTTCTTAAATTTTGCAACATATAGAACACGATCATAATCATGGAAAGTCACATATGCTGTCATCACTTAACATATGGAAAACACAGTGTTAATATAATCTTAAAAATGTAAGCCTAATATACAAAATGGTGTGTGCATGTGTGGGTGTGTGGGTGTGTGTGGATGTGTGTGTATGTTTGTATCTTTATCTTCTCAGATCAACATTGGAGAAGAGATTTCAGAGCTAGTATGTCAGAGTAATAACTTTATAAAATATTTAAGGTATTTACTTGCGAAAAAAAACCCACGATTATTCAGTCCAAATCAAATACTGGGCTAGTACTAAATTTCATAGTAATTCATACAGAATTTTAGCAGAGCATCTCTCCATTCTTTACCCTTAAAAAATAAATTTTTTGAATTTTCACAGGTTACATGTAGATAATAATTTTTGAAAGTTACTTATTGGTAACTTTGGAGGTTAATTTGGGTGTTGTAACCATTGTTTGTCTCATAAAGTTAAAAATGTTCTATTTTTTTAAACTTGTAATATATACAATAAAAGGATCTATTTGTAAAAACCAGAAAGCACAAATGGAATATTAGCAAGTGTTGAGCTTGAATGCACACAAACTAAGCTACCTCATGCATGTTAATATATATTTATTTATATCTATAAACTGGCCGTTTCTCTGACAGATTTTGATGGTAAAAAGACAAAAAACTGCCTATTATTTGATTTAAAAGTTAACTTTAAAAAAAAGAATATTATCAATGAAAAAAAAGTAATTCTATACTTTCATTCACAGTTGACTTTTAAGGCATAATATTCCCAAATATTTACTAAGTTACTTAATATTCCCAAATGTTTACTAAGAGGGAAAATCTACGTATTTTTACTTTAGGTGCTATAGAAAATTTGTTTAAAAATACATGATACCCAGACTAAACTTTAGATACCTCAGAAGTCTATGTTTCTATAACAGAAAACTACCAGAAATGTTTTTCAAATAATAAGGAAATATTTATAATCTCTCTTAATAAGTCCAAAGGAATATTGTCTCCAGAATTAATTAATTAAAGTCAATACTCATCAGGAAACAGCCACTTCTCAAGTGACTTTCTCAATTCCCATCATAGTTGCCATAGTTTCAGGTTACAGATTCAGACAGGAAACACGTATCAGAAGAACTATTCCTTTGTGTGTATTTCTCTTGCATCAGTGAAAAAATCTTTACCAAAAGATTCTCAGAAGTCTCTCCTCCATGTTGCCGTGGCAAAAATTGTGTCACATGACCATGCCTAACTCAGTCATTAGGAAAGGGGTAAAGCCTGATTGATTTTGATCCTATAAACTGGGCATAGAATTAGCATGTCCCTCTTTTGATTCAACTGGGGGACTAAGAGAGGGATAGTTTTTGAATAGGGTACCAGCAGCGTGTGCTACATTTATCCACAGTTTCATCTTAAGTAAATGCTACATCCACTACATACTCCAAACATGTACAAATAGACTTAAGCTCTAATTTTCTATAGGAGACTATATTTAAAGTTATACTGTATTGAAATGAAAATATGTTAAATAGAACAGGAAGGAAACTTTATAAAATAATATGAATCTATGTTGTTCTATTTTTCATTAGACAAAGGATCTTTTATTAACAAATGTGCTGCCTAGTAATATTTCATCTATAAAATCAGTTACACTGAAAAACATATATATTCCCAAAGGTACTAGCTCATAAATGTGTATTTTACCAGACAAGAGCAAAAACTGCCTATAGAATCCAAGGTAAATTAAATTCTATCTATGTCTATCATCTATCTATCATCATTCTCTCTCTTCCTTAAAAGAAAAGAAAGAGAAATGGTATAATTGTCACCTAAGAAATTAAAACAAAGTTCAAAATTGACATTTTCGGTAACTTGGTATTTGAAAAATACCTTTTTTTATGTTAGAATACTTCTAAGTTTACAGAAAATTACAAAGATAGTAAAGAGAGTTCCTATATATTAATAAGATATGCCTGGTTTCCCCTGTTATTGATATTTTACATTAGTATGGTACCTGTGTTATATTAATGAACAAACATTGCCATATTAACTAAAGTCCGTATTTTAGTAACATTTCCTTAGATTTTTTTTTCCCCTAATGTCCTTTTTCTGTGCCAGAATCACATTCAGAATACCACATCTCACTTACTCATTTACGTCTCCTTAGGCAACTCTTGGCTGTGACCGTGTCTCAGACTGTCCTTTACTTGGCGACTCTGGCAGTTTTGAAGAGTACTGGTGCAGAATTTTTGTTAAATGTTCTTTAATTGAGATTTTTCTCGTCGTGATTAGACTGGGATTATGGATTTGGGTTTCATCATATCCTATCAAGGAAACACCATCAACTCGACTTATCGCTGTTGATGTTAATCTTGATCACTTGACGGAGGTAGCCTTTGCCGGGTTTCTCCACTGCAATATTTCTCTTCACTACCTTTGTGGACTGTACTCTCTGGAAGAAAGTCCCTATGCACAGCCCACTCTTAAGTGGGGAGCTGTTCTCTATCTCCTTGAGGGTAGAGTAACTACATAAATGATTTGGAATTCTTCTGCATGGCAGTTTTGCCTATTCTCCAACACTTATTCACTTTGTCAATAATTTATTTATATAAGCAAATTCATAGGAATTTTTGAAGAGGTGTTTTAATACAGACAGGAGAGTTAAGGATATTTGGTGTTACATCATTTTATAGTCTTTAATAGGCTTACACATATTTTTATGCTACAAAAAGAAACTTATTTTTATTGCAATTAAGAATTTTGCTGCCATCAAATTGTTTTGTAGTGCCAATATGTGCCACATTACTGTCACCCTGTTCTCTACTCTCTCTCTCATCAGAAAGAAAATCCTGGTTGTTTTCTAAAAATTATAGCAAACTAGTTTTAGGAAACAGAATACAAGCTCTACTCATGAAATTTTATAACCCAAGAGCTCATTAATCTATAAACAATGGTGTATATGTCTTCCAGCCACAAGAAAAGAGTGGCTTACGTTTTTCGAGTACCAAATACATCTGAGAATTCAAGGACCCACTGTTAGAAAAGTCAGAAAAAGCTATACAAGGACAAGTTAAAAAGTAGCTGTGACGGCACAGGCCATCATTTTTCTGTTTCTACCTGCCCACCTTATTCCTGTCTTTGAAAGTCCACTAGGGGGCAGGTCAGAATTAAATATGTCAGCAGCTCTAATTTATTTAAATTGCTTTAAATCTACTTTTGTTATATATCCAACATTTAAAGAGAATAAGGAATTGCTTTCACAGTAAAAATGTTGACTTTGTTCAAACATTCTCTTGACTCACACCCATGCACAGTTGTCAAATTTCCTCAATTTTTTTTTTTTTTTTTTTTTAGACAGAGTCTCACTCTGTTGCCCTGGCTAGAGTGCCGTGGCATCAGCCCAGCTCACAGCAACCTCAAACTCCTGGGCTCAAGCAATCCTTCTACCTCAGCCTCCTGAGTAGCTAGGACTACAGGCATGCGCCACCAGGCCCGGCTAATTTTTTCTATATATATTTTTAGTTGTTCAGATAATTTCTTTCTGTTTTTAGTAGAGATGGGGTCTCGCTCTTGTTCAGGCTGGTCTCGAACTTGTGACCTTGAGTGATCCTCCCGCCTTGGCCTCCCAGAGTGCTAGGATTACAGACGTGTGCCACCGCACCTGGCCAATTTCCTCAAATTTAGTAATAGACTATATCCCTTATCCTCACTATATTATTATTTATAACTGTCCCTAATCAACTCCATAGATTTTTCCCCACTCTCACTACTTTGCATGGAGTTTAACCTAAAACAGCTTATCATGTAACACTCAAGGAAATTTTGGTTGTTAAGGAAAATAAAAAGCATTCTGATGTTTAATGTATAAAATTATTATCGGCCTCTGGACTTGGACTCGAATCAGACAGCAGAAGCAATACTATTGTAACTCATTATTATATCCATTTTTGGCTAAATAGGATGCATGAAGTATTTCACATAGCATCATATGTGCATTCAAAATACTTGAATATTTTGAATACTTAACGGAAATATTTTTCTCCTGTTTTAATATCAGAGCACCTGTGTTTATAAGCAAAATATTTGCTTTTATTTTATAATATAACTAACTCTTTGCTTTGGTGACCGAGACGCTAAAACGAAATGGTATTTCATTTCTATGAATATAAACGTAATTTTAGGAAATGTACTTATGGTGAAAATCATATCATGAGTATTGTGGATTTGAATTTAATGCCTTTTCCAGGTCCTTTTCATTTGAATTTCAGAGCCATATACACCATGAATATCTTTTTTTTAATTCCAAAATGTCTTTTTATTTTATTTTATTTTTTATTTCAGCGTATTATGGGGGTACGAATGTTTAGGTTACATATATTGCCCTTGAAGCACCTGGGTCAGAGCTTCAAGCATGTCCATCCCCCAGATGGTGCACATTGCAGCCATTAGGCGTGTATATACCCATTTTCTCCTTCCCCCTCCCATCTGCCCAGCACACGATGAATGTTATGGCTATATGTGCACATAAGTGTTGATCAGTTGATACCAATTTGATGGTGAGTACATGTGGTGCTTGTTTTTCCATTCTTGGGATACTTCACTTAGTAGAATGGGTTCCAGCTCTATCCAGGATAATGCAAGAGGTGCTAGATCACCATTACTTTTTGTGGCTGAATAGTACTCCGTGGTATACATATACCACATTTGCAGATAACTGCATTTCGACATGGTTCAATGGGAACATGTTCCTACTGTTGCTAAAATTTGGCCAGCAGAAGTTGTATTGTTTTATACTTATCTCTTTCTATCTCCCTTCTATTTTTCTGACTGAAGTAGAATATAGAAGAACAAAAAAAATTAAAAGCCCTTTAAATAAGCCACCAGGTTATGACTTTTGTCTTAGTTTTATTATTAAGTATTCATGGTGCAGCACAATTCACGATTGTACCATGAATTTTGCACCCAGTAGTGGGATTGCTGGATCAAATGGTAGGTCTACATTTAGTTCTTTGAGAAATCTCCATACCACTTTCCATAGAGGTTGTACTAGTTTGCACTTCCACCAACAGTGTGTAAGTGTTCCTTTCTCTCCCCATCTATGCCAGCATCTAATATTTGGTGCCTTTTGATAAGAGTCACTCTTGCTAGGACTGGGTGATATCTCTTTGTGGTTTTTATTAGTATTTCTCTGATGATTAGTGGTGTTGAGCATTTTTCATATGTTTATTGGCCATCAATCTGTCTTCTTTTGAAAAGCTTCTGTTCATGTCCTTTGCCCACTTTTTAATGCAGCTGTTTGATTTTTTTCTTGCAGATTTGTTTTAGTTCTTTGTAGATTCTGGTTATTAGCCCTTTATTAGGTGTATAGCATGTGGATATTTTCTACCATTCTGTAGGTTGTCTATTTGCTCTGTCGATTGTCTCCTTGGCTCTGCATAAGCTTTTTAATTTAATCAAGTCCTGTTTATTTATTTTTGTTGTTGCTGTGATTGCCCTTGGGTTATTCCCCATGATTTTTTTTACCTACACCAGTATCTAGAAGAGTTTTTTCTATATTTTATTTTAGAATTCTTATGGTTTCATGTCTTAGATTTAAACTTCTTAATAAAGATGGCACAATGGTAACTTACGGAAATCTTAGGAAGGGTGCAGTGATGGGTTAGTTTTGTGTGATTTTGCTGGCTTCCTTTAGCTGTTTTTCCCCCATACTATCTGCAAATAGTATTGACTCTATCAAACTTTTTTAAAACAGAGTTTTGTTCTGTTTCCCAGGCTAGACTGCAGTGGTGTCATCATAGCTCACTGCAACTTCAAACTCCTGGGCTCAAGCACTCCTACTGTCTCAGTCTACCAAAGTGCGAGAATTTCAGGCAAGAGCCACTGAGCCAGACTTCTAAAACATTTTAAATGGAAAATATCAATAGTAAAAACTCAAGTAAATAGCATTTTCAAAGATATGTATTATTTAGAAACATTTGTGACGTTGGTCCTTCAGTTTCTTCAATTATAAGATAAAGTTGAATATTGTGAGATGTAGCTGAGATGCGTATGAAAACACCTTGAAATTGCTAAATGCATAATTTCTTAATAATTCTTATTTGGATAAATATAATAAAATAAAATTAGACTTAAAATTATAAAATTATGAAATAATGAATGTCCCAGCCTGAGAATGACATTTTAAACAATACCATGATCAATCACATACAATTTTCCATTTCAGTATCATCTATATACTGGCCTCACGTTACCCATAATTTCATGTTCAAGGATATTAATTGCAAGAAAAAATCATATATGACTGCAGTTGTGACTAGGCCAATGGAAGGTTATGATTTTCACTCAATGTAGCAAGGACATAAATACATATTAGCAGCATTGCCTCTCATAGTAAGCAGACAGAATGTTGAATAGCTATAGACCTAGTAGAAAAGATGTTCAAATGTTAATGGGAAATTTGGGCCATGGTTTCACATCCCTGTAATTTTGTTGACCTACGAGTTAAGGTGCCATTTGCTTATCTGGCAATAGGATATTGACTACCCATCTCAGAATGTTGCTGTAAGGATCAATTAAGATAAAATATGGGAAAAATAATAAACATAAATTCATGATAAAAACATACCTCAAATGTATAAGGTAGAAAAATTGCAAAGATTTTTTTTAAATATACACTATACATGAATACCAAACCATGAGTATATATTAAAAATCCTATTGTACACTGAAACATATAATAAACTGGACCCAAAATTAATAAATATTTGATAAGCAAAGTGACTATTTTCTCCCTAAGACTCAGTCTTCATCCTCAGTTTTATAAAGGATTATGTAAAGGATTTGAAGTAACTCATAAAAATACATGTTGTGAATAATCATCACAACTGAGTGCTTACTATATGATAAGCATTATGCTAAACCAGCTTAATTTTATAAGTTTGTTTACTCTTTAAAACAATTAACTCACTTAAAGACTATTATTTTCCCTTTCCTATAGTTGAGGAATCTTAAGTCTTCATGAAGCTAAGTAATTTGATCAAGATCCAAAACTGTAAAATGGAAGAGCCCAAGGGATATTCAAAATATTTAATGAGAAGCGAGGAAAAGGTACATACCAATTATAGTAAATGTCCAACAATCGGAATAGTTCCTGAGACGATCACAGCACAATGAGTTTTAGTGGAATATCCATTCTGGTGAAAGCGAAAGTAAACCCAAGATTCCTGGTGCTAAATTCTACACATTACATTGTACTGCCTCACAAACACAACACAATAAAGTATATAAATATTTAGGAATTAGAGTAAAGGTGAAATAATTCCCAGAAAATATAGTCAACCATATTAATACAGAATACATAGCGTGTACTCTGAACAGTTGGTATAATGGCATATGATTCAGTTCCTAGCTTCTCGCATCCAAAGTAGAAGAAAATGCAAACAATTCTAAGACTGAAAGCAACAACAAAATAAAATCCAAACAGATTTTTTAAGGAAGCAAAATTGGTTGTGAGACCTGCAAGATTTTCCTTACTTGGAAACTCAAAAAGTAATTATGAAATACAGAGAGGTAGATACATAACACTTACTATAAAGTGTTATAAAGTGTCATAAATATCAAGATTCACATCCTTATTTCTTTCGCAGTCCCTCTATAAAATACCATAACATAAAGTTAAAATACTGTTCAATAACAATAATTAAAATCTGTGTGATATTCATATAATATAGGTCATTTTTGAATATCTATTCTGATACAATAATTTTTCCCAAATTAGTTTATCAAATAGTATTTAGTGTTTTACACAAACACGCACAAACACACAAAGTTTCTTCCTAAAATGATGGAAAGGTAGGGATATGAAGGCAATATACAACTGATTTTATTAATTTTAATTTTATTATTTTTCTTTTTTGTTACTGAATATGTGGATTGTTTCGACATTATATGAAAATTGCTTTAACCAATATTTTAAAATAATGAGTAATAATAATATATAAAACCAGTCTTTGAAGGCTCAATTTCTTAAAATGAGAATATAAATTTCCAATTAGTAAAAGCCCTAAGTTTAAAACTAATGTTCTGCTAATGTGCTTGCATAATTCATGCCATTTGAATTAAACCAGTAATAAAATGAAATAATAATTTACTTTTAATTACAATAAAAAATTCTGAAGGGAGTTTTGATAGTAAAGTCCAGGCTGAATATTTGATATACACTATTTAATATTAAAGCAGAACATTAAACATCTCAGCCCTTGTGCATATATATTTATTTCATTCAAATGTTTGGCAGTAAGCAGAAGCTATCTTAACATTTCTTAGCAAGTATGAAGACTTTAATTAACTTCAGTGGCACGCAACCTCTTTTTTATAAGAAAGTTGACTCTTCAGTATGATTTAAGGTTTGCCATTTGGCAGTTTAATTTTCTACCCCTCTTCTTAATACCACTACTAGATGGACAGCTTCCTTTATTTAAACCTTGTCCTTATCAGTTCTCTCCAGGACCTGACAGTTTGTTAGTAACCCTGCAATTCCATCTCCCGTATTTGTTAGAACTCTATTTTCTTACACATCAATGAACACAGTATATTTTCAAGTATGTCAGGATAGTAGGGACTATGTAAGAGATAACCCAGAAGCAAATTTTTATCAGTCTAAAAGCAACTTTCAAATATAGTGAACCTCAGTGCAGCCTTTTCAAATAGATTATATTTCTTCTTTTCTTTTCACAATGTGATCATCAATTTTTGGCCATGATTGAAATTCTAATGCCTGTGCACACACATTCGAAATCAATATATTAGCGCTCAACATTTGTTTTGCTCCACTCTCTAATGAGGAAATACTAAGCTGTGTATACCAAAAAGTATGTTTATACCAAAACAAGATAACAAGACATAGTTATTTTAAAAAGCTAAATTTCAAAGTCCCTTAAAGGTAGGGGCGTGTATGTAATTCAGCATATTGTTTTTCAGAGCCTCTCATAAGGCATAGCACATAGTAGGCATATATTAACAGTAAAACTTCAGAGTCATTAAACTCATTCACAAGACAAGGACCATTAGGCATTAATGTACAAAATCGTAAGGCACCATTGCTACCTGCAAGGAACTAGCATTAGATTGGGAGGAACTATGAACCAAACCTGCACCAAACCACTATATAGCAAGGTAGGAGTCAATTTAAACTACCCAAACTATTTTGAGAGCAAGATAGTTATGAATCACTCCAATGAAATTTTGTCATAACTGATGTGCTACAAAAGGGCAGCAATATGGTAGAGAAAATATCATTCAATTAATGCTGACATTCCTATTCTGATAATGAACACAACATCTTATTTGTGATCTTTTTCAGGTTACGTTACCTCACTGACTGGGCTGCATTAAGAAATTTAGAGCCCTTGAGCATATATATATATACACATACATACATACATACATACATATGCATGTTTGTGTCCTCATATTAACTCAAAACAGAAAAACAAATTTGTGATTTATCTCAAGATGATTTTATCAATGCTTACTTGAAATATGAAATATGTAATTCTCAAAAAATATTTTGGTACTTCTACTTTGCATATGCTTAGCATAGAAAAATATTCAACTATAAAAGGTATAATATTAAAGATAGAATATGTAAAGTTCTATGCATCTCTGACTTTCTAGGTGATTTGAAAGTAGGCTTATGTGAAACTGTAAAGCCTTATTATTTTTTTTTCTTTTCTGATTTATGCTTCTGAGGATGATCCATATAATGACTCTAGAAGAACTTTGATTTCATTATACCAAATAAAAGGCTTTATTGAAGATTAAACAAATGATATCATAGTTCTCATTTCTAGATGATTAAAACTACAGAACAGGGGCTGCATAACATACACGGAAATGTTCATAAAGCTCTTTCAAGTCCATTTGGCACCACACAACTGAGAATGCCATCAGGCGGATAACAATACATAGATTTTACTGCTTTTTTTTTAAAAAAAAAAGTAAAGAGATTTTTAATCCTGCCCTACTCCAATAATTCTGTGCATTACCAAATTTGTTTAAAGGTTTATGCTACTTTAATCTGTATCCTACCAGTTTTTTTATACAGATGATTCTGGACTTATGTCTATTTTACTTTCAATTTTTTGACTATATGATGATGTGAAAGTGATAAGCATTCAGCACACTCCTCTAGTTAAGATGGGACTATGTCCAGATTAATTCATCATAAGTTTAGCAGCATTTGTGTATAATTTTTGAAAAATTTAATTATTATAGGTACATAATATTTGTATGTATTTATAGGGTGCATGTGATGTTTTGATGTAAGCATGCAATGTATAATAATCAAATCAGGGTAATTGGAGTATCCATCACCTCAAGCATTTATCATTTCTTTTTGTTAGGAACATTCTACTCCACTCTTTTAGTTAAAGTATACCATAACTTATTGTTGACGATAGTCACTTTGTTTTGCTATCAAATATTGTTCATTGTATCTAACTATATTTTTGCACACATTAACTATCCCCATTTTATTATCTCCTCCCTGTTACTTCCTAACCTCTGGTCACCATCATTCTAATCCCTATCTCCATGAGATCAGTTATTTTAATATTTAGGTCCCACAGATGAGTGAGAACATGAGAGATTTGTCTTTCTGTGTTTGGCTTACTTCATTTAACATAATGTTTTCCAGTTCCATCATGTTGTTGCAAATGGCAGGATTTTATTCTTTTTTATAGCCAAATAATATGCATTATGTATATGTATCACATTTTCTTTATCCATTCATCCACTGATGGACACTTAGGTTGATCCAACATCTTGGCTATTGTGAATTGTGCTGCAATCATCATGGGAGTGTATATAGCTTTTTGATATACTGATTTTCTTCCTTTTGGATCTATACCTAGCAGTGAGATTTCTGGGTTGTATGATAGTTCTATTTTTAGTTCTTGAGTAACTAACTGCCATACTGTTCTCCATAATGGCTGCACTATTTTACATTCCCACCAAGAGTGTACGAGGGTTCCTCTTTCTTCATATCCTTGCCAGCATTTCTTCTTGCCTGTTTTTTGATAAAAGACATTTTAACTGAGGTTAGATGATATCTCATTTCAGTTTTGATTTGCATTTCTCTGATGACTAATAATGCTGACCATTTTTTTCATATAACTGTTGGCCATTTTTTATGTCTTCTTTTGAAAAATGTCTGTTTAGATATTTTGCCCATTTTTAATCAGATTATTTGACTTTTTCCTATTGAGTTGTTTGGGCTCCTTATATATTCTAGTTATAAATCCTTTGTCAGATGGATCATTTGCAAATATTTTCTGCCATTCTATCAGTTCTCTCTTCACTTTGTTGATCGTTTTCTTTGCTGTACAGATGCTTTTTAGCTTGATATGATTCCATTTACCTAATTTTTGCTTTGATTACCTGTGTTTTGGGGAATTACCCAATAAATTATTGCCTAGACCAATGTCCTGGATAGTTTTCCCAATATTTTCATTCAGTTGTTACATAGTTTCAAGTCTTAGATTTAAGTCTTTAATCCGTTTTGGTTGAATTTTTTATATGGCGAGAGATAAGGGTTCAGTTTTCTTCTTCTGCATAGGATATCCTGTTTTCTCGGCATCATTTATTGAAGAAACTGTCCTTTCCTCACTGGAGGTTCTTGGCAACTTTGTTGAAAATAAGTTCACTGTAGATACATGTATTTATTTCTGGATTTTCTCTTCTGTTGCATTTGTCTATGTATCTATTTTTATGCCAGTACCATGGTATTTTGGATACTATAACTCTGTAGTATAATTTGAAGTCAAGTAATATAATTCCTCCAGTTTTGTTCTTTTTGCTCAGGATGATTTTGGCTATTCTGTTTCTTTGGTGATTCCACATATATTTTAGGATTATTTTTTCTATTTTTGTGAAGAATGTCATTGGTATTTTGATGAAGATTGTATTGAATCTGTAGATGCCTTGGATAGTACAAACATTTTAAGAATATTGATCCTTCTGATCAATGAGCATGGAATACATTTTCATTTTTTTGTGTCTTCTTAAATTTTTTTCATCAAGGTTTCATAGTTTTCATTGTAGAAATATTTCACTTCTTTGGTTAAATTTATTCCTAGATATTTTATTTTATTTTATTTGTAACTATTGTAATTGGGATTATTTTCGTTGTTTCTTTTTCAGATTATTAGCTGTTGGCATATAGAAATGCTACTGATTTTTGTATGTTGTATGTTGATTTTGTATCCTACAGCTTTACTGAATTTGTTTATCAGTACTGATATTTTTTCTAGATTTCTAGATTTCTCTAAATATAAGATCATATCATCTGAAACTATGACAATTTTACTTCTTCTTTTCCAATTTGGATGCCCTTTATTTCTTTCTCTTCTCTGATTGTTCTAGCTAGAACTTTCAGTACTATGTTGAATAACAATGATGAAAGCGGGCATCCTTGTCATGTTCCAGATCTTAGAGGAAAGGCTTTCAGTTATTCCTCATTCAGGATAGTCCTAGTTGTAAGTCTGTCATATATAACTTTTATTGTATTATACCCAGTGTTCTGAGGGCTTGTATCATGAAGGGATATTGAATTTTACAGAACGCTTTTTCAGTATCAATTGAAATAATCATATTTTTTTTTGTCCTTTTTTTCTGTTGATACGGTAGATCACACTTACTGATTTATGTTGAACCATACTTGCATCCTTGGTATTAATCTCACTTGATCACGATGAATGATGTTTTTGATGTGTTCTTGAATTTGGTTTGCTAATGTTATGTTAAGGCTTTTTACATCTATGTTGATCAGAGATATTGGCCTATAGTTTTCTTTTTTCATCGTGTCTTTGTCAGGTTTTGGTATCATGGTGATAGACACCTCATAGAATGAATTGGGAAATATTCCTTCCCTTTTGATTTTTTTAAATAGTTTAAGTGGGATTGGTATTAGTTCTTCTTTAAAATTCCATAGGATTCAGTTGTGAAGCCCTCAAGTCCTGGGCTTCTCTTTGATGGGAGACTTTTTATTGCTACTTCTATCTTGTTACTTGTTACTGGTTTATTAGGGTATTAGAATTCTTCCAGTTCAATTCTGGTAGGTTATATGTGCCTAGGAATTTATCTATTTATTCTAGGTTTTCCAATTTATTGGCATATAGTTGATCATAGTAGTTTCTAATGATTCTCTGGATTTCTTCACTATCACTTGTAACATCTCCTTTTTCATCTCACATTTTATTTATTAGGGTCTTTTCTCTTTTTTTCATAATTAGTCTGGATAAAGTTACATCAATTTTGTTTACGTTTTCAAAAAACCAACTTGGTATTTCATTGATTTTTGTATTTACTTTTTGGTTTCAATTTTATTTATTTCTGTTCTTTTCTTTATTATTTCTTTCTTTTTACTAATTTTGGATTTGGTTTACTCTTGTTTAACTAGTTCATTAAGATACATCATTAGATTATTTATTTGAAGATTTTATACTTTTTGATGTAAGCATTTATTGTTATAAACTTTTCTCTTAGTGCTGATTTTTCTGCATCCCCTTAAGTTTTGTTATGTTGTGCTTTCATTTTCAGTTGTTTTGAGAATTTTTTACATTTCCTTCTTAATCTGTCCATTGATGCACTGGCCACTCAGGAGCATGTTGTTTTATTTCCATGTGTTTGTATAATTTCCAAAGCTCTTCTTGTTATTGACTTCTAGTTTTATTCCATTCTGGTCAGAGTAAATACTTGATATGATTTCAATTTTTTTGAATTTTTTAAGACATATTTTATGTCCTACCATATGGTATATCCTGTTTATTTTTTTTTGTTTTTTCTTAATTTTTTATAGCAAATGTTGCCTGGTAAGAGGGTCTGTTCTTGAGAATGATCCATGACTTGAGGAGAAGAATGTGTATATTGCAGCTCTTAGATGAAATGTTCTGTAAATACCTATTACCTCATTTGGTCTATAGTGCAGATTAAGTTCAGTGTTTAATTGTTGATTTTCTGTTTGGATGATCTGTCCAATGCTGAAAGTCGGGTGTTGATAGCTCCAGTGCTTGTTGTACTTGAGTTTATCTCTCTCCATAGTTCTGAAAATATTTGCTTTACATATTTGGATACTCCAATGATGGATGCATATACTACATTTAGAATTGTTATATCGTCTTTCTGAATTGATTCCTTTATCATTATATAATGACCTTTTTTTGTCCTTTTTTAGAATTTTTGTCTTGAAATCTATTTTACCTGCTAGACACACAGCTGTAGGACTTTCCCATGAACCACAGACTTAGTGGCCTGACCACCTTTCAAATTTAATGCAGGTAGCAGGCTGCTTTTGTCCACCAGTGGTGAAGCTACCCAAAACTCGGTGGTTTCTGCCACTGGAGGGGAGGATTTCCCTTTGGCTGGGCTGGTCTAAATACTAGCTCCATGGATGCAGGCAGAAGTGTACCCTGTGCTGTGTTCCCTTCTGACAGGGGGGCCATGAGTTCCAATGAAAAGTCCCACATTCACTTCACTATCCCTCCCTGTGTGCACAGATTCTCTCTCCACCTGGTATCGGTGCGGTGCTGCCAGGGAATGAGGGAGGGATGGAGTAGGCAATGAATGACTATCTTTCCTGCCCTCTTCAGTGCCTCTTTCCTTGATATTATGTTAAAACCAGGTACTATGGTCACTCACCTGAGTTTTGAACAACTTCTGAAGGTGGTTTCTTTTGTGGACAGTTGTTGAATTTGATGTTCCTGCGGAAGGACAATTGCTGGAAGGTTCTATTCATCCATCTTGCTCCACCCACTCCTATATAATTTATATTGTGTCTTCTGTGAGTGCTCAGTGTAATCTTCATGCATTAAATGCTCTAATATTATTAATGAAATTATGACTTTGTTTTGAAAAACTAACATAAAGTCATGTAATTACTGATTTACAATCTGAATTACAGCTATGTATTAAATTGAAAATTTAAATGCCAGTTATAAACGGGCAATACTTTATAATACACACTGCTGCTATAATGATCCTTTGCTTTCTACAAATGGCTAAGATCAGAAGCAATTTTTTTAGCGAAAAAGTCTGAAGCAAATTGATACTATATAAAATTCTTTGAAAGATAATCGCTCTCTCCTCAAATCAAAAATTATTAAATAATAATCGTTGACTTACCTAAGTCAAGCATGCATTCCCAGCTACTTAACTTATTTATTTTTTACCTTAATTTTTCCGTTAATGAAATAAATTAGTTATACATGGTTCTTTCAAATCTTACAGACTTTTCAGAGTTCATGAGAAATTATACCTGTTTAAATCATTTTAAAGAACTCTTATCCATCTCCATTAAGCACATTGCTTCTACAGCTAATAGTTAACTTTTAATTCCTGACACACTTGATTCTCCTTAGTTTCTCCAAAGCCTCCCAAATCTTAAAATTAGAAAAAAAAATTCTCAAATTGCTCTCCTTTTACATATATTCCTGCTCATTCATTTCTTTTCTGTCTTCTGGGATGCATTTATTTTTAGCTTTTTTTAAAGAAAAGTCTTAGAGATCAGTTAGCTAGCTAGCTCGACAGACACATATATAGGGATATCTCCTTTTCTTCCCTTTCTGTGCAATTGCTCACTTGATCTCTTCTGTTGTTACAATTTGCTACATTGTATATAGCAAAAGAAAGAAGATACGTATTTTATGTCATACCTAAAATTCTCCCAATAATATCACACAAATTATTTTCTTGTTTAACACTAACTCACAATTGAAAATTTATTATCCACTAGGGAATATGAGTATTGACGCAAAGGCCAGAGTGGTGATGGTAGCTGAGAGCCAGCTCTGTATCTGGTCTGCCCTCTACAAGGCAGAGTCAAATCTGGGTCATTATTTCAGCAGGGAGCTTTGAAACACCTTCCAACTTTGTGCAGCAGGATGCTGGGTGTCTTTTGACCTAGTTTTGCATGCAGGAAATGTAAGGCTGCCAGGCCATGGACACTGGAAGCATTAGATCTATGTCTTTGTGCTGCTGGAGGGATCCCTAAATTGTTAGCTTCATGATTTGTGCCATTCCAGGAAACAATAATGTGATCATGTTTGCTACCTCTTGGCTCAAAGGCAAGTGCTCCTTTATATTACTGTGTCAAGTTGTATGAGAACTGAAATTGACCCAAATGGCCTTAATAGTCCCTTCAATTTGACTAAATCTTGTAAAGCCTTCTTCCTGACTCCAGGCTGACCTCTCTTTTCTCGAGTGTTCATCGCTTTAGAAAACATGGAATTTTAATTTTTTTCTCTACCCTTTTCAGATGTAAGTCTTTCTAAAAGCCTCTTGCCAGTTTTACAACCCAGTAATGTTTTTCTCAAAGACCTGAGAGCTGTATCTTTGAAATATAAACGTCAAGGGAGATAGCTCACCTATCTTCTAGTTTCTGTGAAGTGGTGGAAGCCTAACTTATGTGATCACATTGCTTTAAGTTGTAGAACTACCCCCGTCACAAACATGTGAGAAAGTTTATTTTTCCTTTAGTAAAACCAATTAGCAAACACAGATGACCTGCATTCTCCCTCTCACTCCAATATTTAAAAATCATCCATCCCTTTGTTTCCGCAGAGTTAAGTTCAGACTTAGTTCTGGTCTTTCTTCCCTGTTGTCTTGAATAAAGTCTTGTTTACTTGTTTAACTTTGTCTAACGCAATTTTGCTTTATCAAAATATTATTAAAAATTGTTGAGGCCAGCAAATGTCTGTGTTCCAATCACATTGCTATTTTGAAATTCAGCACCCAGAGCATGTGCACTTTTTTTTCCAAGAAGTTTTATTTACTGAGTGTTACATTAATGTCAGCAAATTCCTCTCCATAATAAGACAAATCCTCAAAGAGGATAGATTCCCACTAGTTCCAGGTGTTTGGGCTCCAATGGCTGATCTCCACAATGCCATCCATCTCTTGTTTCCCTGTCATAAGAAATGCTGTGAAAATACAACTCCTTAAACTACGATCCCGCTGCATTGACAATCAGGTCCTAGTCTACCTTTCTCTCCTCATCTCACATCAGGATTAAGAATTCAGGAAAAATGAACCAAATGTCATTAACCAATGACCTTGAACCAAACAGTACATCAAACAAACCATCAATCCATACTATTTGCCTTCATTCCTCATTCAAGATTTTGTTTCCCTTCCTCTTACTAATCTTGAATAATTACTTAAAAGTTATAAAAGAATGTAAACCCTGATAATGCTTTGAATAGCTTCTTATATGCCTTCTAATTCTCTTTTAACATTTGGCATTATATAATATTTATTCCCTCATCTAACTCTTCACTTGATCTGTGAACTTCTGGATGGCAAATAAATGACTTATTTATTAATTTACTTTCTAATTTTATAGCTAATATTTGTACACTGAGTAACATTCAGTAAATGTTTGCTAAAAGGGCAAAATTATTTGAATGCACTAAAAATAACAAAGACCAATAGAAAATGTTAACACATTAGATCCAAAACAAGCTTCAAAACCATCATTTTCACAACTCTAAGTATCTTTATTGTCTCAACTAAGTTTGTCAAGTCCACATTAAATATTCTGTAAAAGTTTTAACATTAAAATAACATACTACAAGGAAAGAAAGTTATTTGAACCCGTCATTTCCAAAAGGAAAGACAATTAGAATCTCTTTTCTTTCCTAAGCAAGGATGGACATAAATTCTTATTTAATAATTACTATCCTACTTGTTCCTCTCCCATGCCTTTATATTAACTATTTATTTATTTGTATAGGCCTGTTTAAATCCTTTTTGGAAGAAAGTGGTGTATTTGTATGCACTTATACAGTTGCAATTTTAGTGACAAATGAAGTTAGTATGATTTTTATTCATTAAATAGTCTTCCATTGGAAAAAAGTATAGAGGCTAAGATTTTTTTTTAAGCTTAAAATCCTCTACTCAAAGGAAATGCACTAAAATTCACACGACCTAAATATTATGTTATAACTTTTTTACTGTACCTGTATATGCAAATTGGACGAGGTCCCAGAGGGCATTGGGGTCTATTCCTTCCATCTTTATCTCATCTTGCTTGGCTTCACAAACATCACTTGTAAACATGGCAGCAAAATAGTCAGAGACTGAACTCAGAACCAGCCTGAAAGAATCACAGGATCTAATTTAAGCCATGCATATAAAGCATAAAAACACTATATGTCAATCAGAATGTAATGCAGAGCAAAAAATCAATCAACCAATGTACTTATTTATGTATTGCCTCATGTACTGTACTTTTAGAAACTGATTCAGTAAATCCAGTCCCAACCATTGGTCACAGAGCATTCTCCTGTGTTTTCTTCTATCATTTTAGAAATGTTTTTTCTTTCACATTTAGCACTTAAATCCTTTTGAATAAGAATCAAACTGTATTTCTCTATATACCTCCCTCATATAGCAGAGGCTAAATAGGGGGCACATTTTTAGTTTTTAAGTGTTGTTATTTTGTTTGGTTTGGTTTGGTTTTGGTTGGTACATTCAAAGCTTTTAGATAGCTTTAAAGAAAAAGTATAATTATTTGGTCTATCTGATTTATTGTTGCTTTAATAGGAGTGAAGAGTTTAAACAACCTAAGTGGAAGGAAAATTTTAAAAAGATTGAGTAAAACATTTGACAATATATCCTTGTTGTTTGAAAAACAGAGAGAACTCTATTTTTAAAAGTCCCCTGTAGTTAAGAGATGTGTTTTTACAGTTATTTGAGTTCGAAATCCAGGTATTTATTTTTGTTTTAAAGTAGGATAGAGGAAATTAGTACATTTTTGAGGACCATCAGAGAAGACTTACTCACTGATGGACAATGGAATTACAAATGCAGGTACACCTTATTTTATTGCATTCACTTTATTGTGTTTTGCAGATATTGTAGGAGTTTTCTTTGTTTTGTTTTCTTTTTACAAATTTAAGGTTTGTAACAACTCTACATCAAACAAATCTACCAGTGCCATTCTTTCCAATAGCATGGGCTCATTTTATGTCTCTGTTTCACATTTTGGTAATTCTTGCAATATTTCAAATTGTGTTATTACTATATCTGTTATGGTGGTCTGTGATCAGTGATCTTTGATATTACCATGTCATCGTTTTGGGGCTCTTGAACTGCACTCATATAATATAGCTAATTTAATAAATGTTGTGTGTTTTATGACTGCTTCACTGATTGGCCATTTCTTCATCTCTTCACCTCTCCTCTGGTGTCCGTTTTCCCTGAGACACAATATTGAAATAAGGCCAATTAATAAACTTACAATGGACTATAAGTGTCCAAGTGAAAAGAAGAGTCATACATCTCTGACTTTAAATTAAAAGCTAGAAATAATTAAGCCTAGAGCGGAAGGGCTGTAGAAAGTAGAGACAGACTGAAAGGCCTCTTGAGTCAAACACTTCAACCAGTTGTGAATGTAAAGGGAAAATTCTTGAAAGAAATTACGAGTGCTATTCCAGTGAACATATGAGGTTGGGTGTGGTGGCTCACACTGGTAATCCTAGCACTCTGAGAGGCCAAGGCGGGTGGATTGTTTGAGCTTAGGAGTTCGAGACCAGCCTGAGCAAGAGCGAGACCTCATCTCTACTAAAAAAAAAAAAAAAAAAAAAATAGAAAGAAATTATTCTGGACAACTAAAAATACATGGAAAAAAATTAGCCGGGCATGGTGGCACATGCCTGTAGTCCCAGCTACTCGGGAGGCTGAGGCAGTAGGATCGCTTGAGCCCAGGAGTTTGAGGTTGCTGTGAGCTAGGCTGACGCCATGGTACTCACTCTAGCCAGGGCAACAGAGTGAGACTCTGTCTCAAAAAAAAAGAAAAAGAGTGCTATTCCAGTGAGCATATGAATGGTATGGAAATGAAACAGCC
Organism: Propithecus coquereli; assembly: GCF_000956105.1. Lineage (NCBI taxonomy): Eukaryota > Metazoa > Chordata > Mammalia > Primates > Indriidae > Propithecus > Propithecus coquereli. The sequence goes on along the minus strand of NW_012148919.1, from coordinate 852,944 downwards.
TTATCACTGATGTAGAGAAAGTTCTAGTGATCTGGATCAAAGATCAAACCAACCACAACATTCCCTTAAGCCAAAGCCTAATGCAGAGCAGAGCAAGGCCCTAACTCTGTTCAATTTTTTAAAGGTTGAGAGCAGTCAGGAAGCTGCAGAAGAAAAGCTGGAAGCTGGCAGAGGTTGGTTCATGAAGTTTAAGGAAAGAATTCATCTCCATAAAGCAAAAATGCAAAGTAAAGCAGCAAGTGCTGATGTAGCAGCTGCATCAAGTTAACCAGAACATCTAGTTAATATAATTGATGAAAGTGGCTACACTAAATGACAGATTTTCAATGTAGATGAAACAGATTTTTATCAGAAAATGTCATCTGGGACTTTCACAGCTAAAGAGGAGAAGCCAAGGCCTGACTTCAGAGCTTCAAAGTATGTGTTTACTCTCTTGTTAGTGGCTAATGCAGCTGGTGACTTTAAGTTGAAGCCAAAACTTATTATAATTCTGAAAATCCTAGGTCCCTTAATAATTATGCTAAATCTACTCTGCCTGTGTTCTATACACAGAACAACAAAGACTTGATGAGAGCACATCTGGGCACAGCAAGACTTACTATTTTAAGCTGTTGAGACCTACTGCTCAGAAAAAAAAAAAAATGATTCCTTTCAAATTGTTACTCTTCGTTGACAATGCACCTGTCACTCAAGATCTATGATGGAGATATACAAGGAAATTAATGTCATTTTCAGACTTACTAACACATCTGTTCTATAGCCAATGGATCAAGGAGTAATTTTGACTTTCAAGTCTTATTATTTAAAAAATACATTTCTTAAGGCTATAACTGAAATAGATAGCAATTCTTCCTGTGGATCTGGACAAAGTAAACTGAAAACATTCTAGAAAAGATTCACCATTCTAAATGTCATTAAGAACATTCATATTTTATGGAGGAAGGTCAAAATGTCAACCTTAACAGGAGTGTGGAAGAAGTTGATTCCAACCCTCATGGATGATTTGGAAGGATTCAAGACTTCAGTGGCAGATGTAACTGCAAATGTGATGGAAATAGCAAGAGAATCAGAAGTGGAGTCTGAGGATATAACTGAAATGCTGGAATCTCATGATCATACTTGAATGGATGAGGAGTTGCTTCTTATGAATGAACGAAGAAAGTGGCTTCTTGAGATGGAATCTTCTCCTAATGAAGATGCTCTAAATATTATTGAAATGATAAGAAAGGATTCAGAATATCACATAAACTTAGGTGATAGAGGAGAAGCAGCAGACAGGAAAAGAAAATTTCCTCCAATTTTGAAAGAAGTTCTAATTGAGCAAAATGCTATCAGCTGTTTAGCATCGTATTTCTCTGTAACATGCAATGCTAGGAGATTTCATGAAAGGAGAGTCAATTGATGAAGTAAACTTCATTATTATCTTATTTTCAAAATTTCCACAGCTACCTCAACCTTCACCAACTACCACTCTGACCAGTCATCATTCATCAACATTGAGGCAAGACCCTGCACTACCAGAAAGATTATGACTCCTTGAAGGGTCAGATGATCATTTGCATTGTTTTAGAAATAAAATATTTTTAAATTATTGTATGTACACATACATACATAATGTCATAATGCTACTACACACTTAACAGACTACCATATAACTTTTATATGTACTGGGAAAACAAAAAAAAAATTTGTGACTCAATTGCGATATTTGCTTTTTTAGAGTGGTCTGGAATAGAACTTGCAATATCTCTGAGGTATGCCTGTATGGAAAGGGAGAAGACTTCAGAAAAACTGTGACATTAGATTGAAATTGGAGGTATTAATATAAATTCTCTGTTCTTAATATAAAAAAAGAAATACTTATGATTTGTGTGTATATATGTATGTGTATTTATGCAGGTATATTAAGGGCTCCTTGGAAAAAGAAAAGACTGCAGAGCTGGACCTAGGTACATGGAAAATGAGCCTGTAATACTTTTTGTTCCAGAAAGTAAGAAAGTGTTGACAGTTCATGGGGCATGCCAAAAGAACTATTTGTGATGCTTACATCTGTAAGCAAAACAATAGTAAATTTTGGACTTTTTTCCTAAGATCTCTGTAAGGGAAAAGAAGGGAAACCACCTTTTCCCTAATAGGTTCTGTTCAGGTCAATGTAGGACATTGTTATCTAAAAGTTTTCATAATTTTCTAACCAAAAGGAATTTTTTCATTTATTTATTTTGCAGTTTTATCGGCTATATATTTTATCTTCTATATAAGTAGAAGGGCATGGTGAAATATTTCTTAACTATACATAATTTATGCATTTCAGAAATGCCTTGTAAGATTCATGATTTCTAATATTTTATTAATGTTAATTCTTAAGATGATAACATGTTAGTAATATTTTAAATTTATTATGCATTTAATTTTGGCAGTTAGTAACTAACATATCAACTCTTTTTATTCTCAAAGTTTGAACAAAATGATTAAAACACAGATATCTTTCAATATTTGTTACATACTAATTAGATACATAATGTCAAATGATCTGTTTTATCAAATGTATTAAGTATAACATTGCATGATACAAACATAAACTATAATAAACCAGGGAATATATATCTTTTCTAAGCATAAGAAATATATTGACATAAAGTTAACCAGTTTGATCTTACACATAAAATGTCTGTATTTTCAGCACGGCCACATTCCCATAGAGAAAAATATCATGTGACCTATATTATTCAATTTTAAATCATTACATGAAATCTTCTCCATTAACTGTAACATACCAAATACTGCTAACTCAGTTAAAGGAGTACAAAAAAGTTTATTTTACAAATAGATATGGTGACACATAAGATTTGAATTACATTTTATAAGAGGAATTTAATGCATAACAGGAATTAATATCTTTGTATGTGCATATTCAGCTTCTATTAATGCACGATAAGCAGGAGCAAAAAATGCATAAAAAGTGCATGCATGCAACCAATCTGGAAAATCTCTTATTAAGATCACTACAAATATATTTCCTTCCAAATATATTAAACTTTTCTAAGTTCCACTTCAATTTATTATGGTGTTTGACATTGTTAACCTCCCATTCCTTCTTTAAATACATTTTTTAGCTAAAGCAGTGCAGACTTTCTTATCTCAGCTTACCTCTGGTTCCTTGACTTCTCTTCCTACTCCTCTTTAACCCTCTCACTGCCATACGTTCTGTTCAGGCCTCTAAATTTTGCCAATGCTCAGTGGTTCAGACTAATTCTTAAGCATTGTCTTAATTATTAATATTAGGGTGATCTTGAATGTAACTTTGTATCTCAAGTGCTTGTGGAACTGCTTATCAGATATCCCAATAGCATTTCACTATGTCTAAATAAAACTCAAAGTCTCCCCTCTGAGATTTTTTTTCATCTACACTTTCCTGTTTTTAATTGGTGCACTGCCAATATGTTGAACTTCTAGAGTAGAAATGATGAAATTATCATCATATTTCATTCAAGTTGATTATCTATATGAAATACGACACAAAATCCATCTTTCCATTTGTACTGAAATTTGTTGTTGCTCTCCTTATGAGGCACACCCATGTGCCCATTGGCAGTGATGTTAGCACCTAACAGCAATAAGACGCTCCTTTTTTGAAGAACTTCATTTGACCCAATAGGAACTGGCTTACTCCCACCCAGGGAGTTTATGTGTTCCTGCTTCTCTCACTTCATCTTCCAACAGCCACAGCCTCACCCAATTCTCAGCCTATGGGTGGATCCAATGACAGTGACAATAGAATCCAGGTAGAATCAGCAAATGCTGCCCCCTTGCCTCAGGGTGTGACTAATACTGCAAGAATTCATGCTCCACAATTTCTTCAGAGATGAAGAGGAAGCAAGACTTCATCCTTGATTTACTTATTCCTCTGCCCTACCTTGCTTCTCCTTATTCTGAGGATCGTTTTTAAACAAATCATGTACATCTGAATTGCAGATTCAGGCTCTATGACTAGAGAACCTGACTTATGACACCATTCTTCCAAATATTGCTCAGTTCATCACTTTATGTTCACATAGCCCTCATCTCATGCCTGGATTGACTAAAACGACTTCTCAGATCATTAACTACCTTCTTTTGTGCCTACCTTTTGTACGTTTCCTAAAGCTGTGTCACATTTCGAAGCTACATTTCTACTTAATTCTGAAATTCTGAAAGTCTATTGAGGTTGTTAAAGGCATGACCTCTGTATCCAGATTGCCTGGATTTGAATTCTATTTTCACCAACTATTGAGTGCATTACTTCGGTAAATTTCAAAATTTCTCCTTGCCTCGGTTTTCTACTCTATAAGGAATAAAATGGGGAAAATAGAAATTTACTTTTTCTTCAAGACAAAATGAGCTCGAAAATGCAAAGCACTTCAACTAGGGCCTGGCATATAATTAACACAGTACGTGTTAACTAGCATTATTATTATTGACTCGTTTATGTTACTTTCCTCCTCAAGAACCTGTATTAGTTTCTAATTTTATGTACCATTTCAAATCCATATGTCTCTACTGGTTTTTAAGGTCTATCATAACCACCTATGTTCTACTTTTATGGCTTAATTTCTCGATATTGTCAATATGAACTCCTCTACATTCGCCAAGCCATTATCCTTGTAATTTTTGCAAACATAAATTCTTTAGTTCTTTATTTTTTTTCCATATTATTCTATCTAAAATAGCACACAATTTCTTTTATATTAGGCTAACCTCAAACTCAGTTTCTCTGAAAATCTTTTTTAATACTCTATCATATGCTACTCAGTTCCTTACTTGACTATATCTGGTACTCTGGACTCACAGGAGACATAAACAAGACATAAAAGTACTGTCTAAATGATGTGGAAAACAAAACAAAAGTTATTTAGCTTCTTTAATTTTTTTTTACAGTTGTTATAGAGCTATTAGAAGCTATCAAGCTGAGTGAGAGATTTAGGTTGATATAAGATTTAATAAAAATGAAGAAAATATTCATCTTCTAACAGAGATAATTTCTGTAAATAAATTTTCTATCAGCACAGAGAAACAATGCTATTTGCCTACTTTTGGGTATTAATATCTAAGTTACTTATGAACGTAAAATTTTTTACTGTATTTAATATGGTTTATGTGCTAATACATCATTTTAATTGTTGCTTTTAGTCTTAACTATTTATATGATACTAGTGCACTATGAAGAACATTAAGATAATAAATATGTTCTTGAAATAACTACATTGATTATGAAATATGCACAAATAATGAAAATAGAATACAGCACATCTTGAGATGTCCAGTGTTTTAGTCTGCAGAATATGATTCTTTTCTCACCGTCAAATATCATCATTTTATTCTCCATTTAAGTTTTCATTTCATTACAAATGTATTGCATGCTTGCTCTAAAAAGTTCAAATAATATATATGTTTAGACATTAAAAATGATAGCCTCTTCTTCATTCTTCTCTATACACCCTACTTCATAAGAACAAGCTTTGTTGAGTTTATAATGTACATCATTCCTCACTGTTTCTATCAAAATAAAATTATAAATAACACTATTTCCATCTCAGAGTAAATTATTTATGTAAGATTTTCCCATTTATGTCTACCTAATGCACTTACTCTTAATAATGGCCAAAGGGGGAGAAAACTTTCACAAGCTGAATCATATTTCATTCTATACCTGTGTATTACATCAGACAAGGCACTGAAAACCTCTTAATGTTCTTACCATTGCATCACATATACTCGCCATCAAATTGGTATTAACTGATCAATACTTACATGCATATATAGTAATAACATTCATCGGGTGTCAGGCAGATGGGAGGGGGAAGGAAGGGATGGATATACGCACACCTAATGGGTGTGGTGCGCACCGTCTGGGGGATGGACACGCTTGAAGCTCTGACTTGGGTGGGGCAAGGGCAATATATGTAACCTAAACATTTGTATCCCCGTAATATGCTGAAATTAAAAAAATAATAAAAAAAGAAAATTCAACCGTCCAGTTATTAATGTTGATTTTGCCAGCCTAATTTTTATCATCTGACAACCCTGATTACAGGCAGCCTACCTATCAAAAAATCTATGTTTGTAATTCAGGGCTTTACATTCAAACATTTTGGTTCACTTATTGCTATCAATTATTCTGGGATACTTGTGAGAAATCTACATATATTTTAGGGTTTCTGTGAGAGCATAAAGCACAAATCAGAATTTTGATTATTTTTCAGGCAAAAAATGTATTAAGGCATTATTTGAAGTATTATTAGCCTTTCTGATCTTATCTCCTTAAAAATATGCCTAGCAATAAATTAATGTATCTATATAGACATGGCATTTCATAAAAGAATTAATAGCTCTGACCTAATTCAGGCTAAAAATCTATATACAATATAACCAGCACATAAACAAATGATTTTATAGAGAATCTTCAATGAGGATAATTTGTTAACTTAAAAGAGAATTTATTTGAAAGTTTTGAACAATATAATGAATATGAATTAAATATATATAATCTTTATGCATGAATATTCATTGAAGGCTTATGACATTAGCTTACAATGTTGTTCCTGGAAGAGCCATAGATCTTAATACAAATTATTTATTTTTATATTATTTATAATCATTATAATAGCCTAACATTTTCCAGTGTTAATGATTGCAACACCATATATATTTTGCCCAAAGACAATATTGTGTTGTGCTAATCAGGCTAATCAAAACATAAGAAAAAATTAAAACTCCATTAGTTTGTTCACTATTAATAAGATGATTATTTGTTTTAAACAAAGAGCTAGTTTTGCATTACTTACAATTATTTCATTATGCAAAAGTATTAATAAGGTGGTGCAATATACCTGCAGTTATTCATGACAGCGCTTGCCTTTTTCAAGTGTCCCACAAAGTATTTCTTTTATATTTGTTAATATTTGTTTAACTGAGAATCCTAAGGATGTAAATTACTTGTAAAATAGTGCTAAAGTATTAAACTATAATTTTTTAAAAACAATAGGTAGGCCATTCTGCTGAGACAGCTCCAGCTTTGTTGTTTTCTACATAAGCAAACTGAAACTCAACTCAGAGAAATGTAACCAATCAGAAATCACCCAACTAACCTCTAACTAGGTTACTGTTCACTTTAACCAATCAAATATTTTCTTTGTCTTGTTTCCTGGATAGCTTATAGAAATTTTCATCTGGTACTCCTTTGGTGGGGTCCTGAACAGCTTGTGGTCTAGTCCTACCAGATTCATAAGCTATTATATGGTCAAATAAACTTTTTAAAATTTTAAAGTGTTTAAATGTATCACTTAACAGTGTAAATAAAATGTAAAACCTTATTTGAATTGACTAAACCATGATGATAAGGAACTAATTTTTATCATAAATAGGAGCACATAGATAATTTGCAATGTATTTAATTTAATATGTATTAAATATATAAATATTTAAATGTTCAGAATAATACATATAAAATTAATACATTGCTCAGATGTTTTAGAGTAATATAAGCAAAGAAGAAATTTATTTCTCATCTACCTGGATGATTAGAAAATAATTTACATAATTAAATAAATTATTTATAAAATAACAACTATCTATATAAGGAATAATAAAGAAAATGATGTGGAATACTATAAATATGAGAGAATTGCTCAACATTTTAGTTATAACTGTTTCAAATGAGAAAGAAAATATTAAATAGTACCAATAAAAGACTATAAGATTATAAAAACTATATGAAACACTCACTGCTCTGTGTTAAAAAATAAAGAGCATTTGATATGTTTATTTATTTTCAGTTGATTGAGTCCTTCTGTCTTTTTAAACAAATATATGCAAAATTATTTCACTGATTTATGAGTTAAAGGAAGCAAAGTTACATTCACAAACTACAAATAGCTCTTACTCTGAAGAATATAACTATTCTCTAGATGTCATTTAGAGGCTATCTCACTATAATTCGCGTTTTTGGCACACATATTATAATATTAAATATTTTTCTCGATAGTAATGGATATTCATGAACTTCCCTCTCGCAAATAATAATTCAATATTACAATAATATCTGAAAAAATATGAATAGTATATTATAAAGAATATAAGAATACTTGCAATGGTTAGCTGACAGATTGGACCCTACATTACCTAGGTATTTAATGTCAAATGTTTTTCTTATCCATTTTCTGATGTTGATTTAAATTCAATGTTCACATTTTAATGAAGCCAAAAACCATATGTTTAAAAGAATGAGGATGTGTTTTCACAATAAAAATAAAACAAGAAGTGTCAAATTGAAAATGTCAGAGATATCAACTGTTAAACTTAGTACTTAAGGAAATTGGCCATTTCATACTTAATGAACTAATATAGATTTATTTTAATTTTAAAAATATTTCTGAGCAGTGGGAAATTAAATGTTGTTTTCTACCTTTTTATAATGCTTAAATATTTAATATTAAGCACACATTATTTTAATTAAAAACACAAAGTTATTATTACAAAATATTTCAAAATTCAAAAAGTGACCAAAAGAAAAAAAAAAAAAAGAAAGAAATGTAAATAAATGAATAAAAAATAATCGATCCACTTTACCTTGTTATATTAGAGAAGAAAACATCATCATCATCATATATCAGTATTAAAACAGAGACCAGTGTTCAAAATAGTTATGTTAAACACCGTAATAGTCAATTTTTTAAAAATAACCCTCAAGAAAGGTTTAGATCCAGGAAATATTATAGTGGATAAAGTTCAAGCACCAGGTAATGCTACTTAATGTTGCTTCTGGCTACAATTTTATTCTATAAGATAATTGGAATTTTAAGTAGGCCTTTTTATCAGAAATATTGAAACACAAACGCACACACACACAAATTGATAGGACAAAACATCTTTTAAAAATGAATAAATTATGAACCAGAGAAAAAGTGTGTAAATTCTGGTTCTATTGGTGAGTAGATTCTGAGTGTCAATTAATGTGTCTGTAAAATGGCATATTATTAATAATACTCCTCATATAATGCTTATAAAAATAAATTAGATAAATATTTTAAAATATCTAATAACATATGCTGTTAAGTATATTTCCAAAGAAACACCAGATGTAAAAATGTGACTAATAATATTCTTGAAATAAAAAGAGGACTTTTTTATGAATTAAGTACACATACATACAGTGCAACATGTAGCTTGAAAAATTATATCTACTTATAATAATAATCATATAAAACAAATGATTCATTTGTTGTTTTCTGCATACCATTCTATCACTTTTAAACACATGAATACATATTTCCAATAAAGACAGACTACTATACCTATGTGCAGGTATCTTTCGATTCCCAACAATCAGGATAACATCACAGAGCTGCTGTTGCTTCAAGTAACTTTCCATCTTTCTGAAGGTTTGCTCAGCATGGTGAATGGCTTGATAGAATTCCTCAGAGCTACTGGAGTCCAAATCACTTTGAGGTGTCATTGAATGGCTGGTTGCTGACAGCCTATAAACCATAAAAGAAAAGAAAAAATGTTTTATGAAGTGCTAGTTGTCCAGTATAATACACAGATTTTTAGAATGTTTTAGGGAAAATCAATGCATCTGTCCTCATTTTTATGATTTTAATGCAAGTTCAATAAAGGAAGTTTGAAAAAATCTATTTTGGGTTAAGTATTTTGCTCTAAGAAGCAATAAATAAATTGAAAATTATCTTTTTTATTGTTTTAAAAGATGTAAAAATAAGTTCTCTGTATTTTTCAGGACATTAAGTTAATAATCCTGAAAAAATCACAGAAAGTAAATTATTAACATATATATTCCAAAATTAATTAGCTATGAAATGTTAATTTCATTCATTTGATATTGAGGAAGATAATTTAATGATATTATTCTAAATAGTAATTATTCTTGAGATGTTATATTAAGTGTTGCTTTATAGACATACTTTTATCACCAAAAATCTGTGAAACATGGTTTGTAAAAATATTGACAGTTAAATTTGCTAGTGAATTGTTGAGTTTCATATTCTGTATCCAACTAATTAGACAAAAGACACACAGAATATATTGGCTCAGTACTTATGAAAATTTTAATCACTAATAGATATATAAAGCAAACTTTATGATTTTGAAAAGTCCTTGGTACTTAAGTTTGGCTAATGCATTTATTAATATCATAGACAGTTCCCCAAAATGACTTTATAAAATGCCATATTCCATCAAGGGAAAGATTCTCAATATACTTGATACAGTCCAGCCGACCCAATCTAGTGTTTTGATGAGAAACCTTTAAAGAATTTGAAATTGAATATTAATTAGATACATAAAAATAATGAAATGGCTTATTTTGTGATACATATCTTAGTAACATGGAGAATTCTGCTTCCAATTGCAATGTAATAATTTGTAGCTGACTAAATCTCTCACCAAAAACACCAGAAAAAAGTTACATATACTAGCAAAATAACTATTTGAATTCAGTAATATCTACTAAGGCAATCAGGACTTAAATGAGCAAGATACTAGAATAAAGATAAATTCATTAAAGTCAGCTCAAAATTCTTCTCTGCTTTTTCTTTCATTCTTAAGGTATTTACTAATTATAAGCAATATAGGGTGAGAGCCTGAGAAGCTCAACATAACGTAGTAGCTAAACAGAACTTCTGGTAGTACCATTGGGTTTGGGGCAGAAAATGGCTTTTGGAATTATGGGCTCCAAAGGTAGCCTGAACAGGAGGGGTGAAGCAGGGGCCATAAAGGAGGAGAGTGCAATTATGACTATTATTCCATACCACTTCTCCCCTACTTTGCTGATTTATGAGTAGGACTAGGCAAGCAGAAAATGGCTCATAGGAGATTGAGAAATTAAACAGAATTTAAAAGCCAAACATTTGAATTTAGAGACCAGCAAGAACAAGAGGTTCTAGTAAATTGACAGGCTAACAGCTGGGTTTCCTGAAAGGCTATATCCTAGGAGTAAGGGGAACTATACAGACAAGATAATACAAAGACTGAAATCTACATTTGAATTAGTGGAAATCTCCAATTTGCATTAAGATGATATTCTATTGAAGTTCCAGCAAACGATAAAATAATTTCTCTTTAGAAAAAAATAATTCATCCAGACTCTGTGATTTCTTATATATAATGCGTGACACTGAAGGAAAAAGAATAACAGGTCTATGAAGAAAGGGGACCCAAAGAGAAAAGCAGACAATAGAAACAAGTGTGAGTGCCAAAGGTATCTTTCAATATGTGGATCAAAATTAGCATTTAATAGATAACTACATAATAGATAATAACTTTCACTAATATGTTTTAATATAGAAGATAAGCTGGACAATTTCAAGTTACATGAGAAAATCAAATAGAAATAAATAAGGAAATAAAAAATTAAGATTTTGATAGACAAATTGACCGCAGTTGAAGAAAAACATAGGTGCTGAAAATAAATTAATAGAAAATAACCAAACTAAAATACTGAGATAAAACAATAGTTTCAGAAATGAATGAAACATGGCAAAAACTATAATATTCACATAATTCATATAATTTGTAATCTTAAGAGCAAGGGAGAGAGATGATGGCACAAAAGCCATCTGAAGAAATACTGGCCAAGAATTTTTAAAAATGTCTTAAATATATCAAGAAATAGATTCAAAATTCCTTATAAATCCCAAAATAAATACAAATAAAACTAAACATTATAAGGAAAACAACACAAAACTAAGAAAAATATTAATTTCTCAGAAGTTGCCACAGAGGAGAAAAAGAGAACATGCCATTAACTTATACAAGTCAAATATGACATTGATAAAAAACCTGACAATGTTAACAAGGAATGAGAATTAGGCCACTCTTTCTGCTAAACATGTTTGCAAAAATCCTAAGCCAAATATTAGCAACTAATATTTTACCATAAATGTAGAAATATATGGAAAAACAGAATAATGCATCCCAGTTAAATTGGACTTCATTAAAAAACACAATTTAATCATATAAAGCCACCTAAGACTTTTGTTAGGCAAACATCATATTTAATTGAAATTTTTTCCACTTTGTGATTCATAATGAGATGTTAGTATCACTTCTATACAACATTTTTTTTTGGGGGGGCCTTCCCAGGGTAATGTAAACATAGAAAAAAATCAACCCATTATTGTTAGGTAAGAAAATATATAATTGCTATTATTTCCATAAGGTATGTTTATGAACATGGAAAATCTAAAAGATTCCACAAAGAAGTTTACAATCTAAATCCATTACAATTATGTGTGTTCTCTGTCTATGGTATTTGTCTGCACAATATGGTTATTTTCATTAGACTTTATAATTTCTTTTTTAAATATTTGAAATTAATATAAATTTTGCTTCACCATATGTTTGTATTTCACAAGTTTGCAAATTACAGGCCCAGAATATGGTCCTTTATCAGCATATATTTCATGAATTCAGGCTCAGGCATACGTAGCAAGAACAGCAGAATTCTCTCACACGTTAACACATTGAACAAAAAAGTTGTAACCTGCACTGTAGGAGGCATTTTTAAATCTATTATTGGATCTCAGCTACCTAAAGAGAATTGAGTCAGGACTTGTAGGCTGCCAAATAGATCAAAATCGCCCCCAAAGAGATGCTTCTGGTCTGGTACCCAGACTGTATAAATAGGGTTTACAATTCAAGATATTAAAGAAATAACTCCATATTAGTGTTAAAAGGGTTTAACTAGGGTGAAAGCTTTATTTAGATCCTTATATTAATTTCCCACAAATGAAATAAAATGCTTAAGGCAGAAAGTTTTATACCTCATCAAGAATTTCATAATCCAGGAAAAGTTATCAAGAAAATAATTTAATATAGTTTGTCTTCAAGTCATCCAAGTTGTAGTGATGTCATATTAAACCAAATAGTAAAAGAAATAGAATAATACAATTTTAGAGGTTGGTGAGACCCTAGAAATAAAATAAAACAGTATTTTTTAGTATTTTTAGTACATTTTAGTCTTAAATATTAGAAAGGATTAATTCAAAGTAAAGAGATAATTACTGTCAAGTTAGTACATTCTTTTACCTGATCTATCTGCACTAACCAATCTCAAATATAATATAGACTTGGACCATCTCTGAAAAATTTGAAAGTAATTTGAAACAATAGTCTTATAAGAACAGAGCTAGGAACTAGGCTCAAAATTTTGAGATTTAGTTCTTGCCTGGATTTTTTTCCTAAAAGTTATCATCCTTTGAGTCTCCCCATATTATATCTCAGAACAAATCACTTTTTCTTCAAGGTCATTGATCTGTCAGATAAATGATTATGTTTGTTTGACTTGATTTTCTTTTGACATATCCTCATAAATCATTTCATGATTCACACTTCAGAACTTTTTCTCTTCCATCTTTATTCAGAATGGGATTTAAAAATGAGTTTCCACATCAGATCACTTATGATTTTTAAGGTAAGCTTTATTATTTAAACTTTGTTCCATCACATATATGACCTTATTAATTTAACAAATATGACATTTAAATCTTAGGAAATAGAGGTTATGTCATTACAAAGTTTTTTATAATTACTAAATAAAAGTTTGGTATTGTATTATTTTGTTAGTGTCCAATTTTTTTAATATCTTCACCTTTAAAAAACCTTTACACGGTCTCTTTCCTGTCGAAGAGTCCCTAATATAATGATCTGACATTCTGATACTTTTCTATTTCCTTTCACAACCACATGTCTTGAAAGAGTTTTCTTTGCTCATTAGCTTCACTTTATAAACTTCCAAACACAGAGGAATACATAGCACTTTGAATTCCCTAACCACTCATCTAATAAAGCTATACGTAACAAGGACATTAGTATCTTTCTTGTAGGTCTTTTTAGCTTTCATCTTCATTTCTTGCAATCATTGCTGGGAGTTGACCAACATACTTTCCTCTTCCTGTGCTAAACAATTTAGGACTAAACAGTCCTTACTTTCTTTTTACCAAACAATTCTATGTTGAAGCATGTTTCCCTATTGCTCTGCTAAACGATGTTGGAATCAGGCAGAAATAATTTAGTTGCTTCCACCAGGAAATAGTTGCTTTTGAAAGATTGGACTGTACATTAACAACAAAAAACTAAGCTATAAAAGGCAACAAATACACACCGGCTTTAATACTATGACTCCCTATTATGTGCCAATCTAAAGCCATTATGTCATGAATTCTGGTCATATTGCCAATCAGGTCCTCAGCCTTCACTGGTTTCTTGGTTGAAATTCCATATGATGTGTTGTTAATATAAGTTCCTATATGATTGGAGACTTTCTTCAATTTTTACTACCCTTCAAATCAAGCTCTCATTTTATCCATGGTAAGTAATTTCAGTTTGTGCAATATGTCACAACTTTCTTCTACATCTCTTAGACATATATTTTTATTTACCTGGAATCTTCACAACATCTTGACATTCTCATGGCTAACTTTAGTCCTTCATAAATCAGCTTAAATATCACTACTTTCAGAAAGCCTTATTTTAATCCTCAAAACTTCGGGAGTTGGGGTTGCCCTGGCATGTTCTAAGTATGGTTTAAATACATCTCTGGCATATAGAGTATTTTAGGAGTTCAATAACTGTCGAATGAATGAGTAAAGAATATTCCTTGAGAAGATGGCCTTGATCAGGTACAAATTTTACTGTGTTGTATGAGTTTCTTTGGCTTTGTTTTGGTTTTTGCTTTCATAGTGCACAAAAATGTGTTGATGATAAAAGCTAGTACTAAAAAAACAAGCAATGGAATTTCTATCTCCAAACCTAACAGAGTGTCTGGTACACAGAGGGTAAATATTTGTGGTGTGAATTGCTATTTTAAAATATCAAACATCTTTCAGAGCTCATGAGAAAAAATTCATAAAACAACTGCTGTACCCAGAATACATACTCTCTCACCTTTCACTGGTAGTGTAATTATACAAATTGTAAAAATGCTAACGAATATGCTCAATATATTAAAGAAAACACTATGATATATTCCTTGCAAGCAAGCGTTCTTGACTAAGATTAGATTGCAAGATTATTAATATTTTCTTAATGTCAGTGACTAAGAGTGAAACTTATATGGAAAAATAAATTTGAAGGCAGTTTAGTATTTTTGTTGTTGTTTTTGTTGTTTTTCTTGAGTGCCAAGAAGCAGCTTTCATTTTGAGAAAAACATTTTAAAGAACATTTCTGTAATGTCACATAAAGGAATCTCACATACATACATAGTTCTTGGGCAAAGACTTGAATGTGGTAAAGAATGGCTTTACTTAAGTGAAAAATTAACTATTTGTTTTAGTCCTGCAAATTCAGTGGATGAAACACAATCTGTGTATGAAATTTAGTGTTGAAAACATAATCTGAAGGCAATGTATATCTCTTTAGATAAAGTTTTCATTAAATATTAGGTCATTAAATGTGAAATGTTTGATTTTGAATCAAAAGTTTCATTTATTATATCTCAAACAAGAAGCAGTATAATTAATCAAAGTATGCACCTAAACGATCGACATTTTTTTGCCATCTTAGTGGTAGCTTGCTTATTCCAGCAGCAAAGAAGCCTGGAGTGCGAGTGGCGATGAAATCACAAAAGGCATTTTCCGCAGCTTGTTGAGAATTGAATATTTTTCCTTGTAAGAAGTGGTCCAAAGTCTGGAAGAAGTGGTAGGCAGTTGGTGCAAAGTCTGGTGAATACGATGGGTAACATAAAGTTTCCAAGTCCAGCGTCTGTAGTTTGAACAGTGTTGTTTGTGTGACAGGTGGTCAAGCGTTTTCTTGCAAGAGGATTGGCCTATCTCTATTGACCAATCTTGACTGCTTAATTGCAGGTGTCCTCATCATTTCACCCAGTTGGTTGCAGTAGCCATCCGCTGTAATCGATTGACTAGGTTTCATGAAGCTGTAGTGGATAACACCAGCGCTGGACCACCAAACAGACACCATTAGCTTTTTTAATGAGTATTTGGTTTTGGACTGTGTTTTGGCACTTCATTTTTATCCAACCACTGTGCTGAACACTTGTGATTGTCAAAAAGAATCCATTTTTCATCACAAGTAACAATATAGTGTAGTAACGGTTCACCTTTATGTTGTGACAGCAAAGAAAGGTAAGGTTGGACATGATTTCTCTTCTGATGCTTGTTTAGATCATGTGGAACCCATCTATCCAGCTTCTTTACCTTGCTGATTTGTTTCAAATGGTCCAATATTGTTGCAGTAGTAACATCAAACCTTGCTGTTAATTCCTTCATAGGTTGAGATGGATTCGCTTCCACTACAGATTTCGGTTCATCATTATCCACTTTGGTCTCAGGTTGCCACGTGGCTCATTTTCAAGATTAAAATCACAGGAATGGAACTTTTCAACCCGTCAATGTACTAAGTGTTCGTTAGCCACATCCTTTCCAAACACTTTGCTGATATTTCAAGCTGTCTACACAGCATTGGTTCCATGATGTAACTCATATCCAAAAAATAACATGAATTTTTGACATCCATGGTTTCATAAAAATTTTTTGAAAGATAATCACAAGCCAAAAACCATGCATTTGAAAAAGGAGGCTGAGGATTGCTTAAGCCCAGGGGGTTTAAGGTTGCATTGTGCTGTGATGAGGCCACCCACTCCAGTCTGTGCAACAGAGTGAGAATATATGTATATGTGTGTATGTGTATATATATATATATATATCTTGAAACAAATGAAAATGAAATCACAATACACCACAACCTATGGGATATAGCAAAAGCAGTTTTAAGAAGAAAGTTTACAGCTTTAAACACTTACATCATAAAAGCAGAAAGATCTCAAATAAACAACCTAACATTACACCTCAAAGAACTAGAAAAACAAGAACAAACTAAACTTTGAAAATTATTGGAAGTAAAGAAATAATAAAGATCAGAGCAAAAAAAAAAAGAAACTAAAATAACAAGACAAACAACAAAAGGCCAATAAGCCCTGATTATCATAGATGCAAAATTTCTCAACAAAAAGTAGCAATCCAAATCCAACAGCATATTAAAAAGATAATCCTCTATAAATAAATGGAAGTTATCCCAGAGATACATACAGATTTCAACATATGCAACTCAATAAATGAGATAATTACATTAACAAAATGAAGGACCAAAATTATATGATAATCTCAATAGATGCAGAAAAAGCCTTCATTAAAATTCAACATGGCTTCATAATAAAAACTGTAAACAAAACAGGTCTAGAGGAAATGTACTTCAACACAATACAGGCCATATGTGACAATTCCATAATTAACATTACACTGAGTGGGGGAAAGTTGAAAGCTTTTTAATGTATACTTTGCCCACTTATATTTAATATAGTACTGAGTTACTTCTGCAAAAAAATGTACTTTAAATGTTGTTGATATTAGAGCTAATAAAAAATAGTATGCAGTATTTTAGGGGAATGTGGGGTAAAGAATAAAATAAAGGGAGAAGGAACATGGGGAACATCTGAGAACAGGAATGTCACAATTTTAGCGTCAGAGACATTGCTGGAAAATGTTCCTTCAGTGACTAAATGCATTCGTTATAGTTAAAAATGAGATTATCTTTCACCATATCTCCTCCCGAAAATCTCAAGTTTTTTTTTATTCCCTTATATTTTCTATGAGCACTACTTAATGAATAAACACATATTTTAAAGATACATAAAGAATTTATTGAGTCAGTTAATACGGAGTTAAGCCTTTTTTACTTTTTTTTCTGAGCATTTATCTTGTTTGCAAAATTTATGAGTACTAAAGTGGAAAGTTGTTTACACGTGGGTAAGGATTAATAAGCATTAATGTATTATAGAAAATTATTTTAGCAGTTCCTCCTAAAGCATTTTGATTTTATGGCTATTATAAATTTTATTTTCAATTATTTAATAGGCATATATATCTCTTTAAAAATTATGTATAATCATCCCCAAGATGTTCATTTTTTCATTATACTTAAATGTAGTTTTACCTGGATAAATAATAATTTATTTATGCTCTAATGTTCCTCGAGGTTAAACATTAAATCAAATGAAACCAATTACTCCTATATGCAATAACTTCCTCAATGCCCCCCCATTCACTGTTGTGAATCATCAGGATATATTGGTCTCCACTGAATTTTTTATGTCGAAGTTCTGTATACAATTAAAGATGAATGGGAACAATTTCTAACCTCAAATGTAATTCCAATTGAGCAGGTACAAAACTATCTGCCACTAGGCATTAGTAAAAATATATTTCTTCTATTAAAGTTCAGATAAACAGAACAATAGTTTGCTGTAATAACAGACCATTTAAGAGTCATTTTAATTTAATATATTTCATACCAGAATCAAGTGAGATAAGTAAACATTTGGAAACCCATATATTCTTGAAATTTGTAAATCAGGTATCAAAAATTCAGTAATAGATGTCTGTATTGAGTCTAGTGGAAACAATAAAGAAACAGTCCCTATACCTTGAGGATTGAGGATAATCTTTAAAATATGGTGAATTTTGAACTAAGGCTCGAAAGATGTTTAAGTATGTATGATGGTGAAATATTAATAAACTGGGCTATCTCAGGTAGAGGAATATCCATAAGCAGGGACAGAAGAGTATTAATACCATGAACTTTTGAAGGAGGAATTGCAATTAACTTGACATAAGAAATAGTGCAGCAAGTGATAAATTCTGAGAAATAAGAAGGGTTCAGATCATGAAGTCTTTGCTTTCATAGTCATTCTGAGGATGAACTGGAGCCATTCAAAAATTTAATGCTCTCTCAACCTTCATTTTAAGTTTCTCTGAATTCAGTGACAACAAATGGAATCTGAGTCCTGGATCTGTGAGTTTGTGCCCTGCTCTGCACCACAGTTAGTCCAAAAGATATGGGTGTAACCCACTTGGAAGAAACAAAGATTGTAAAATCATGTTCTTGTTTTTGGTATATCTTGTACCAAACTTTGAATCTTGGGTATTACTTCATTGCAATCGCAATCACATTTTCTTATTCCGTATGAATGGTTCTACTTCTTATTCTCAATATATTGCCATGAATGACAGCATGTCGATATTTTATTTTACTTGTTTTAGATTTGTCTGTTTAAACTTTGAGAATCAGGGATTATCTTTTACTTATTATAATGTATTGAGCAATTATTCAAGTAAACCAACATTGAGAAAGTGCTTAATAATTTTGAAAGAATGAATACATTCACTGGCCAAATAAAAATTGCATAACATTGTATGTACAGAGACTTCTGATTCAGTGAATCAGAATGATTTAATTAAGAGTATTAATTAATTTTATGTCACATAATATTTATTTTATTAAATGGAATTGTAGGTTTATCCTCTCAGTTTTTGACAAGAGTTGGTCGAAAGGATAGTACATTGGAGACTGATTGGACCATTTCTACCATAATACTGTTCAGGGTGTTGAAAATTCTCAGTGTAACCCAGGGGAAGCACTATTTCTTTTATAGTAAGTGCTGGGATAAATTTTGTTTCCCTAAGGGACCTGTACTTTTTTTCTCTCAAATGAGAGCTATTTAACATTTAAATTTTTATACTCAAGGAAATCTACAGTCAAATGTATGTTTCCATTATGAAAACCACAATTGAAATTTATACATGTTAATTCATGTTCTAGTCATTTCTTTTTATCCTTAATATTCTGTAATTATAAATTTCTGTTTTACCATTTAACATATTATTTAATTCATTTCAACAAACCTATTCTTTCTAGTTTTGCTAATATAACTTTTGATATAGATAAATATCTTAAATCACATAAACTAAAATACAATAAAATAAACATACAAAACTGTGTCGATTTTTGTTCCCCTATGATAAATACGTATATAAATTCCCCATTATTTTATATTATAATCATATCCGAAAAATGTATTGTTCTTTTTTTGTTAATGAAAATTTGCCATTTGAAAGAAAAATTTTATAATATGTCACGGCAATTACTGACTGTTTTCAAGATGGATTTCAATAAGTTCATTTTGCAATTGGTAATGTTGCCTGTCAACTTAGCAAAGAACAAACATCTATCACTTTTAAATTGATCACAGTGGGAGTGGGCAACCTAAGAATGCCAAGTTGGATATTTCTATCCTATTTCGTTATGTGATTTTAGAAAAAAAAGGTTGACCTAAAATAATAGTAAAAAGTCACTGTATAAAGAGTTTATCATACATGAATATATTATGCATCATTTATAGCATATTTATTGATGTGTGTAAACTGATGTAATTAAAAAATCTGAATAAGCTTGAGGTCTGTTTTTCCATAACATCAATAAATATCTTAAGTATACTACTATCAGATATACCGATTATATCAGAATATCAATTGAGAAATTCTAATTCTGTTAAAATTCAGTAGTAAGAAATTATAGGCTGCCCTACCGATCCTATAGAATGATCCTAAAATCTATTACATATGATTTGGTAGCATTTAGTTAAGAAGATACAGACAGGCTTGTATGCAAAATGCAATTAGAAA
The DNA here is from genome assembly GCF_000956105.1 of Propithecus coquereli. Classification (NCBI taxonomy): domain Eukaryota; kingdom Metazoa; phylum Chordata; class Mammalia; order Primates; family Indriidae; genus Propithecus; species Propithecus coquereli. The sequence goes on along the minus strand of NW_012148919.1, from coordinate 832,419 downwards.
AAAAATTAAATAATTTAGTTTTTAAAGAATCTACCCTACTTGTCTTAGCAATCTTCCTTCTATATATTCTTAATTATCTACATTAACATTTATGGTGCCAGGCACAGTGGCTTACACCTGTAATCCTAGCACTCTGGGAGACAGGAGGATCACTCGAGGTCAGGAGTTCGAAATCAGCATGAGCAAGAGCGAGCCTCCCATCTCTGCTAAAAATAGAAAGAAATTAGCTGGAAAACTAAAAATATATATAGAAAAATTAGCTGGGTATGGTGGTGCATGCCTGTAGTCCCAGCTACTCGAGAGGCTGAGTCAGAAGGATCACTTAAGCCCAAGAGTTTGAGGTTGCTGTGAGCTAGGCTGATGCCACAGCACTCTAGCCCAGGTAACTGAGCAAGACCCTGTCTCTAAAAAAAAAAAAAACATTTAGATTGATGAGCAGCAGTAACAAACCATAGTTATTATTTAATAATTTGACTCTCTTATCGCTTCATAGTGTTCAAATGCTTCATAGAATTCAAAATGCATAAGTCTAATTTAAACCATTGTGTCACGTGTGTTTTAGAAGATTCTGTCTTCACAGGTGAATAATTAGTGTATTTTAAATAAGTGGGAAAATAATAGGTGTGATATGAAAAGGTAATCATGTTTAAATATCTTTAAATTTGATCTATGCTTAATTTGTTTTTTTGTTTGTTTCTTCAAGATACTTATATTTGAGATAGTGATTGGTAACAAAGCTATTTATTTTTAATACACCACATGTATGGAGTTTAGTTACCGATTAAAGTATAGAATTAAAAGGTTGGTTCGAACACACAGAAACTAGTAAAATGAAAAAAGTACCTGCAGCGGAAGTTTTATGATGATATTGCTATAGTATGGTAATGGATTTTTGGAACTCGAGCGTCACCTTACTTATATGTCACATGATATGCACAATAATACCAAGCACAAATATTATCAATTGAATTACATTAAATTCGCAAGAAAAATGTTATCTAATGGCAGGAGTATCACTTTTGCTTATATTGTACCCAAAGATATTCTATTCCAATTAAAAAATAAATTATTGCAAATGAATAAGAAGCAGTAAAATAACCAAACCATATAACTGGCTTGCCTTTTGTTTAACGTAAAATTAAGCATTTTTCTTTTGTTTATGATTCCTAATTGCTGTCTTCCTTTTCCCTTGCCTCTAAATATCAATGCATTTTATTAAACTCACACCCTTTTTACATCTTTGATTAAGATAGTCCTACTATTGCTATGGAGTCCCTTGATACTTTT
>NW_012148919.1:830221-831082 GCF_000956105.1 Propithecus coquereli | reverse complement strand
TTTTAATTTAATATATTTCATACCAGAATCAAGTGAGATAAGTAAACATTTGGAAACCCATATATTCTTGAAATTTGTAAATCAGGTATCAAAAATTCAGTAATAGATGTCTGTATTGAGTCTAGTGGAAACAATAAAGAAACAGTCCCTATACCTTGAGGATTGAGGATAATCTTTAAAATATGGTGAATTTTGAACTAAGGCTCGAAAGATGTTTAAGTATGTATGATGGTGAAATATTAATAAACTGGGCTATCTCAGGTAGAGGAATATCCATAAGCAGGGACAGAAGAGTATTAATACCATGAACTTTTGAAGGAGGAATTGCAATTAACTTGACATAAGAAATAGTGCAGCAAGTGATAAATTCTGAGAAATAAGAAGGGTTCAGATCATGAAGTCTTTGCTTTCATAGTCATTCTGAGGATGAACTGGAGCCATTCAAAAATTTAATGCTCTCTCAACCTTCATTTTAAGTTTCTCTGAATTCAGTGACAACAAATGGAATCTGAGTCCTGGATCTGTGAGTTTGTGCCCTGCTCTGCACCACAGTTAGTCCAAAAGATATGGGTGTAACCCACTTGGAAGAAACAAAGATTGTAAAATCATGTTCTTGTTTTTGGTATATCTTGTACCAAACTTTGAATCTTGGGTATTACTTCATTGCAATCGCAATCACATTTTCTTATTCCGTATGAATGGTTCTACTTCTTATTCTCAATATATTGCCATGAATGACAGCATGTCGATATTTTATTTTACTTGTTTTAGATTTGTCTGTTTAAACTTTGAGAATCAGGGATTATCTTTTACTTATTATAATGTATTGAGCAATTATTCAAGTAAACCAACATTGAGAAA
>NW_012148919.1:774329-827318 GCF_000956105.1 Propithecus coquereli | reverse complement strand
ATCAGTTAGTACCAATTTGATGGCGAGTACAAGTGGAGCCCGTTCTTCTGCTCTTGTGGTGCTTCACTTTGGATAATGGGCTTACATTTAATCCAGGAAAGTATAAGGTTTTAGATCACTGTCGTTTCTTATGATTGAGTAATATTCCATTGTAAACATATACCAAATTTTTAATAATCCACTCATGGATTGACAGGCACTTGGGTTGTTTTCATATCCTTGCAATAGTGAATTGTGCTGCCATAAACATTCGGTGCATGACCAGGTGGGCTTTATTCCAGGGATGCAAGGCTGGTTTAACATACACAAATCTATAAATGCTTAATTTGTTTTTATTCTGAAATGTGCTTGTTTATCACAACAGAACTGTAATTATAGAGTATAATGGTTTAAATTACAACCTTCTCTACAAATATAACATAATAGTTTACACTTACAGTCAAATGTTGATGTTTGTATTATGCTACCAATTTTAACACATTTTCATCATGTTAACAGCTCATAGCATTATTCAATAACTTATACTACCTCATTTCTTATTAATTGAATAAAAATAAGAAATCTTAATGAAAAAGTGAATTGATCATGTTAAATTATTTCCTTGAAAAATTTTTTAGAAGAAAAGTATCTTTCATACTCATAAAATCTAGAAATATAAATAAAAAGTGATTGCAAGGAATATATATTTTCTTAATTAGAATGATATGAACAATCATAAAATGCTTCCAAGTCAATCTTGCATATGCTCAAATTACTTTTCATTTTGTTTTTTAATATAGAAATGTATTACTATATTTGGTTATATTTAATGAAAATTGATAGCATTATGGATGATAGTCATAAGAGTTATGAAGATATTGTTGGTGTTTAGAAAACAACCTGATTGAAATTATGAATCCAATGTTTTCTAATGTTTTGTAAGTATTCTGGGGAATGTTATTTGTAATTTAATCTAAAAATTAAATGGGAATTCATCAACAGATTCTTATAATACTAATAAAAAAAGGAAAAAAATATATTTGAAATTTATATTGCAATAAATCAAGCATGTGTATTTAAATTTGAAAAATATATACTTCCAAGACTCACAATAAAATTATAGAATATAAAATTCTTTATAAATTTCTTCCAGTAATTTCATTTTGTTCAAACAATACCGTTTCCCAGCAATCCTCACACACACAAACACATATACGTCTATATGGTTATATATTGGCATACCCATTATGAAAGTGAAACTCACACTTTGAGTTCCTGAGGTACATATGGAAAATATCTAGGTAAAAATAGTATAAGCTAGAATAGATAATTATGAGAGTTGAGGTGTTATCCTTTTAAATAATATAAACAGAAACACCAAAAATAGATATAAGAGAGGGAATCTGCCTTTATGTATAAATTAGTTAAGCTTTATTGATAGACCATTAAATAGCGAGGAATCTCAATTTCTCTAGTACTTTATCACTTTATATACTAAAATATTTTTAAAATGTCCACAAACTATAATTATTCAATAAAACACAGAGCAATAAAACAAACACAAACACAAAATAATAAAACAAACATAAACACAGGTAGTTAACAGGAGTTGGAAGGCTTAAACATCCTGGTACCTCAGGAAGTTTCTGCTCCCACAAATTTCTCTCAGTGAGAGATTATTTCCACAGTAGGTTTATTTTACAAGCTAAGGATACATATTTTTTGCATTACCTGACTTCTATAGAAAGGTAACTAATGTGGTGTTGAGCAAAAACAGCCATCAAAATGTTTTAGACTATCTGAGAAAAGGTGTGGTGATTCTCCAGCATGATGCTTTCCTAAGGGATGTTGAAACATAGTTTTAATGGTACAGTATTTAATGTTGACATTACTTTTAACCTGGAAATCTATTTCTACATGAGTTGCAAATTTCCTTACTTATTAAAAAAAATAAATGGACCTCAGATAATTTAGTTTTTACAATGTGGTATGATACGTAGCTCTTTTATTTTTCATCACATTTTCCCTCTTATCTCACCTAAAAAATTTATTGTCCTAGCCATTAAATATATCTGTTTTTACTTAAAACTTTTTTCTTATAATAAAACAATTGTTATTTTTATTGACAGGAAATACTAGCAAAACAATAAGTGTATTTTACAACAACAAATTAGCTTATTTATAAGATTTTATACTGTTTATAATTCCATGTTGAAAATTAATGTAGTGTGGCATTAATAGATATCAGTATATTTTGATTATTGGCTCTTGCTATTTTGTGTTCCTGAGTATCATGGTGTACTCTTCTTGTAAGAGTTCTACCTACAAATTTTTCAATTTCTAAATCTTTTGGAAATGTGTCTATTACACAATTTAATTGTATTCTAAATGTGTTTCATGGAAAATCAGGTTGTGATTATATTTATAGGTTTCATTTTGAATATTTACATAATATTAATAATTTCTATCTTCTATGGTTCATAGAGGGAACCCTCATCCTCTTAGGCATAAAGGTTAAGAAAAATTTCAAATGGCTTCATTTATTTGAGAACATACACTTGTGTCTCATAGCTTGATTTCATGCCTAGGTCCCTATCTTCAGAGTCACAGAAGTTTCTGTCATCCTACAGACATACGAGTGCGTATATATCTACTTACTCTGCCCATATACGGTGCACTCATATGCATGATTGGCTATGCACCCAAATAAACATGTTTATAGCCATCTGATATACACATAGGGTACAGCTAGATTGGTCATTTATCCTAACAGTCCCCTCTATTTCTTATACCTCTCCCATCCATAATTGCACGGTTGTCATTTTAGACTCACGATTATTCTCCTCGCACCACTTTCCTCTTTTCTCTCACTCAAATGCTAATAGCAATTGATTATTTATCTCTTTTCAGTGATTTGAGGACAAAACTCTATCAAGTATCTGAATTGCACTAAATATATATACAAAAACAAAGATAGCAATTTAAGTATTCATCAGTACAAGTCTGCCATTGTGATGTGATCAAATTAATTAATTTTGATTGATTTAGGAAATCATGCACCTGCAATAGAGAGCAACCTAGAAAGTGGAACAATATTGTTATAATCCCTCTCACAACTCAATGCACTTATTTCTCTTTTCTGCTGGATTTTAAGTTCGTTATTAACATTCATGGTTATTTGTTGCTTTAAAAATGTAAAGATGAGATTATAACATCCACTGCTTTTCTTAAATTTATAATATTTTCTGAATTTTGAGAAATCTTATTATTTGTATCATAAGCATATGGATTATTAGGTAGTGAAAATAAAACTAATAAGTAGTGTACATAAGTCGCAGCTTCTGCCGTTAAATTGTCTTATAAAAAGACAGACAAATAAATCAAGGACTATAATGTCACAGTGCTTTGAACAAGGAATACATAGAGCTCTGTTATCATACGTATGGAATTTAATTCAACTCAGTTTGTCTGGGGGTGAGAGTCAGAGGGGATCAATCAAAGCTTACTGGAGGACAGTATTTATAAACTGTGTTCTAAGAAACCACTAAGAGTTATACAGGTAAAGGGCAGGGGAGGGATAGGCTTCTCAATAAGAGCATGTTTAAAGGCTGAAAAGTTATATGATATATTCAGGAAGCCCAAAGTATTTCACCATGACTTAAAAAAGTGATTTTAATGGTAGAGAAGCAAGAGATGGACTCTGAATACTGAAATAATGATCTAAATTCTACCCTTTTCCGATGATGTGACCACGGGCTGCTTCAAGTTGTTGGGTAACAAGTCAGAGTTGGAAAAGGGTGAACAAAGTTGAAACATGGGCTCTGCTACTTAATGGCTATGTAAATGTGGTTGAGTAAACCTCTCATTATGTGAGCTTCAATTTTTTCATCTGTAATGTGAAACCAATAAGTATATTTCATCACTATTCATTGATTCAACAAATACATATTAAATGCTGTTTTATGTCATGAGTGATTTATTCTACAAATCTGGAGCCACAGTACTAAACAAAAGGCAAAGATCCTGTTCTTATGTTACCTACATTTGAGTTGAAAGGGAGACAGATTTAAAAAATCCAAGTTGTGAAAAATGCTAAGTAATACAATAGAACTGAATAAAAGGAAAATGCATCATTGTGTGATAAATTGACATTTTAAGTGTAAATAAAAGAAATGAGTAAGGAAGGAATGTGTATATCTAGGGAGAATGCTTTACAAGAAGGAAAAAAAGTAAGAAAGGAAAATGTGTGGTAGTTTCAAAACAATAAAGAAGCAGGTGTAGTTGCAGTGGAAGAACAAGAAAGAGTGTTGTAGCAAAGTCAGAAAGATGGCAGGAATCTTGATTCTGTGAGGCCTTGTAGGCCTAGGTAAGAAGTTTGGATTTTATTCCGTGTAAGATGGAAATCTACTAATGGATTACGTTTTAGAAGGATCACTGGCTTCTATATACAGAATAGAGTATTACTTAGACAAAGGTGAAATGGAGAAGAAAAATTAGAAGCCTGATGCAAGAGACCACTGTAAGTAATGATGGTGATTTGAAATTAAATGGTAACAAAGAAAATGATAAAATGTTTGCTTTGGGACATTTTCCAAAGGTGCTGCTTAGAGAAAGTGTGATTATTTTGTATATAGACTATGAGAGAAAGAGAAGAGAAGAATCCAGTATTATTTAAAAAGTTTTTGAACTTAGTAACTTGGAGAATTAATTTGACATATAGAGATGGAGAAAAGATAGGAGGAGCAGATATAAACGAGAGTTTAGTTTCAGTAGAAATCCAAGTGGAGTTGTCACTTAGGCTATTGGATGAACATTCTTGAATTCTTGAGTTGTGGGACTAGTTAAGAGGTTGAGTAAGAAATTGAGATACCATAATTTTAATGACAGTATTTAAGCTGTCAATTTTAATTGCCATTTGGTCAGATCACATAATAACTGCATGTAGCACAAGTTAAATGTCCAGGAACAGAGCCCTGAGAAGAACTGACGAATGAAGCTAAGAAGAATTTGCCAGTGAGAAATGAAGAAAACCAAGAGGTACTGGTGTCTCAAATCCTAAGTAAAGAAATTATGAAGCAATAAACTGCATTAAATAATTTTGATACATCCATTAAAAGAAGGAAAGAAAAATGACTATGGAATCTATCAGTGTAGACATTATAAAATACAGAAAATAGCACAATTGATGTAGAATTCTTGGTATTTTAGTATGATATATCTGTACCAGATACTAATTTTGAGTAGTTATTTACACTCTTTCCTTATTATTGACATTTTGTTTGCCCTAGCTAATATAGCTAGTATATTTTCTACTCTTTCATTTTGAAGGGCATTTTTTTTTTTTTTTTTGGCAGAGAAGAAAGAAGACAAAGAACTGATGAGTTATGTTTTCTTTATCAGCTATCAACATTGGCTATTTGTTCCAAAAGATGAATTGATCCCTACTTGATGGTATTGATCTAAAAGTTCCTGTATGGAAATTATTTTTCCAGGTAAAGATGCCCACTTGACAGAAAAGACCAGGTAGATGATGTTGTCATATTTCTGGTTAGGAAAATGTATTTCTTAGAGAAGTTCAGGCTTAAGAGTCAGCTTTTCCTCTTCAAAATATTTGTTACTCTATTCAAGCAATTTTGAATGAATTTCTGTGGTCTCTTATTTTTCAAATTTTCTTACAGCATTCTCCAAAGATTGCTTATATTTCTCAAAAACGAAGAGAATAATTATTTGTTCTTATTAAGCATATAATGTATGAAATATTTGTAGAGTCCTTGTAAACTTATTAATAACAGGTCCAAAACTATATTTTAAAAATTACATTAAACTTGAGAATTTCAGTCACAGCCACTGATTTTCAGAAAAATTGAATGGCTATGAAGACCTTCATGTTTTCTTTCATTTTTTACTTAGTTGCCCTACTTGGATTGTATAATTCCCCATATTGTCCTTGGCCATTTAGGAGCAAAAGGTTTGCCTCAGTTTGGCATTTGTCTTCTTTCTCACCAGTATATATTTTTATTAGTTTTAATTTTTGTTGCTTCAAGTTCATATTCTATTAACTATTTTTACCCTCTAATTTCTTTACCTTCTGACTGGAATCTTGAAATTGTATTTACCTGTCTTTTTCACTTTCCATTTTATTAACATATTTGTGGTATTTACTTAAATTTATTGATTCAAATTTTACTTATTGGTTCTCAAGGCAGCTTGTGGCTAAAGAACCTTCTCCTGCCTATGAATTCTAGTAATGTCATTTAAGAGGACTTGTTTGGAAGTCTTTGAAGAGGGAGAGGAAGGCTTAAAAATGTTATTTGAATGGCAATACCGATTATTAAATTTGTGGTAATGCTAGAAACTCATAAAGCTTTAAAAAACAAATTCTATACCATAACTTTCATATTTTAACCTAAATCTATTTCTCATTTGCCTTTTTTATTTTTCATTTGAAATATCATTTTCATATACATTTTCGTATATTATTTATAATTATCTTCCATGAAGAACTCTAGACTAGATACTGAAAAAAAATTGTACATATCAGGAAATAATGGTCAAGTACGTGAAATTCTTGTGCCCAATTAATTTGGAAGGACATAAATAGAAATTCACAATATGAAGAAGAAATATAAACCAGCAAAACCATAAAAGCAAAGCGTACTTCAAAGTAGAGCACTGAAAGCAATATTTGACTTTAAAATGATACTTTCAAAAATATTTCTGACAAAAAAAGAAGAAAGGAAATGGAGCAAACCCATCAGCACATACTAATTATAATGATATATTATGTTGTTTCTATGGTGTACTATAGAGAAGTTTTTCCACAATTCTTTTAATTATCCCAGACAATAGCAAAAGCTTCTATGTCTCATCACATGTTTCTTTCCTTGTTGGTAACTTGGAGGAAGGGCAAGATGGTAGCTTAACAACAGTGGAGTATTTCTATCTTTATTATATTATATCAGGGTGGAAAATACCTCATGAAGTGTCTCTCTGTATATTTTAATAGCTTGCAACTGTTTTTGGTCTCTAATTTTTTTTTTTTTTTGAGTTGGTGCACAAAATGAATCATGTTACTTAGAATTGCTTAATAAGAACTCGGTGTCATATTTACATTTTAAATACTATAAAATATTTGAAGGCTGTTCAAAAACAAATTTCTAGGATGTATTATTTTAACTCCAATGGAGTAGAAGCTTGTTATATCATACATGCGTATGATGCAATCTCAGCTATGTTAAAGAACAAATTCCACATCCATAAAATATGGAAAAATCAAGATTTCATAAAGCAAGTCTATTTTATCACTACTTGTTATAGACACCAAAAGCAGTGATTTCAGATGATTCTATGATGTATACTCTAAAGTTCATAATTACAAAAATATACAAACAATTCTCTGCAGAATAGATTGCATTTCTTTGGTGGCTAATATAAGCACTGCTAGGAAACAAACTGGAGGAGAGAGAAAATATTTTCCATGTTATTTCTAATGGCATATACTCCACAAAATAGAATACTAATAAAAAGTAGCAACATATAAAATAACAAAATATATCTTCATTTCTTAGGTACTTACGTGGTGAAGTAACACATTGAATGACAAAAAGAAATCAAAATCCTGAAGAACTGATCAAAATATGAGCTTAAATGGTATTTCCAGTGTTTATATTAATTTTCTGTTTAAATAATAGGATATAATTATCTCAAAATAAGCAGAGTTAATAAACTCTGTAAAGAAAAAAAGAGAATAAACACTAAATCTAAAATGAATGCACAACCTTGTCAAAAATCATTCATTTGATATGGCTGTAAAATTCACTGGTGTTTGATAAAAGAATGTCAGAATGTTTTTGATGCAGTTCACAATAATAATTTCAATAACATTTATCATATAATAAAAAATAGAGGGGAGCAAATATACAAATGTTATATTTTGCTAGTTACCACTAAGAAAATGATCACTGAGTCTGTCAAATTGAAAGCTAGTGAATATGACAAGGAAGTGCAAAATAAAGTCTGAGGGTTTGTCATATTTCTCATGTTATGAGATTTGGATTTGTAATGAGAATCTCCAAGATTCAAAATGTTATTCTAATTGCTATGGGATCTTTATATAATATCAACATACTTAAAGCATTAGACAGTCTTACAAAAATGTAATGTATGAATGATGATGATGATGTTGGTTGTTCATAAATTTTCACTGAGCTCCTGGGGCTGAAATACAGGGCAATTAAAACAGATAAACAGTCAAAACACATTTGCTTTAGTGGGAAAAATATGCTGGTAAAAATGATATGTTAGCTCGCTTTTTCCCTTTAATTGGAGTAGAATTCTAGAAGTATGTGTTGTTGTCACACAGTATTTTAAACAATTTTAAAAGAACACATATAGTATTACAACACAAACTGTACTATTTACTAAAAAATTAAGCAATTAAGCAAAACAAGCAAAAAATTATGACAAAAACTTTAAAAGGTTAAAGTAATTTATACTAATGAGAAGTGATTCAAAAATACAATGAGAATTTATTATTGAACAAAAAGTAATAGGTCATGTACATCTGCAATCGAATGTTTATAAAAGCACAATTCACAATTGCAAAGGTGTGGAAACAACCCAAGTGCCCATCAATACATGAGTGGATTAATAAATTGTGGTATATGTATACCATGGAGTACTATTCAGCAATAAGAAATAATGGGGATACAGCACCTTTTGTATTTTTCTGGATAGAGCTGGAACCCATTCTACTAAGTGAAGTATCCCAAGGATGGAAAAATAAGCACCACATGTACTCACCATCAAATTGGTTTTAACTGATCAACACCTAAGTGCACATATAGGAATAACATTCACCAGGCGTCGGACGGATGGGAGTGGGGAGGAGGGGATGGGTATACACACACATATTGAGTGTGACACGCACTATCTGGTGGATGGACAAGTTTGAATCTCTGACTGGGGGAGAGGGGGCAAATGGCAACGTAACCTAAACATTTGTACCCCTATAATATGCAGAAATAAAAAAAAGTAATAGATCATGTACAAACAAACACATATATACATACAGTTGTGTGATGCTTAACAATGGGGAAGTGTTCTGAGAAACGCTCTGTTGGGTGATTTCATCATCGTGAGAACATCATATACTCACAAAAATCTAGATGGTATAGACTACTACACACCTATTGTTCTTAGGCTACAAACCTGTAAAGTATGCTGCTATACTGAATACTGTAGGCAATTGCAACGCAATGGTATTTGTGTATCTAAACATAACCTTAGCAAAGGTAGAGCAAACACACAGTATTATGAGGTCCATCATTGACTGAAAAATTGTTATGCATCACATGACTGTATATATATCAAATAGTCAAATAATCATTAAGTTGAAACATTCAGTGTAAGAATTCATACAGGCATGCCTTACAATGAATGGTTCAACTTACAATTTTTCAATTTTTTTTGTTTTTTTGGGGGGGGGGATAGAGTTTCTCTCTGTCACCCTGAGTAGGGTGCAGTGATGTCGTTGTAGCTCACTGCAACCTCAAACCCCTGGGCTCAAGCGATCCTCTTACTTCAGCCTTCCAAGAAGCTGGGACTGCAGGGTGCTCCATGACAGCAAGAAAGCAATATACATTCAGTAGAAACCATACTTTGAGTACCCATACAGCCATTCTGTTTTTCACTTTCAGTACAGTATTCACTTAATTGCATGAGACATCTAACACTTTATTTAAAATAGGTTCTACATTAGATAATTTTGCCTAGTTGTAGTCTAACATAATTGTTCTGAGCACATTTAAGGTAGGATACGCTAAGCTATGATGTTTGGTAGGTTAGGTGTATTAGATGCATTTTCAACTTAGGATATTTTCAACTTATAATGAATTTATTGGAACATAGCTTCATTATAAGTCTAGGAGTATCTGTATAAATATATATATATATTATAGGTTTGAAATATAATATTACCATAATATGACTGAATGTATACATTATTCCTTCAAAAAAGACTTTCTCATGGACATTGCATCATTTCACTTTCATGTTGCTTCTATGTGGTAGACCCTTAATTTTTAAATATTTTTATTTTAGAGATGAAGAAAAATAAAGTATAAAAAGATTAAATGATTTATTGAGCATTTTAGTGAAAATATCATTTTAGAACTCAAACACTTTTATTAAAAAATGCACTGACCTTTGTATGAGAAAAAACATCTTCAGAAATGTAGGTCAATACTAATTCATTTTGTCCTCTAAAAGTGTTATACCGCTTAAGCCCAGAAAAAACTCCACTAGTTGTCTAGTTAACCTATAGCCATCTATGATAATACACACACAGGTGTGCACACACTCCCTACTGCTACTAGTATTACTACTAGAAAAATCATAGTTTTAAAAAGCAAAGGAAACATAACTTAAGTTATAGAAGTTAAAAAGACCCCAAAATACAAAAACATTATGAAGAGCTTATTGTTTCTGACTCTGGGTGCTTTGTGGGTAGGGGTAAGAGATAATTCTAAAAAGTTAAGTGGGGAAGCAATATCATAAGGACTTATGTGCTAAGAAAAAGAGTTTAAAATTTATCTTGAAATCTATTACAATACCGTAAGATAGAAGGAATAAGATCATGAAATATATACGTGAACAATTTAAAGGACACTAAAATAACAACTAATCCTGGTCTGGCATTTATTATATGCCAGGCAGGATTTTACATAAGTTAATAGAAGCATTACTCACAACCACCCTATGATATTGATATTTTTAATGCCTTCGCTTTATAAATTAAGAAGTTTTTTTTTTCTTTCAGGTTATTATGAGGGCACAAATATTTTGGTTACACTTTATGTCTTTGCCTCGCCCAAGCGAGGATTAGAGGCATGAGAAATGGGAGATAAAACAAATTTTCCAATGTCACACAACTATAAAATGGCAGAGCCAAAACTTGAACTCAGACAGTGGTGTTTGGAATCTGCCCTCTTAACCACCATGCTCCTCCACTCCTCAGGACTGATTCATCAGTACAAACCATCATCTGTTCCATCAGAGGTTAGCTTACTTAACCTCTTCTCAATTTTCTCAACCACAAAATCCAGTCATTAATAACTTGTACACCATAGCGTAGTAGTGAAGATAACATAAGAAACTAAATGCAAATAATAAGGCCCTCAACCAAGCAGATGAAATCTATGGAAATTAGTACCAGATTTAAAGAGCATCAGGGAAAGACATGTTTCTAGTGATTTTGAAGTTTAGGGCCTATGTTATTTGTAGGATTACTGTGCCATTTAGTGAAACTAAAAGCAAAGGCCAAAGGAGCGATTGAAAAAATACACTTCAGTTATTAAAATGTGGAATTGGAGGTACATGTGGATAATCCAAACAGATATTTCCAAGAGGCAATTAAATAAAAGGGCAAAAGATTTAAAGAGAAGTCTACATATAAAAAAAATAGATAATTGAGACTCAATAGTATATAGTTAGAAGTTGAAATTAATGGTTAGAATAAGGTGACTTCAGGGTGTTTTGTAAAGTGAGAAAAATAGAGGGAATTTAAGGGCACTGATATTAAAGGAATGAGAAAATATTGAAGCCAGAAAGACGGGAGAAAATCAGAAGGCATTAGTGTCACTAAAGCAAATGGATGAGAGCATTTCAAAAATAATGGAGATATTAGCTAATCAAATGCCACAAAAAATTCATGGAACATTTCAAAATAAAATGTTCAATGAGCTTTTTATGTCATCGATCACTGAATGGCAATTATTTCAATGGGATGTCCTGACCTGAAGTCAGAGTCTAAGAAATGATGAGATTCAAGTGTAGATCACTCATTCAAGACTCTCAAACTATGAATCGCCTTGAGGATGAGCCAGAGAGAAGCATTTAATTCAGAAAAAGTTATTTGTCTTTGTATTTTGAGGTAGAAGAAATTTGAAATTTGGGGCGTAAGTTCACAGAAGAGAACCAGTGGAAAAGGAATGCGTCAGAAATTCAACAGGAAAAATAGGGTGGGGCTGGGAAAAGGAACTAATTGGAAAGGATGGGACACAAAATGCCAGAGGACGAAGGACCACAGAACTGAGGAAGCCATTCAGTGTTAGGGAAAGCCCCAGACTCAGGCACTGAGCAAATGGGAGGTAGGAGAAAGTTGAGTGTCTTCTTGTAAACTGGCCTCGCTTATCTCTATGAAGCGGCAAGTACTATTATCTAAGAGTGAGGGGCTAGTAAGAGGGAAGAGAATTTGGTGAAAGAACAATAGTAACAATTTACATTTATTATCTGCTAAATCCATGCCAGATGATGTGCTAAATACTTCACATATATCATCACTTTAATCTTCACAACTGTTTTGTGAAGTAGGTGCTTTACTTTTATTTTACAAATGATGAAATTGAGCAACAGAGAGGTAAATAATTTGTTCAAAGTTACACAATTTTTAAATGATACCAGTGTGAATCCAAACAATTTGAGCTCATGCCTTTAACCATACATTATAAAATCTCTTGAATATTAAAGCATTTTAATAATTTAAATGGTGCTATGATCTAAACGTAACTTCCCAAAGTTCATGTGTTGGAAACTTAATCTCCAATACAACAGTGTTAAGAGGTGTGGTCATTTGGGAGCTGTTTAGGTCATGAGGGCTCCAGCCTCATGAATAGATTCATTCCCTTATAAAAAGGCTTGTGGGAGTGGGGGAGGGATTCATACTATTAAATATTTTTCACTTCTGCCTTGTGAGGACATGAGTTCATCCGTTTTTGCCCTCTGCCTTCTGTCATGTGAAGATGGAACAAAAAGGACCTCAGCTCACACCGGATGCCAGTGCTTTGATCTTGAACTTCCTGGCCTTCATAAATGTGAGAAATAGATTTCTAATCTTTATAAATTACTCAGTCTTGGGTATTCTGTTATAGCAGCACAAAATGGACTAGGACAAATGGAGAGGATCTATTTAAAGAAAGCTAATCCTAGCTGCATCAATAGACAAACCGAGGTTAAAGACATATTGTTGTAGCACTAATAAACAAGACGGTATAATATTTTCCAGAATGGTTCACTAGGAGAGACTGCTCAAATTTTTTTTTCTGCCCTTCTTCGTCTACTTCATATATTTTACATTAGTCCTTCAAGACTCACAGAGTCATACTTCATTAAAAAGTCTCTGGATATCCTCCTTTCTTTGCCTTTATGTCACAAGTTAAATGTTTTTCTCAAAATACTATACCATGTATGTAGATATATCACCATACTTAACCTGTACTTTATCATTAGCTAACTTGACTGTCTCACTCTATATCTTGAGATTACCTAGAGAGCAGAAGCTGTGCCTTTTATTTCTGATTCCCAGTGCACAGATAATCCAGGTACATAAATGCTTTTGTCACAAATCAGCTGAATGTATTAATTGTAAGTTATTTATATATATACTAAAATGATGATACTGATACATTACTAGACTATTGACTAAAATGTTTTATATTTGTATTGTGAGATATATTAATTTTATATATATTTTTTCTCTCTGTATATATAAATACTTTATTTTTATAGCAGTTTTAGGTTCACTGCAAAAATTTCGTGGAAGGCACAGAGATTTCCCATATATCCCATACTTCTGCATATGCATAGCCTCCCCTGTTATCAACATTGCCCACCAGAGTGGTACGTTTGCTACAGTTGATGAAACTAAATTGATAAATCGTTATCACCCCAAGTCCATTGTTTACAGTCCATAGTTTTCACTCTTATTGCCATTCTATGGATTTGGACAAATGCATATGTATATATACATATACACATTTGTATATCCACCATTATGGTATTATTCAGAGTAGTTTCACTGCCCTAAAAATCCTCTGTTTTCCTCCTATTCATCCTGTACTTCCCATTAAGCCCTGGCAACCACTTATCTTTTTATTTTTTCCATAGTTGTGCCTTTCCCAGAATGTCATATAGTTGGTATCGTACAGTATGTATGACTTTCAGATTGGCTTCTTTTACATAGGAATATGCATTTAAGTTTCCTCCATGTCCTTTCATGGTTTGATAGTTTATTTCTTTGTAGTGCTGAATAATATCCCAATGATTGGATATATCACAGTTTATCCATTCACTTACTAAAGGGCCTCTTAGTGGCTCCCTAGTTTTGGTAACTATTAATAAAGCTATTAATACTATTAATATAAACATCTCTGTGCTGGTTTTTGTGTGGATTTAAATGTTTTCATGTGTTTTGTGTAAATACCAAGGAACATGATTTCTAGATCTCATGGTAAGAGTATATTTAGTTCTGTAAAAATCTGTCAAATTGTCTTCCAAAGTGGCTGTGCAATTTTGTATTTCCCCCAGCAGTGAATAAGATCTCATGTTGCTCCACATTCTAGCCAACGTTTAATGTTGCCAGGCTTCTGGATTCTGGCCATTCTAGTGGGTGTGTAGTGGTGTCTCGTTGTTTTCATCTGCATTTCCCTGATGACACATGATGTGAAGCATCTTTGCATTTGCTTATTTTTCATCTTTATATTTTCTTTAGTGAGGTGTCTGTTATAGTCATGGGCCTATTTTTTTAAAAAAATCAGTTGTTTCTTTTCTTATTGTTGAACTTGAAATATGCTTTGTATATTTTGGATGACTATCTTTTATCGGATATATCTGTGGCAAATATTTTCTCCCAGTCTGTGCCTTGTCTTTTCTTTCTCTTGATTGTGTCTTTTGTAGAAGAGAGACTTTCAATTTTAATTAAGTCCAACTTACCAATTCTTTCTTTCATGGATCATGCATTTGGTATTATATCTAAAAAGTCATCACCAAACCCAAAGTCACCCATATTTTCTCCTGTGTTTTCCTCTAAGAGTTTTCTAGTTTTACTTTTTTTTCCTGAAAGGTACAAAATTTATGTCTAGATTTTTGTTTTTCTTTTTGTTTTGTTTTTGGATGTGAAGATCCAGTTGTTCCAGCACAATTTGTTGAAAATTTGTTGAAATTTTTTCCATTTATTGCCTTTGTTTCTTTGTCAAGTATTAGTTGATCATATATGTGTGGTTCTATTTCTAGATTCTATATTCTGTTCCATAGAAAATGTACAATCCCACATGTTTCCTTCTTGTTATCACTGTGACTAATGATACTCACCTATTTTTTGATATGGAATGAAAACCAGAGTTTTATACACAGAGCACATCAAAATATTCTGTGGCATTGTCTTCATAGTACCCTAAATTTTACGTGACTTAAGAAATGAAAAATAGTTTATATTTAATAAAATATGGTGAGTAAAAAAACATATTATGAAAAAATATAAAGAATTGATAAAACAATTATTTTTTTAGATTTGTCCTAAAATTACTATATGTGTTTTTGAAGGTATAAAACAATTACAGAATATAAGCAAACATTCTTGATCCTCTTATGCATGCAAATGAATTGGCTACAGAGTGAAGTTGGATGAATTTAGCAAAACAAAAAGTTAGCTATTTTGCATGCTATCATCTGAAATGGAAAGTTGTGAAATGATTCTCTAAGAATAAATTGAAGCTTAAACCTTTTTATGCCTTGATCTTATGCTTTCTTTGATGTATAGTTTATAAAGCAAGCAATCTGGCAAATTTTAACTGTATTAAGAGTTCTCAAGAAAGATAAAATCTACACTAAGTAAACTATATTACAAAGCCCAGAACTACATCATGCCCTATTTATGTTGAAGTTTGTATTAGGTCTTCCATATGGACGATATATTTATTTCCTGTTAAAGAATTTCTCTGTTTAAGAAGTATTCTTCAATGTGTTTTGGTCACTTTTCCTACTGGATGTTGAAAAAATATGCATTTCACATTTTTTCTGATGGGTTACATATAACATTTTTACCAGTTTTTCATTTAGAAAAATACTCAGATCTATCAAAATTTTTTGTAAATACTATCCTCATGTACCCTTGACCAGATTCATTGTTAAAATTTTGTCACATATGCTTTTTTGCTCTATAGTACTCCATACTCCTCTGTACAGGAGCGTTCCCCCTCCTATATACATACTTGTTATTCTCTGAAACACTTGGTAGTCTGTTGAGGACGTCATACCACCTCGCTCTAAAAATTTTTAACATAAATTTCTTAAGAATAAAGACATACTGTAGTGTAAAATCAATACCATTTCACCACCTAGAAAATTAACAGTAATTCTATAACATTATCCAAATTCATATTTATATTTCCCTAATTGCCCGAAAATATTTTATTCTGTTATTATTTTTTAAATCTAGGATCAAATCAAGCTCACAGATTATGATTTTTTGTTATATTTGTTTGGATTCCTTTAACCTGGAGCCTCATTTCCATCTTCCAAACTTTCCTTTCTTGTTTTTGTTCATGACACTAACTTAGCTAATATAACTGGCACAATTCTTCATAGAAAATCTCACAGTTTGGCTTTGTTTTATTGATTTCTTATGGTTTTGTGTAACTTGTTTGTAAAATTTTTATATTGCCAATAAGCCAATATTTAGATTGGAAAAATTAATAGTTTAGGCAAGTTTGGGTGATGCCTTGCCTCAATGAAGTGTCTCTATATATCAGGTTGTCCTTTCTTAGTTATACTAAGTTTGATAACTTATTTAGGGAGTGATTGCCAGATACATCTATTATAAATGTATATGGTTATCCTTTGTAAATTGCCTCCTCAAATATTTTCTATTCATGTCTGTCAAAAATATTTATCATGAGTTTAATTAGTTGCAAAGGATATATGTGATGGTGTTTTAGATGTTGTTTATATGATTTAAATATATTTTTCTCAAAACCTTGAAACAAAAAATTTACCTTATTCAGTGTACAGAAAATATCTTTAACTGAATTTACAAAATATCAACTGGATCAGCAAATGACTCAGCCAGATTAGATTTAATTTTAATTTTAAAATTTGACAAATTTTTAATTCAAAGAAAACATGGTAGTTTATATTCTCATGATAACCATATCACTTTTGAATTAAAAGATAAGATGGGAGTAAGGAAGGGGAGAGAGGGAGAGATTGAGAGAAAAGTAAGATATGCCGTGAGTTTTTCACCAGGATGAAATAAAGAGTGCCCTTGTCATATTTTTCTAGCACAAGTCCTCTTTGCTTTGCTTTGCTTTCCAGGAGTTCTTTCTTAACATAAATTTATTATAATATCATCTCTTTAGTTAGCATTCAGGTGGTTATTATACTCAGTGCTCCATTGAGAGATTCTGGTTGGAAGAGATTTTCTTTCTTTCTTTCTTTCTTTTTTTTTCTTTCTTTCTTTCTCTCTCTCTCTTTCTTTCTTTCTTAACTGTACAAACATATGGAAAATTAAACCATATGTTCCTGAATGATAGTGCCTCAATGAAAAGATTAAGCAGGAAATTTTTAAAAATTCTTGAAATAAAAGAAAGTGAATACACAACATACCAAAACTTATATGATACAGCAAAAGCAGTAATAAAAGGAAAGTTTATAGCAATAAGTGCTTCCATCAAAAAAAGTAGGAAAGTTTCAAATAAACTGCCTAGTGATACATCTTGAATAACTAGAAAAACAAGAGCAAACCAAACCCAAAATTAGTAGAAGGAAATAAATAATGAAGTTCAGAGTAGAAATAAATGAATTTGATATCAAAAAATTCAAAAGATCAATAAAACAAAAAGTTGGTTTTTTGAAAAGATAAACAAAAGTGATATACCTTTAGCCAGATGAAGAAGAAAAAGAGAGAAGACCCAAGCAGATAAAATCACAGATGAAAAGAGAGAAATTACATTGCAGAAATCCAAAGGATCATTAGAGGCTACCATGATCAACTATGTGCCAATAAATTGTAAAACTTAGAAGAAATGTATGAATTCCTAGACACATACAATCTACCAAGATTGAACCAGAAAGAAATCCAAAATCTGAATAAAAAAATAACAAGTAAAAATATAAAATCAGCAATAAAAAGTCTTCCATCAAAGAAAAACCCAGGACCCAATGGCTTCACTGCTGAATTATACCAAGCATTCAAAGAATAAGTAATACCAATCCTATTTAAACTATTCCAAAAAATTTAGGAGGAGGAAAGACTCCCAAACTAATTCTATGAATCTTGTATCGCCCTCATACCAAAACCAGACAAAGACACAACGAAAATAGAAAACTATATAGGCCAGCATCTCTGATGAACATAGCTATAGAAATCCTCAACTAAATACTAGCACAACGAATTTAACAACACATTAAAAAATATTATTTATCATGATCAAGTGTGATTTATCCCAGAGATGCACAGATGGTTCAACATAGAGATGAAATTTAGGAAGGGGTACTTAAAAAGTTGAGGAACTGAAAATTAATTCCTTTAAAGATATACTAACCCTTTTAGCCTCAGAAGAATTTTCCTGTGCCCCTATGTATATGTGGACACCAGTGTGAAAACTTCTAATCTAAAGGACAATCTCAAGAATAATAGCTAATATTTCATAAGCTCCTAATATGTACCAGACAATTTAGACATTTTATTTATGAGCTTCCTAATGGTCCCATGAAGGAGGTATTATATTTCTAATGTAGTAGCTTTGGTTTGCATACACATGAACTTCATGTGAACTTACAGAAATCTAACCAGGTCCGGGGACTTCCTAACCCTCCATAACCTCTAATATTAATATCTGAGGTTGCCATTCAGGTAAATTATAGTTAAGACTTTTGTCTAATTTTTATAAAAGAGGCTCAGAATTTTATATGTTGGTAAACAGGTGTTTTTCATGGCTGTTTTAAATATAATCTATGACTATAATGTGCTGAAGAGGATCAGGTCCCTATTTACTTATTCAAAATATAGATTGTAATTCTCAGTGGTTATCTTCTTTAGTAAACTGTGAGGTAAAATTATTTTATACATCAATATAGATTCTCTGGTTGATTTTTAAAAATTTGTTATCCTTAAAACTCTGGCATGCATTATATAATGGTATTCAGTCCTATTTTCGTTTTATTTATGCACTTTTTCTACTGTACAGGACATCTAGATAAGAACATGAATGGAATACTTAAGTCATATATTCTGAGGTAATTAATTATTTTTCTTGGGAAAGTTACCCTATGTACTCAATTCCTATGAAATATGTATAAGTTAAGAAAAGGTAAACTGCAAAGATGCTGTTTGAATTCAGAACATATCCCAATTTGTAAACATGTGACGTTCACAGACTATTTTTATGAAGTTTGTGTATATCCAACATAAAAGAAATTTTAAGTGCATAAATGGTACTACATGTGGAAGCCTTCTTTGATCATCTATGTGCTATCTATTGCCTGCTCAGTTGTTAAAATAACAGAGACAGAACATTCTTAGCCGAAGCTCTAAAGCTAATAAAGCATCAGTCCCTGAAGCACTGACTCAGGTGAAACATTCTGACTGGTCGGGAAAGGCAGTGCAAGCCTTTTCTCCTCATGTTGACTTTTGACTTGAGGTAATCCCAAATTCCCCACTCATTGCAGGAATATCCTTAACTTAAAGGTGAAGAGAATATGCTTTTGGCTACTGCATTTTTTGTGTATGTTAAAAAGTTCCTTTCCTTAAGCATAAACAAATCAGCATAAACAAGTAGTGTAGACAAATGGATAATTGCTAGCACCAAAAGGGGTTACACACAGAAATTTAAAATAGTCACAAATCACTATTGTTTCAGCATGTTATAAAAATATAAATATAACTGAAACTTTAAAAAGGCCTTGTATGATTTAAAATGGATACAATTTGTCCATTGCTTTTAGACATCACTATTTCAATAGTAAACATAGGACTATATAGAGTCAAATTAGAAAAAAATAACACATTTTCCAGAAATGGAGTTTTAAGAGCTCAAAAATATAGTGCGATTTTCTAAGGTTCTAATTTATATTTGTGTACTACATTTCTTTATGTATTGCATATAAAACAAGACTAGATTAAGAGTTAGTGTATTTGGATTCATATCCTAATATTACTACTAGTTAACTATGATGTTGAACAAGTCACTTAACCAATTTGAGCTCCTATTCCCTCATGGGTAAAAACAAGAGAATACATATTTATAAGGCACCCAGTAACGGCCAAAAATTGTGCAGTGGCTAGAAATTCAAACGTGACTAAGAAAGAGTTGCTATCATTTAAGAAATAGAGGGGTGTGTGTGTGAGAAAGAGAGTAAATGTGCAAATGATTAGACATCTTTGAGTTGTGCATTGAAGGATAATATTGAGTGAAAAGGCAGAAACAAAGTATATAAATCAAAAAAAAAAAGAAAACAAAGATATGGAGGAATGAAACAGTTGTTGGAAAATTAGTACTTGAAATAGATTTCTATGATTTATCAATACTCTAAAATGTGCATTTCCCTTTGATTTTATTCTTAAAAGAGCTCTGAATAGCAATAGTTATTAACTTCATGCTATGGGTTTGTACATGTGTCAGGTGGTTCACAGTGTGAATAAAGAAGTTTACAGTTTACAGCGTAGTGAAGAAATATTCTCAAATATAAGAACAAATATGAAAGATCAAACAGAGAATGAAAACAAGATGTTTGTTTATATATAAAAGACTATGGTATAAGTTTGACTCTTTTTGAAAGTATTTTTAAAATTTAGAAAAATAGAATTATTTCTTATTTACAAACTTTATATTTCTGAATATTGATCTGAAAAAATAGAGACAAAGTAAGAAGGTAAGAAGGCACAGAAATACAGTGACTGCTCTGGTCAAAAAAAAAAAAAAAAAAAGCACCTAAGGAGAACCATAGGCACATAAATCCCTTTTAGAATCAGTTCAAAGTAAATGTCTCTCTTTTACCTTCCTCTAAAAGTCCCAACAAAGCCTACATTTCTTCCAGATAGAACTGTGCAGTCACAAAACCAAGGTAAGATATGAATACAAATATAAGTTCTGTATTGAAGCATTCTGAAGTGGTTGCATTTCATAGAGCAGAATGGGGGAAAACTACACAAAAGACAATATTGCTATTCTATCACGACTATTAGTGGGTAGTAATGTCACCTAACAGTGGATATTTTCAAAGTGCAAAAAATAAAAGTTTTTTATGAACTGAACAAAAACGTTGTTGTTTGCCAGCTTGGAGCATAACCCCTTTATAAAGTGTGCATCCTGTGAGTGAGAAATAAATGTTTATTGTCCTAAGCCTCTGAGATTTGCGGCTTTATTAAGTAGCTTTATCACTGAACAAGCTGACTAAATTTAACCTGAAATATTTAGGATTGGTTTTGAAGCTATGTGGTGCACAGCAAAGAATTTTTAGAGTTTGCGGTAATAGTGGCCAGCTAATATAATGGTGAAGCATTTGTTAAACTCACTTTCTGAGAAAATTTGAGAGGCATGACATATGTTTAATGAAGCTATGGTCCTGACCAGAGAAATTCCTTGAAGAAAGAGAGGACAGAAGAAAGAGATTGGAACAGTGACCTTCTATTTTACTAGAAAGGCAGACCATGGTAGGATATGTTATTGATAAGCAAACATTGACTCTCTGCTTTACACCACAACCTGATGAAGATGATACCTGGTCTTCAAAACTTTAGATGTTGTCTTTATCCAGTAAATTGCTTTGGCCAATGAAATGAGACAGAAGTAATAGCATTGCAATTCTATGCAGAGGCTTTCGGAAGCATTGCAAGTATCTCCCAGCTCTCCTAAGCTCCTTACTTCACTGTGAGAACATTACATCTCATGTTAGAAGTGCTCTCTCAGCTTGCACTCCAGAATGTGAAGACACCTGGGGCCGACCTGCACCTAACCCACAGCCTGGAGCAGAGCTACCTCAACGAGTCCTTAAGTCCCTGGATGAGAAAGAAAATCTTTATGAAAACAACTGAGATTATTTCTCTATATTGATCCAAATTCCACTCAAACTCATGATCAAAATAAATAACTTTTCAAATGCCATAATTAAAGTTTTAGATTGTTTTAGGAAACTAGCTTTTTATGATCATTAAATACTGTGATTACCCTTTAATCTGTTTAAATGTCAATGGCAGCACTTAGTTTTTAGGCATAGATATTACCTTCAGAATTCAATGGGATTGCTTGCTGACTATTAAACACAATTTTGTGAGCCAATATTTATTTAAACACGTATTTCACTTCATTTTAGTTATCATTTTTCCCCTGAAACAAAGAAGTTTCTTTTAAACAGTTTTTCATTTTTTAAAATAATTCTTGAATAATTTTGTCTCTTTGGCCTATGTGGGAAGGAAAGGTTTTATCCCCTTTATCAAAGAAAGCAGTGAGGAAAAAGCCCTGCTTGTAGTTTTCTCTGCATCACTGTTGAGCCCAATAGTAAGAGCTGCTCTTAACCTTCCAATAAATGTTGATTGACAAAAATCCAATTACTAAGCCCTAATACAGACCAAATATAAAATTAAGACATGCTCTCTCTTTACTTGGATATATCCTATGACATTCCTGTGAATCACAGCACTTTCCTAAAATAAAAAGAGGCAAAAAATAACACTGCTTCAGTGGTTTACTAAGAATCACCTCGAGTGTTCCAGTTATTTGCAGCCCAATTTTCAAAAACTTTCTAGAACTTAAGTATCATGAATTCTTTAATAACTCATAATTTACTGTTCTTTTTGTCTATTAATATACATGGATTCTAAATAAGTTGTTGTTATCTTATAACCATTTCACCGAGTGCTTTACTATAAAATCATTCACACAGAAGAGACAAGAATTTTGAATATATAAAGTACTCTGCTATTCATTTTGATTGGGAAAAAAAAAAAAAACAGCAATTCTCTATTCTAAAATGGATTCTTCAGGTCAGAGGAGTCAGAAAATGAAGGACATGAACCTGGAATCTCCATCTGTCTGTTAATCATGCTGCTGTTCATTGACCAATGGGACTCAGCAGTTAGTGTCCATATGGGTTTGCCTTTAGTTTGTGGAACAGTTGTCATGGCAACTACATTTCTATGCATCAGTGCTTGTATCTGATCAAGAGCAGGACTGAGAAAAAAGTTCCCTTGTCAAAAACAGGAAACGCATAAAAGTAAAATTCTGCAGCCTTTTTTACTAGAAAAAAAATTGCAGTATAACTCTATGTGTATGTGTGTGTGAGCCACCATACACACGCTTACAAGTCTATTTTGAGAAAGAAGGAAGGTAGCATTTATTTAGGAAATTATACACCATTATTCTTTTCTTAAGACATATGCATGTATCTGGATTTCATTAAACAGCTGTACAAAGTTTAGAATGAGATCAATGATATTGATCTTCATTGACTTACTGAAATATTGAACCAGATTATTAGGTAAGCCAACTAGTTGAATACAACTGTAATTTTTTAGGTGTATTTGAAAATAAATTTGCAATAATCATGGAATTACAATGAAGACATTTGTCTTTCACAAAATCCATTATACAATTTAAAGCAAGGGTTTTGTGTAGTGAGAAATATTAATATCTGTGGTACTTATAGAATAATGAAGTTTGCCACAGTAACTAAGTAAAATAACATTTTTGGTTACTATTAATATTAATTTAAGTTACTATTATACATTACATGAAAAAATCACTGTTTTCAATAACTCTTTAAGGATAATCAGTCTGGGTAACTTTTAAGTGAAGAATTCTTTGTTTACTAATAGATCAGTTTATGAAATTTTGGAGAGTCTGAGGCAAAGACACTTGCACTTTAGAACAGATGGGAGATTTAGAAAATTAGGGAAAGCAGGTTGATGTGGTTTTGGTAGTTTACAAAGTAGGAGCACCTGAGCCTGAGTCTAGTAATGAAAGGACAAAAGCTTTGATACTAACTTTTCATTTTGTAGGAATCAAATGAGAGTATGAGGTTTGATACCAAATTAAAACCAGGAATAATGCTAAAATAATGAATATACCTAATATTTTAATTAAGAACATTTCTAGTATAGACCTGTTAGGAATAGAAAATACATTAAAAAGAAAGATTGATGAAGTATTTAATTTTATAATGTTATTGCTTTAGCAATCACATAATGGAATTTTATTTAATGCTTGAAAATATAAATGTTTCGATGATATCAACATGTTGAAAATTTCAGTGGAGATTGGATCTTACATTCGGAAATAATAGTCGTGTTTCTAAAATAGTTATAATCACCATTCATATTGTTTCTATAATTTTATTTCATCTGAGAATAACATGATGACTTGATTACCAACAATGATAGACACCAGTTGTATCTAGGCGGATTTAAGGATTTTGGAAACATTGCTGCTAGGATTACCAGTTTTATTTGTATTATTCCCTTTACTTTTTCTTTAATGTTTTATTATAATTAAACACAACATATGTACAAAATAAGGCATATTATATACATGTAGAATGTAGGGAATTCATTTCCACATATACCCACTACACAGAAAAAAATTAGTATATTTCCAAACTTTTAAATTACCCCTTGTGGTTCTTTCCAATTGCATTTTCCTGTATTATCCCACAGATAACCACCACCTTGATTTGTTTTTGCAATCAATTAATTTCACAATAGATCAATGCTTTTCTTCGTAGTTTTAGTATACATACGTGTGTGTTTACATGCAACACATTATTAGTTTTGCTTATTTTATAGATGCAGAATCATGTAACATGCATTTTCTTGCACCTTGCTTTCTTTTCAGTTTCATGAATGTTGGTGTATATGGTAATCAGTAGATTGTTCATTTCCACTGGTATAGAATATGCCTTTGTTTAATTAACTAATCAACACATAAATGCACATATCAGTACAACATCTACTGGATGCTGGGGAAGGGGGAGGGCGGCGGGAGGAGGGGGAAGGAGGGAGGAGGGGACGGGTATTTGTATACACAAGGAGTGCCATGTGCACTACCCGAAGGATGGACATATTTGAAACACGGACTTGCGGGGGGACCAAGGGCAACACACGTAACCTAAACATCTGTACCCCATAATATGCTGAAATAAAAAATAAATAAATAAATAAATAAATAAATAAATAAATCTCCTTGTTTAAATTTGTATTCATTTCTCTCATTAAATTTTGAAACTTTTACTTGACCCACTTTTTCTGTTCCCTTTTTGGTTTTTCTGTCTTGCCCACTTTGGGTTTGATTTTAATTTCAAAGTCTTCATTTTCCATCTCAGTTTTCAAAGCTAAACACTCAGTTTCTAATTTTTAGTGACTAAAAAAAATTTAATGTTCATCATTATGCTAACAAGTGATCTGAATAATTTGATACTAACAAATTTAATGTGAATGATTATGCTAACAACTTATGACATTAACTAAGATAATAATAGTCTTCCCAAATAATACAAGGACCTCAGTTATTTTGTCCCTGTACATTAATTACTGTTGCTATCATTGTAATGTCAATTTTATTTAGTTAAAAGCTTATTGTTTTGTTTGATCACAATTCCATTTTTAATCTGAAGACTACTTTTTGGAATTATCTCCATTCCTCATATATTCTTGGTAAAATTTTTTGGTGGTGTCAGGTGTGGTAAAGTCCCTCAATTTTTAGCTGAAAATGGCTTTATCATCTTTCTTGATACATATAGTGTCACTAGATATGCTACTAGATTTATTTTTTTCATTGTATAAGTGCTTTGAAGATATGATTCCACAGTCTTCTGGCTTTTGCTGTTGCAATTGAGGATTCAATATCAGTACTGAAATTCTGGTGTGAAAATTTTGTTAAATTCAGATTCTTTCTGTCTTTGATGTTTTCTCATATAACCAAACTTTGTTTAACTGTGGGTTTCTACTTATTTATCTTACTTGTAATTTGTTATCTAAAACCTAAGAATTTGCATCTTTCATTATTCCTAAATAATTCTTAACTTTTATATCTTCATGTCTCCTTCTAGTCTCTTTTTCTCTTTGCAATATTTCAACTATACATGTTAGAACTTCTCTGTACATCTTCAGTATCTCTTAACTTTTCTTCAATATCTTCCATCTTCTTGTGTTGTGGTCTATGTAATAGATTCATAAGTATATCCAATTCATGAATTTCCTTTTCTGTTCTAAGATGCTACTTAATACATTAATTGGGTTTTCTAACTTCAATTATTGTTTTAACTTATTAAAAATCTGTGTTTTTTTGGCCAATCTATGTAGTTTTTATTGATGCACTCTTATTTATTCATTATATTTAAAATTCCCTTTTACATTTTAGACATCTTTAGTATATATTTTATATATTTTATCTGATCATTTCAGTAACTATCATTATTTCTCATAATAAGAAATTACTTAATGGGTGAAATATATGGTGAAATATATATTTGGTTGATGGATACCCTAAAGCTCTGATGACCACTATACAATATATGTATGTAACAGAATTGTCCTCATACCCCATGAATTTATACAAATTTTAAAAAGTTTTAAACTGCTGTTTTATTTAGGTTTTATTTTTTCTCGTTGTTTCTCTGTTTTCTTTTCACTGGCTTCCTCTGGGTTATTTGAACATTCTCTTAAAAATCCTATTTTAATTTTTCTTTAGTGTTTTTGAGTGCATCTCTTTGTAAAGAATTTTTAGTGTTTGCTCTAAGTACTTCATTATATTTACAAAACTTAAAATCTATCTGTGGCAACATTTTACCAGTTGGAGTGAAATATCAAAATCGTCCTTCCCTTGCATTCCATTAATTTCCTGCATTAATTTACATGCTTTGATAATGGCATTAGATAACGGTATAATTTTTGCTTTTTCCATAAACATAACTAAGAAAACTTGAGTCTAATGTATTTACCAATAATTTTACTCTGTTTGCTTTCTTTCTTCCTCATATTTAAAAATTTCTTTTAAAATCATTATTATTATTTTATATTTAGAGAACTTCTATGAGTCATTCTTTTAGGGTAAGTCTGTTGGTGACAAATTGTCTTAATCTCCTTTCATTTGAGATTGTCTTGGCTTCTCCTTCATTACAGAAGGATATTTTCATTCAGTATAAAATTCTGGATTGACAGTTCTTTTGTTTCAAAAGAACTTGAAAAATATTGTGCCACTCCCTTCTAACCTCTATGATTTCTGATGAGAAATAACTATCATCCAATTTGTTTTTCCCCTAAAGGTAATGCTTTGTTTCTCTCTGGCTCCCTTCATAAATTTGTATTTCTCTTTAGTTTTCAGGTTTCATTATAGTGTGTCATGATGTGGGTTTCTTTGGGTTTGCCCTGTTTTGAATTCACTAACCTTCTGAAATCTGTGGGTTTAATTGTGGTATTGTCACCTTTGTTTTATTTTCCAAATTTGGGAAGTATTCAGCCATTAATTATTTGAAAACTTTTAAAATTTCACGCCCGTTGTCCTCAATTTATGGAACTCTAATTACATAAATATTTGATATTTTGTTATAGTCCATATGTCCTTGAAGCTATGTTCAGTTTTGTTTTCCATTCTATTTTCTCTCTGTTGTTCAGATTGGGTAATTTCTATTGATCTATGTTCAAGTTCAAAATTTCTTTCCTTTGACCTCCCTATTCTGTTAATGAGCCAATTGAGTTTTATTTCAATTATTATATTTTTTAGTCCTGTAATTTCCATCTGGTTCTTCATTATACCTTGTATGCCTTTATTTTTTTTTTTTTATTTGTATCAAGCATGTTTATAATACTCCTTGGAACAATTTTGTGATAGCTTTTTTAAAAGGCCAGTGAGACAATGCTAACACCTGTGTCATCTCAGTGCTGGTTTATGACAATTATCTTTTTTTCATTCAGTGTGAGATCATCCTGATTGTCAATATAATGGGTGAACGTCAATTATAACCTGGAAATTATGGATTTTATATTATAATACTGTGGATTTAATTTAAATCTTGTGCTTTAGCACAAAACACTGCTCTTATCGGTGAAGAGAACGCCAACTCGTTATTTCCAGTTTCGGTTTTAGGTTCAAGTTCCCCACTCAGTCTCTGTTGACAGAGTTGGGGGGTGGTGAGGAAAGGGGCCATTTGTTACTGCTGGGGAGGAGTGAAATGGGAGTTCGGGCTCCCTATTTAGGGTCTGCTATGTCAATATCATTGTGTCTGGGAGGTGTAGGGGCAAGGTGTAATTCCTTCCCATCTGGCTTCACTAACACAGCCTTATTAACACTGAATGGTGGTGAAAATATTGACTCCCACTAGTACTACCTTGATACCACCCCAGTGGGGTAGGGGAGAGGTGCCTTGTTACCCTCTGTGGGGCTAGAAATCTAGGCTCCCCACATGGTATCCACTAATGGGGAGTGGGAAGGTTTTGGTGGGACCTCGTTATTTCCACATGGAGGTGAAATATCCAGCTTCCTCCATGGCCTTCTCTGACACCACCACAGTAGAACGTCCTTACAGCCTAGAAAGAGTGGATGTCTATATTCCATTTGCTGGCTGGAGTGGGAGAGGGGCTGTGTTCTTCTCCTGGTATATTTGGCTGAAGTAGATTGTTTATTGTTTAAAACTCTTCTGTTTTATTGTCTGTTTATTATCTGAAACTTTTCTGTCTCTTTATTGGCTAAAACTTTTTCTTCATGTTAGACTGCCTTATTTCTGGTCTTTGTCTATTGAAAGCAGGCTTTTCCTAGAGCTTTTTTTCTCTGCTGCTGGCATTTCTAGGTTGGCAACTTCTGCATCATCCAATCAGGGATATATAAGAAAAAAATAAAATCCAGAGAAACTACCACTGTGTGTCATTGCTTGGGTACCCAGGTCCTAACCAGTCTGCCTTCTTTTCTTTAAATTTCTCTCTTCTTGTGTGTGTGTGTCTGTATGTGTGCTTGTATGTATGTGTATATGTTTTACTGGGTTTTTAGTTATAATTAATGGAAAAGTAGGGAAGAATATGTCTACTCCATCTTTCTAGAAGAAGTCTGGCTATGTTTCAAAAACACAGTCATATGTTATTTTGCTCAATGCATATATCACCCTGATCTCATAAGATTATAATGGAGCCGAAAAACTCCTATCACCTAGTGAAGTCGTAGCCATCCTAACGTCATAGCACAATGCATTACTCACATGTTTGTGGTAAAGCTGATATAAACAAATGTACTTCACTGCCAGTTGTATAAAAGTATAGCACATACACTATGTAATACTTGATAATAAATGACCATGTTCCTGGTTTATGTATTTATTATACTATACTTTTTGCTGTTATTTTAGAGTGTACTCCTTCTATTTTTAAGAAAAAAAGTTAACCATAAAACAGCGTCAGACAGGTCCTCCAAGAGGTATTCCAGAAGAAGGCATTGTTATCATAGGACATGACAGCTCTATGCATATAATTGTCCCTGAAGACCTTCCAGTGAGACAAGATGTGAAGGTGGAAGGCAATAATATTGATGATCTTGACCCTGTGTAGACCCAGGATAATGTGTGTGTTTGTGTCTTAGTTTTTTTAAAAAATGTTGAAATAGTGAAAAAAAATATTAAAAATAGAAAAAATCTTATATACTAAGGATATAAAGAAAGAAAATACTTTTATACAGTTGTACAATGTGTTTGTGTTTAAAGCTAATTATTACTAAAGAGTTAAAAAGGTAAATAAAAAATTTTATAAAGTAGAAATGTTATAGTAAGCTAAGGTTAATTCACTATTAAAGAAAAACTAAATAAATTTAATGTAGCCTGAGTGTCCAGTGTCTATAGAGTCTAGAGTACTGTACAATAATGTCCTAGGCCTTTGCATTCACTCACTACTCACTCAGAGCAACTGCCCTATACAGGTGTACTTTTTAAATCTGTCTTTTAAGCTGCATTTTTATTGTATTTTTTCTATGTTTAGATGCACAAATACCATTGTGTTACAATTGCCTACAGTTTTCAGTACAGTCACCTACTGTACAGATCTGTAGCCTAGGTGCAATAGGCTATGTCATACAGTCTATGTGTGTAGTAGGTTTAAGTTCACTCTGTGATTTAACACAAAACGTTTCTCAGAATGTATCCCCGTCATTAAACAAGGCATGATTATACTTCAAGAATCTGATCATTTCTTAGTGCCTTCACCACTGCTGCTCTGATTCATCATCTCACTTGTACTTCTGCAATTGCTTCCTACTGGTATCTGTCCTGCACTTCTTACTCATGCTCGCAAACATTCTTGCTCCATAGAAGTAGCAATTCTATAAAAAGTAAATTCCTATCATCTTCTTCTTAACATTTTCCAGTGGTTTCCCATAGTACTCAGAATTAAATCCTAATTCCTTATTATGGTCCATAAGGTCCTATGTAACCTAGCCCTCTTGTCCTCTCGTCAATTCTCTTACTACTTTTTCTCATGGCTCAGTCAATACTGGCCTTTTGGAGTCTGTTTGTTTTTAGAACACTCTACATTTGTCCCCACTTAAAACTATCTCACTTGTTCTTATCTCTCCTAAAATACAACTTTCTTAGGTACTGACACAGCTTATCTCCTTATTGAATTTCAATGTCTGCTGAAATGAAATCTCCCAGAGAGGATTCTTATCAACCAGTCTTTATAGAATAGTACCGCCATTTGGTCACTTCCTATCACCATACCTTGTTTTATATTTTGATAGAAATAGTAAAATGATAGTCACTCAATAAATGTTAGTTGAATTAAATTAAGTCAACAAGTTCATGAGAAAAAACCGTATGTAAAAATTTTCTTATTATTTTTTATCAGTTTACTGAAAATTTATTTTAAAACACCTGGTATCAAGATCCATGCTTAAATGCGAGATAGTATCATTTTTATTTTTGACAAATAGCATTAACATTTTCAAAGGTATAAATATGTGGTCTTTGAATTGGAAAAAAAAAAAACTGTGACCTTTCTATACATTAATTTAAATGAGTTTGTAGATATTATTTTGAAATATTACAAAGTTTCACTTAATTCTATAATTTGAAATTATATTTTATGATTAAAGTAAGAGTGGGCAATTTAATTCTATTATTAAAAAGAAATGTTACTGTATCCCTGGGACTCTAGACAACACAGCCAATCTGTCAGTTTTTCAGTAGTCAGCATACCAGGAGTCACAGAACTGAACTAAACTCTTGGGCTCTATTTCCAATTTTGATTATGACTCACAGAGTAACCTTTGGAAAGTCATTTAACCTTCTGTGACTTTATCTTGTTATGAAAAGGAAAAAGCAACCCTTAACTCTCGTGAGTGTTAGGTACAGTAATTCATATCGGAAATCATTTTGAAGATCTTTATATGCACACAGCACAAATTACTATTTAAACGATTAAACCAAAGTCAACACACAACTCAAAGAATGTGGCCTTGATTCATATGTCCATCATCTAAAAGGTTATGAGTTCTTTCTTTAAAAACAGAATTATTTTCTAAAATCATTAAGGCAAACTTACTGCAAGCAGAAACAAAATAATCTATGATAAAGCCAATAGGTTAACCATATAAATACACTTTTATGCCTTTATCTGATTTTTAATCTTTATTTTTGTTGTATAATTTCTCAATTGCAAGCATCCTCGTAATCTTTTAGCAAGTAGACTCTGAAAATACTTTTTTTCTGTTGCATTCTAGAAACACACTACTGTTCATTTATTCTACATTTATGGAAGTATTACCATCTGTCAGAGAGATTGCTAGAAGTAGAAGCCACATACATGAGTATTTTATATCGTATAAGCAATCAAGTAGGGGAAAGAGCTAATGAACAAATATTACAATTTGAATACTGCTAAAACACACACATACCCCACACAAACATACTCTTTGGGCTTCTAAAGTTACTTGGGCACCGTATACGTTTGAGTGTTTAAAACCTTGCCGGATTTATTCTTACAAATAGATACTTAGTTTTAAAGATTTTTTTTCCTAAATAAGTAAAGGATATTCCTGTAACATGTCTTCTTATTTGACAAAATCAAATGTTTCACATTGGTTCTTTCAAGTACAAGGATGCTGCAATTCCCACTCTTTCATAGTTTCCAGATTAACAAATACATTTCCTTTTATCTGTTTTATCAAAACTTTTAATCAAATTTAGACTTTATGACTGAAAACTGCTTCATCTTGGTAAAGGTCTCTTTTGTTGAACCAAGTATTCAACTAACTTCTTTAAAGAAATGTTTTATGATTAAGTTGTTATTTTGTAATTTATTTCTCTACTTTCTTTCTTTAAAATGCAAAGGGTACATAATGTTAAATCTTCTTTGGGTAGCAGGACAAGTTGGCTATAGAAAGAACATTCAAGATGGCAATGGAGCCAGCAGAACAGAGCATTCTAGGCAGAGAATACAGCCAGTGAAAAGATGGACAAAGGACTGAAAACATGTCTTGTGCTTGTCAGTGGGGACTTGAGTGTGAAAGAAAATGTTACAGAGTAAGAGGGGAAATATAGTCAGGACTATAGTGGCAGACTTTATGATGATTTTTTACATTAATTACTGCACTCAATTCTCATAAATCCCCTGGAAAGTAAGGATAATTGTCCGCATTGTACAAATGAAGAACATGTCTCTCAGAGAAGATGAATCACAGGCTAAGATGCCGCAGGTGTAGAGTGGCGGGTTCTAGACTTGGACCCAGGTTCGTCTGTTCATTTCCCTTACCGCACCGAGCACTGAATGTGAAATTCTGGATTCTCTCCATCTTTTCTCATCCAAAGCCTTAAGGGAATTGTTTATCTAGGGATCATGGCATTAGGTCTTCCCTTCAAAGTAACAAAGACAGACAACATGGAATGCTTTTAATCAACTTATTCAGAAAATACTTATCCTGTGCTAGAGATTATGAATAGTGTGCTCCATAAAATGTTTTTCATTTATGGGGATTGCAACCAAACTGACCTAATGTAAACAAAATTGTATTGGTGTGGACTGGCCACTGAAGAATACAGGCATAGCTCAGGTCTGAAATGTGTACACTAAATTGAATCTTTTAATAAAACATGTTGATGAACATGTTTCATAGAACATGTCATAAACTATGTACTGTGTAGTATCGCAGAAACGAAACACGAGAAAAAGTAAAAAAACCTGTTTTGACCAGCTTAATTTTCAAAGAAAAAAATGAGAAAATAAGATTACAAACCTTTGGTTAACTGAAAAAAATGGAGATTATATTCCAATATAGAAATGAATTCATTGGGCACCCATAAGAATGAAAATCAATATATATATATATATATATATATATATGTATATACACATATGTGTGTATGTTTATTACCATGTAGGGCCAAGCTTTCCCCCATAAAGTAGAATTTTATGAAGGCTATGTTCTTTAGAGACGTATTACTTCACCCATTCACTGTTTCTCAATAGTTATGTAAAGAATTCATTCCTTGAGTATAAAACTCTGATATCATTGAAAAGGAAAATTCTTCTAACCTATAGCCAGTATTCCAGTTGTCACAGTTTAGTGATTTCAATTTAGGAAAACAAATTCTGAATGCACTGCTCTAAAATTACAGCTAAATAAAAAATCAGATTGAAACAATTAAATTCTTAACTTCAAAATATAACTTTCCTTCTTCCCTGGGTGTTTGTAGCTATATCCTATTTCTTGTTTTCTGGCTGCTTCTAAACTTCCAGGCAGAAGCAGATCAACGTTGAAAGGTATTGTGGAAAAAATACCTCATATAAGGAAGGAGTCCAGTCATGGAACTTTGAGTGATCAGCTCTAAAATCTTGGATGTGGCCCTTAGTATTTCTGGACCTTATCTCCCTTATATTATAATAGAATTGTTGAGATAAAAATCATTTGTGAATCTCAAGTTTTCATCACTTTTTTTTTCAGGGGAGGGGCTTTAGCTCTTTATCACTGACATAGATCATTCCACAATATGGCATGCTGTCTCAGGGAAAATCTTTAAAAAGGAAACATGATACGACGGCACAAATTACATTTTTAGGAATTTATCTCAAATGTATGCTCCCTTGATTGTAAATAAGGCTAATTGGCCTGGCAATGAATGGAACTTTGAAAACCCTGAACAGGATGCTGTATGATTATCCATCTGTCAGAAATGTTGATGCTACTTAGAGCATACAACTGTCTACATTCTGTATATATTTCAGAATACAATTTAAGATTTTTTTAAATTTTGTGATTATCTTTACATTTATCTTTAACCATATTTGAATGATAAAGGACAGATTGGTTTGATTCATATTCTTTAGTAAGCAAGGACATTGCTCAATAACAATAGTTAGATATAACATCAACTTTATCTGGCCAGTTAGAAAGATTTTGAAACCTACGGATGATATTTTAAAAGGGGCAAAAATAGGCAAAATGGAGCTAGGTATAATGTTAGGCTAGAAAAATTATTTTATGTACCTTGGCTTTGCTTAAACTTGGTCTAAATCATGGCTATAAGTATACTTTCTCTTAAAGAGAAATTCGTTTGTGACAGCTTGCCCATGTTTCATTGAATGCAATACTTTTAGTACTAACTATAAATATTTAAATAGAAATTTATAGTTTAGAAAATACTTTCTTTTTCAATATTTAATTTTATCTTCCTATAATTTTTTGGGGGGGTTATTAAAATTCATTTTATAGATAAGGAAAATCGAGGCCAAGAAAATTTAGATGAATAAACATTATAGAGCTAAGATACAAAACCAATTCTCTTATCTAAACCAAATGTAATTTGTTTATTTCTTGCTCTCTTCAAATCTAAGTTGAATAAATATAATTAATTCTTGGTCAAACTACATTTTTAAAATTCTCTACCTACATTTTAATATACTTAGGCAACAATTTATCAGATTTCAGAGTTCTTCTAGCTTGCATTACCTGACCTTGGTCTGAATTACTAATGAAAATATTAATGTGCCTCTAACTCAGCACACATATGAATTGCAGATACTTTACTTGTTATTCCATCAGCTGATGAAGGGTGTACTTATTATCACCATAAACATGAGCATTCATAATTTATTACATACAATATATGCTATGATCTACAAACTAATAATAGTTTACTTATACAGACTTTATGATTTATTTTGTATTTTTATATATAGTGCATTATCCTATTATAACATCATAATAAACTTAGAAGTATGAAAAAGTTTATTTTTGTCCCCATTTTATATATGAGAAAAATGAGGCCAAGATAAATGATGTGATATTCTGAGACCATGGAGTTAGATATTCAAATTTAGTGTTATTCAAATTTGCCTCAGCTTACCCCAAAACAAAACAAAACAAACTGTATTTTACTATTAGTATTCTCACAGGACATTAATACTGACAACATTTATTGATTTATGTATGCTGAAACATCTTTGCATCCCTGTAATGAAGCCCACTTGGTCATGGTGGATTATTTTTTTGATATGCTCATATTTGGTTTGCTAGTATTTTATTGAGGATTTTTGCATATTTATTCATAAAGGGATATCGGTCTATAGGTTTCCTTTTTTATTGTGTGCTTTCCTCACTTTGGTATCAAAGTGATCCTGGCTTCATAGAATGAGTTGGGGAAGATCCCCTCCTTCTTGATGTCATGGAATAATTTCTGCAGAATGGGTACCGACTCTTCTTTGTAGGTCTGGTAAAATTCATCTGTGAATCCATCTGGACTGGGGATTTTATTTTTGGAAGATTTTTTTGTTGCTGCTTCAATCAATAAATGTGATTCACCACATAAACAGAAGCAAAAACAAAGATCACATGCCCATCTCAATAGATGCAGAAAAAGCATTCAACAAAATTCAGCACACTTTTATGATAAAAACCCTTAACAAAATAGGCATAGATGGGACATTCCTTAAAATTATTAAGGCCATATGTGGCAAACCCACAGTCTGCATCATACTGACTAGGGAAAAGATGAAAGCATTCCTACTAAGAATTGGAACAAGACAAGGATGGCCACTATCACCATTTCTATTCAATATAGTGCTGGATGTTCTAGCCAGAGCAATCAGGCAAGAGAAGGAAATTAAGGGTATCTATATCAGGCAAGAGGAGGTCAAACTACTGCTTTATGCAGATGATTTGATCTTATACCTAGAAAACCCCAAAGATTCTACCAAGAGACTCCTGAAATTAATAAATAAATTCAGCAAAGTCTCAGGTTACAAAATCAATGAAAAAAAATCAATAGCATTCCTATACACCAATAATAGTCAAGCTGAGAGTAAAATCAAAGACTCAATACCATTCAAAATGGATACAAATAAAATAAAATACCTATAAATATACTTAAATAAGGATATGGAGGTCTCTACAAAGAGAACTATGAAACACTGAGGAAAGAAAGTGCAGATAATATAAATAAATGGAAAAATATATCATGCTCATGGATCCACAGAATTGACATTGTTAAAATGTCCATACTATCCAAAATGATTTACAGATTCAGTGCAATGCCCATCAAAATATGAACATCATATTTCACAGATCTAGAAAATATAATTCTATGCTTTGTGTAGAACCAACAAAGAGCACAAATAGCCAAAGCAATCTTAAGCAAAAGGAACAAATTAGGAGGCATCACATTACCACACTTCAAACTATACTACAAGGCTATAGTAACCCAAACAGCATGGTAATAGAGACATAGCACAAAAATAGAGACACAACTCATGGAAGAGAACAGAAAACCCAGATATAAAACCATCCAAATACAGCCAACTGATCTCTGACAAAGAAGACAACAAGTTACACTGGGGAAAAGAAGGCCTATTCAATAAATGGTGCTGAGAAAATTGGGTAGCCACATGCAGAAGAATGAAACAGGATCCATAACTCTCACCACTTACAAAAATTAATTCAAGATGGATAAGGAACTTAAATGTAAGGCATGAAACCATAAGTATTCTAGAGGAAAATGAAGGAAAAACTTTTCTGGATATCAGCCTAGACAAAGAATTTATGAAGAAGACCCTGGCCGGGAGCGGTGGCTCACACCTGTAATCCTAGCACTCTGGGAGGCTGAGGCGGGTGGATCGTTTGAGCTCAAGACCAGCCTGAGCAAGAGCGAGACCCCGTCTCTACTAAAAATAGAAAGAAATTAGATGGACAACTAAAAATATATAGAAAAAATTAGTTGGGCATGGTGGCAAATGCCCATAGTCCCAGCTACTCGGAAGGCTGAGGCAGGAGGGTCACTTGAGCCCAGGAGTTTGAGGTTGCTATGAGCTAGGCTGACGCCACGGCACTCTAGCCCAGGCAACAGAGTGAGACTCTGTCTCAAAAAAAAAAAAAAAAAGAAAAAAAAGAAGACCCTAATGGCAATCATAGTAACAACAAAATTTTAAAAATAGGACTTGATTAATTAAAAAAAAAACCTTCAGCACAGCCAAGGAAATAATTAATGGAATAAATAGACAACCTACAGAATGGGAGAAAATATTTGCAAGCTATACATATGATAAGGGACTAATAATCAGAATCTACAAAGAATTCAAGCAAAATAGGAAAAATTCAAACAATCCCATTAAAAAGTGGGCAAAAGGCATGAACAAAAGCTACTCAAAAGAAGATAGACAAATAGCTAGTAACAAATGAAAAAATGCTCAATGTCACTAATTGTCAGGGAAATACAAACCAAAACCACAATGAGATATCACCTTACCCTAGCTGGAATGGCTTTTATTAAAAAGCCCAGAAACAATAGATGCTGGTGTGAATGCAGAGAGAAAGAAACACTTTTATACTATTGATGGGACTGTCAATTAGTACAACCTCTATGGAACAGTATGGAGATACCTCAAAGAATGAAAATTTGAGCTACCATTTGATCCAGCCATCCCAGTACTGGGTATTTACCCAAAGGAAAAGAAGTCATTTTATGAACAAGACACCTACCCTTGAATGTTTATTGCAGCACAATTCACAATTGCAAAGATATGGAATCAACCCAAATGCCCATCAATTCATGAGTGGATTAACAAAATATGGTATATGTATACCATGGAATACAACTCAGTCATGAAGAAAGATGACTTAATGCCTTACACAGCAATTTGAATGGATTTGAAGACCATTACGCCAAGTGAAATATCTAAAGAGTGGAAAAACAATCACCATATGTAGTCACTATTAAACTGGAACTGAGCAATGAGCACACGTGTGTACAGAGGGAAGTAAAACTCAACCGAAATCAAGCAGGGGGGAAGGGGGAGGAGGGGATGGGCGAAAACCTACCTAACTTGTACAATGAGCAATGTCTGTGTGATTGGCACACGTATAACCATGATTCAAGCATTATTAAAGCAATCCATGTAACCAAAAATATTTGTACCCCATAATCTTTGGGGAAAAAAAGAACATATTGAGAACATTAAATGAATTCTTGGCAATTAAAAAAACTACTGACAAAAATCTAAATTATTTCCAGATACAACTAAAACTGCAAAACATAAACCTTGGAGAAAGAAAATGAAGAATTAATCATACTAATAGATAATTTATTTGGAAATTTAAATTTTGTTAAAAATATGAAATTTATTAAAACAATTAATTTACTGCCATAACTTTTTACTGGAAAAATAATGCTACATTTCATTGATCACTTAAATTAAGCAGACGAAACTATAAAAAAGAATGACTTCTAATTTCATCATTTTTATATTAGTGATAGATTTCATCCAAATTTTAGAATTCATTTTTGATACTCTCCATGTCATCTAAGGAAAACTTTTTGATCGAAACTGGCTTGTGTTACATAAAATATTCACACGTTTCTGGTACCTTCTTCCTCCTTAAGTAATCTTTCCATAAAATTCTTCTTCAGAAGCCAGCTTCTACCTCTGTATTAAACTTTTATCTAGAAAGTTAAAGTTTTATAAGGTTGAAAATTATAAAATATTAAAATGAAGATTGAAGTTCTAATATGTTCGGTTAAAGAAAGTAAGCTGAGGTTTTCCTTTTCTAAAATTCTCACTCTTTTCTTCATAAACAGTATGAGAACTGAAATACATTGCACTTCAGAAACTCCCTAGAGGACAAGAATGAGTGATCGATTTCTCTTTTATGTGTCATAACTGGCACACTAAAAATCAGTTAAAATAAATATTAATATGACCATTTATTACACTGATTTGAATTACTAATTTACTTTTTTATACCTGAGCTTAATTCTGGTGATGCAAACTTCCACTTCTTCAGCTCATGCAACATTCTAAAAATATTTTTAACTATGATCAAAAGATAAATATTAACCTGGTAATTGTTAACTATCAAACAATAACATTTTTATGAGAGCAATTTCACAATATTATTCATCATATAATTGCTAACATCTGAGTGGCATTTTATCATTTTGAAAGTGTTTTTATACGTGTTAACTAATTTTGTGGTAACAATTATTATTCCTAGGAAATTGAATCTCATATTTTCCATAGCTAATTGAACCAGATAAGTAACTCTTTGTCTAACTTCCTACATGGAATGTAAAAGATCACTTAGTATTGGTGACCGTAAGTAGATCAGTTGGGCTTCAATGCCAGGTTTGGCTCGAGTATAAAATATGTCACTGGGAAAGACATTAGAAGTGTTTAAGTCACAGATTTCTACAAAAATAGATGGGTAGGGTAGGGAGTTAGAGTATTCTACAAAATAATTGTTAAGGTTTTTTTTCATGCAAAAATTTGAGGCCTTATAAGTTACTGTTAATATTGCATAACTGTATC
The DNA here is from genome assembly GCF_000956105.1 of Propithecus coquereli. Taxonomy (NCBI): domain Eukaryota; kingdom Metazoa; phylum Chordata; class Mammalia; order Primates; family Indriidae; genus Propithecus; species Propithecus coquereli. The sequence continues at coordinate 787,744 of NW_012148919.1, read as the reverse complement.
ACGTATAGATTGCATGGTATTTCATTTAATCATAATTAGTAATTACTGTTTTTCCTATAACCGAAACTTCACAAGATGACCATCTGTTCACAATTATTTTTCTGTCTATACTCAGCAAACGAAAATGAATGACAGATAGTTATATCTATTATTGATAGTTGCCTTTGGCTCATCAGGTTTTACTTGTAATGAGAGAAAATCTTAGTGTTATTCTGGAATTCCTTCTACACAGTGTTCTTACACATTTTCGTTTACTTTCAGAAAACCAATTCATCATATACTCGACATTTACCCTAATGAAGTACATGAGTATTTACTATTAAAAGACAAGCACTTAATGCAGACTCTTCATGAATCAAATTTAATTCAATAGAAGGAAGAAATTTCCAACACTGTTGTTGTCTAAAGGAGGTAGTGAGTTACACATGAATTGAAATGTTTAAATCTCGGGTAACGAGGCACAAGATTATGCTGCTGTAGGAGAATTATTTGGACTAGACGAGTGGATGACTCAATTATTCTAGGGGTCTTTCCCATCTTTCATTTATGATTCTATGTGTCCTTCTGACATTATGGAATGTCTACCAATTTTTTCTGCTAACTTTTCAGATATGGTGGTAAATTGCTAAGGAAATACTTATTATCTACATTTGTTTTTTTGTGGGCTCGAAAAAATTCCTGACTTAAGAGTTAAAAATAAAAGTATTTTTTCCGTCTTTGGATTTATAGATTTTTTTATTTGTCAAACAAAAATAAGCTACATTTTTAAAGATTTTTTAAATTCTTAAATATAGAAATGTTTCCAATATTTCAGAAATCTAAATTTCCTAGGTTATATCTTTGATCTCCACTTTCTTTGCTGTTCAATGGGGCAATGAAGTTCAATCCAGTTCAAACAGGGATCCAGATTCCTGGAAAGTAGCAAAAATTCTGATGCACAGAAACTGTATTTGCTAAGTCAGCAGTGGAATTCAAAGTGAATGAATTCACAATCAAATATGTGCTGTAACTCCTCCTGTTGTAATATATTTTGTATCACACGTTTAAGGTCACAAATTATTCCCCTAACCATGAGACATCAAGATAAAATTACTACTTTTGCCCTACGCAAACTGGTGAGAAAGGAAAGGTATAATTTTGAAGAATGTTAGTTATTTCTCATGTATCTCCAGTATTTGTGAAGATTGTTTTGAGAGATATATTCAAAAGTAAGAGACCTTTTCTGTGATAGCAGCTAAACTATAAGAAAAAAACCTCAATATATTCATCTTCCAAATTTAGAAGTCAATATCAAAATGAGGCTTTCCAAAATTTGTAGACATTGCTTAAAATTTGATTTTAATAAAATCACATATTTTACTGACAGTTAATTTTTAATATATTTTGAATACATAATTTTGTGTGCCACTATTTAGTAATATAAACTGTTAAAATGTATATTTTAAAAACTCTCCTTTTATTTCCCCTAAAAAGAGAAAACTGTCTAACTCAGATATTTTCCTAAATCAGGCTGCCTTCCTCATTCTCACGTGCACATATATAAGCCTTAAGTTCACTTCAACATCATTGCAGGTGGTAGAGGCACCAACCAAGTACAAAGTACTGTTTTTGAATATGGAAAATATAAAAATATGGATGAGATATTCTCATATTATCTTCTGGATGATTTATTATTTAATGTTTTACATTTATATTTATGATAAATCTATTGTGATCTTCACAATAGCCAAGGTATAGATTCGTGAAAACGTTCCTCAGAGAAACAGACCAGTAAATTAGATTGAGGAAAACATGGAAAAGCTATTTATAAATGTGAGATTTATTATTGAAGAAAAATGCAGAATTTCAAAAAATAAGATATGGGATCTAGAAGATACAGAATATAGTAGATTTTATAACTAGAATATAGAAAGAGGTATTTAACTGTAAGACTCTTCCAGGAAATGTAACATTTAGATTTAGTGGAGTCTAATGTATCTAGTGGGTAATATAAGATGTGAAAGATAGGTGAGAGCCAGATCTGGGGAGTATGAAATGCGGCTTACAGGATAAGCAATGGGAGACACGGAAATCTCTATGAGAAAGTGAAAATAAGATATGTGTTTCAGAAATATAATTCAGAAAATTTTGTCAAGTGTATATTTTAGCAAAAAAAAGAGGTTAAAGATAAGGAAATTAATTATGATACTATTGTGAAAGTCTACTTAAAATAATAAAAGAAGAATTTAAAAAAGTGGGAAACAATTCTGGAATAAAAGAAATTAATAACTAATTTAGTATAAAAGTAAAAGAAGGGGAATCACTGAAGAATCCTCCAAGGTTTTGTATTAATCATGTTTGTAGATTCTGTATTGGTTATTTGACATCTGTCGCTGTCAACCACTTCACTAGATTGCTGAATCACAGGGCCAGACTAACGACTACACATGTCCACACTTTCCTTGCAAGCGGCTTTGGTGGGCACGAGAAATTCATACTGTCATAGTGTATTACAATTTCCCAACCCCTGACTCAGACCTGCCCGCTCAAGTGTCTGATAGGGAACACTTCCACCTAGTTACTTCCTGCCACCAGAGTCACAAAGGCATAGTCCCAGTTCCGTCTGCTCCCTGACCCTGCATGTGACAGGCTTTGTGTGGCCTGTGTGGCATGTCATGCCTCTCATGTCAAGGGAAAATGTGATATTAAACACCTTCTTTGAATGGTATTATTCTCTCTGTCGTTTCACTTAGTCACCTTTATAAATTAATACCCAGGTACAATACAGTTTTCTGTTCTAAAATATAAAATACCTGGGGAAAAAAATAGGTTGTGAATAGGTTCAAGTGAAAGAGTTGGGAAAGAAACTGCATTGACATTTATTATATGTCACACACTGTGGTAATTACATACATAATATCATTTACATTTAGTGATAATGGCAGGATAGAGTAATGAGATAGACATTATTATCTCAATTTTATGTAGAAGAAAAAACATATCATAAAAAATAACTTAACCTGCCATGGTAAATTTTAACTGATAAAAATAGAATTATTACTAATGAAATAAATAAGTATTTGTTCTGAAATTTAATTTGATGTAAGTGTACAGTACGTATTATTTTGTTTCTAGATTTTTCTCAGAGTTTTGTATGTGAGAGTCATCCTTGTTCTGTGTAGCAGTAGTTCATTTTTTTATTGCTTTATGGTAGTTCAGTGAATAAGTATGTCACATTTTATTTTATATATTCTATTGTTGATGGATATTTGGTAGTTTCCAGTTCATGTTATTACAAATAATATTTCAATGAACATTGTTTTCCATATGTTTTGGTTCACTTATATAATTATTATATTCTTTAAGTGTACATATTTAGGATTAGATCTGCTGGGTGATAAGGTATGTGTGTGTTCATGTTTAGCATATTCTGTCCAACAGTTTTTCATAGTGATTCTACAAACTTGCATTCACACCAGTAATTACCCTGCATCTTTTAAAATACTAGATATTGAATAGTCTTTTCTTTCAAAAATTTTAGCCATTCTCCTGTATATTTACTATAATAATATCTCATTGCTTTAATTTGCATTTGATGGGGGGGCATTTTGATGTCACTTTCATAAAGTACCTGTTCAAATATTTTGACATTTTTTAAAAATAGAATTTTTGTATCTTTCTTACATAAAAAGTCCTTTATATTTTCTAGATACAAGTCCACATTTGAGAATATATATTGCAAATATCTACTCAATGGCCTGCCTTTTCATTCTTTTAATGGTGTGCTCTGATGAAGTTTTAAATTCCATTAACATCAAATTTATCAGTCTTTCTTCCTTGTGCGTCCTATATAAGTAGCCTTTGCCTGCATCAAATTATGAAGATATTGTCTCATATTATCTTCTAAAATTCTGTGGTTTCATCTTTTAATTTACATCTATGATACATCTTGAATTGATTTTGAATATGGTGTGAAATAAGTGTAAAGATTTTTTAAAAGCTTTTTTTGCACAGATATCCAACTGATCTAGCATTATCTATTAAAAACATCATCTTTCCCTTTTACATTGCAATTGTGATTTTATCATGTATCAGGTGTTGTAGATGTATGGCTTTATTTCTATTTCAATTAATTGTTCATCTAAGCACCAATAAAATAAAATTACTTTAGCTTTAAAATAAATATTGATATTTTGTACAATAACTCTTCAAGATTGTTTAAACTATTCTTGATCCTTAATAATTCCTTAAAATTATGAAGTCAGCTTAACTTCCACCAAAAAGATGGGATTTTAATTAGAATATCAGTAAATCTCCAGATAATTTGAAAAGAATTAATACATTAATTACATTAATTCTTACCATTCCTGAATATGGTATATCCTCTATTTATTTATTTTTTTTAATCAAACTTTCTTTTAGTAATCATCAGTTTTCAGTACAGAATTGCACAGTTTGGGTTAGATTGGATGTTTATAACTTAATCTGTTTTGTGTTTCTTATAAAAAGCATCTTTTATTTTATAATGGTTTATTCTAATTTAGAGAAGTAATAATGAGTTTATATAGTGACTTGAATCCAGAAAACTTATTGAATTAAGTCTTTAATTTAGATTTATCTGCAGAACAGTTCAGTTATTTTGTTTGTTTTGGTTTGGTTTTGTTTCTTGGTCTTTTGACTCTGTTTGTTGATACGCTTGGTAGTTTTTATTGAAGGCCAGATATTATGTACTAAAATTATGAAGATTGTTTGTAATATTATCTTTCTACTGTGACAATTTAATTTTCTTTTGATAAGAAGATAAAATACGGACAGACAACATATTTACCAGTGAAGAAAGTCCAACTGCACAGTTTGTACTTGCTCTGAGAATGTAACCACAGAGTGGTTACAGTTAAAATCCTGGACCTTTGTCTGTACTCCTCCTCCTTGGCAATCTGAATTCCAGTTTTTTTCCTGACTAGTAACGTGAGATATCTAAAATTTTTTTTTAATTTTTGGCCTCTAGACGTTTTTTACCACTCAGTTTATTAGAGTCACTTCCAATACCTGAACAATTATTAATTATTAATCTCTTCAGGGATTAAAATGTAGGCAGAATGTCAAGCTCTTCATCTTTGTTCCCCTTTTATCGAAGGACGTGGATCCTTAAGTATTGGCTGAGTTGGTAGCCCTAAGTCAATTTTTCTCTTCATAGTAAGGCTGTCACACTCCAATTAATGGGGATTTTTATTTGTTTGTTTAGCATCCACGCCCTGGCCTGTCAATTGGCGAAGGACTTGAGAGAAAAAAAGAAGCTTCAAGTATTAAATATAAGGGCTCATCTCAATTATCTCCCCTCCATTCCAGGATCTTGCATCCCTGAATCCTTGTTGTTTTGGTCTGTCTTTTAGTATGCATTCATGTTTATTTTTACTTCACCTTGTTATTCTTTTATTTTTAATTGACATGCAATCATTGCACATATTTATGGGATACAGAGTGCTATTTTGATACATGTATAAAACATGTGATGATCAAATCAGGATAATTAGTATATCAATCCCCTCAAATATTTACCATTTCTTTGCATTTTGAACATTCAAAATCCTCTCTTCTAGCTTTTTGAAAACATGCAATAAATTATAGTTAACCATATTCACCCACAGTGCTGTAGAACACCGGAATTCATTCCTCCTAACTGTGATTTTTGTATCCCATAAATAACCTCTCCCCATTGTTCCCTCCCCCACTACCTCTCCCAGGCTTTAGGTATCTATTACAACTACACAATCAAAAGCATAAATATTGTGTTTTTCTAAACATAAAAAATTTGAATGGCAGTAGAAAATCCATATGGAAGTATTAATATCTATCTTAAGCTCATGAGAATTTTTGAGGTAAATATGAATATTTTAAATTTGTGATTTATTTATCTGAATTTAACAGTAAATTATTGGAATGATTTAGATGTAAAAGTAAAATGATTCTCTACATATATTTGTATTACATGCAACATGTTAAGAAATTATTTATGGTATATAAATATATTGAACTAGAAATGCAGATAAAATCTTCTCAACAAGACATTCAACATTTTTCCTACTATTCTGTTTAAGTAAAACTTCAAATGTTCACAATTAATTAGTGCAAGATACAAAATAGAAACTCAACAAGTGAATATAAATGTAAATTGATGATTGAGTAAATATAGCATCCATCCATATCTGTCTTATCAGAACTTTTACTTGCTTAGTTTATCATTTTTTTTAATATTTTGAACTTGCCTCTTTAGATGAATATACTATTTTTTATCAGTTTCAATAATTTCATCCCAATCACATTGGTGTAACAGAATTGGATTCTAGTTATATGAACACATTTAAAGTTTGTTAGAAAAGAAAAAGGACTTAAAAATTAAATGCATCTGTTTTTTCAGTTATCATTTTTTTCTGTGTTCAAAAGTATGTGAAGCTTTCTTTGATTTTTGTTTTAACTTAATAAAGAATTTTATTCTATCTTCTAAAGCTCTTTTTTTTCACTGTGGCCTTCCCAGTGACATCATGATTGTCTCCTTGAGATACATGGGACTGTTAAATTTCACCACAGATTCTGACCTTTTGTAATTGCAATTCGGTCTCTCCTTAACACAACTCAGCTTTAATTTAACAGTGATTTCAAAACTTTATCAAAAATTCTAAGTGTCCAGATCCATCTCTGATTGCTTCTCTTTAAATAGACTGTTGCACATTCAATGTGTAAGGCCCTTAAGACACACACAGTGTCTTCTACATTCCAATATTATCTTTTTCTGGGAGTGATTTTATTTCAGGCAGCCACTCCACAGACTGCATTAATAACAAGTGTATAATTTTTATTTTCAGGAAGCATAAATCTTATATTCTATATAAAACTGCAATTACAACTTTTATAGATTTTATCATTTACTACAACTTTATTGGCACCATCACATGGCTTCTGATTTGATCAACATAACTAATGAATTTTTACATATAGTAATGATTGTATCATTATTTTCACTCATACCTTCATTTTTCCATGCCATTTTGTTCTGTAAAATCATATCCAACAAGCATGATGATAATTCTCAAATTCCACCTCACTTAATAGCATACCGTATCATAAACTTCCATATGAGTAAAATAGGATTTTGATATTGCAAGTTCCTGATTTTACAAAATGTTGTAACCTCACCTTTTAGCTCCAAAGAAATCCAAGAAAGAAAGAGAAAACTGTCAGGATAATATTGAATTCATTCTAATTTTGAAAAAAAAAGCATACCAAATATTCAGTACCTCATTTGTAATAATACATCTTACAAACTACCTCACAATTGACTGCAATTGTTTAGCTGCATTTGAGACATGTTGCTTTGGAAAATAAATTTTGAAAATATCAAGTTTACCCTTAGATTATATTTGTAGGTGGGCTTATATAATTGGATGATTTCTTTTTCATCCTAGGGTCTGACTCATTCTTAAACTCATCGGGGCTAATTCAAAACAACACAAAACATCAAAACTATACGATGTTGTTTTCATCATTAGGAAAACACCCACTGAAGTATTAATCTAATAATCATAGGTTATAAAAAATTCTTATCCTGAGAATTGATTATCAAGCTTTAGATAGAGAATTAATGGACATGAAGACAGACGGAACAAAGCAACAACTATTTATGAGAAGTAATTAACTAGCATGAAAACAGAATGAACAAAGCAACAAGTATTTATTTTGGCCAGTTAGAACAAAAATAATCCTAGATTTCTTGGATAAAAAGATTAGTGAAACAGCATTTGCCCTCAGGGAGTGCAATGTTTTTTAGAAGTATAATATAAACTAAACCATATGCATTTTTTAAATGGGTTAAATTTCATGAACATAAGTGAGAGCAAGGAAATCAATAAGGGTGCTTGTGTATAATACTTACATCACCATAGTAAGTTGGGGGTGATGTGAGATGATCTTTTCAAAGGTGAATAGTAAATACATATAAATTTTGTAGTGCATTTCATGTTAACATTTACAGAGGTTTTATAATTTGTCATTCAGAAGCTACTGTTTAGCCTTGGCCCCCCACCTATTGTGATAATCCCTATAGTTGTTGTCATGGCTGTAATGTTTCATATTTTTAATTGCTTGATTAATATTCATTTAATTGTAAGCTTCACAAGGTATAATAACTGACCATTGCATTCCATTGTACTTGTAGTGCCTAACACAGTATCTGGTAGAGTAAATATGTCTTGAATAAATGAACAAATATAAGAAATAATTAACTTAGTCACCTCCTAATACTAATGCACAGGACACTTGCCTGCCCATCCATGACTTAGGTCTACAGAAGGGTGAGAGAAACTGACTCTTACACAATGTCTCCTTGATGGTGTTGCCTAGATACAGAATTAAGTCTAGAGTTTGACAAATTTTGACTAGTGTGAACATGTGTGAAACCACCACCTCATCCTACATTTTATTTCCAACATCCATGAAAGTTACTTTGAATCCCTTTTCAGTCAACCGCCCATCAAGCTCCTAGATCAGGCAAAGACTGATACAATTTCTCACCATGGATTCCTTTGATCTGTCATAGGACTTCATATGAACAGGATCATACAGCATGTTCTTTCTGTATCCAGCATCTTTTGCGTGTTTTCAACATTCATCGTTTTTATTCCTGAGCATATAATTCCATTGTATAAACCTATCACGTTTTGAAATCACTCATTCCTTTGTTGGATTGGTTCTAGATTTTGTATATTTTGAATAAAGCTGCTGGTCATCTGATTCTTGTTTATAATTCTTGGAATTCTAACCACAAAATTATCAAATCTATATGTCGTTGATATCATAAGGGAACTCTGAATTTTTTGGTCTGTTGCTGTGTGCATAGGGAGTAGAAGATATAGTTTATAAATTTTATCCTCAAAGAGAGTTGGCCCAAATAAATCAAACTCGTTGACCCTGTTACCTTCTTGTGTTCTGAAATCTATTACAAATTGGTTTAGTGTCTGCTCAGCTGCTGCATTGTTAACTCCTAACCCAACTTCGATTTTCCTTATACTAGTTCTTCAATATGAACCAGAGTCACTATATAATTAACACCAATATAGTATGAGAGGGAATGAGAGAGAAAATTGGGGAAAGTAAAGAGAAAATAGCATTGATTGTTACTTCCTTTGTTGCTTTCTTTCTGACATTTCTTTAAAATTTGTATTAACATATCTAATGTTTTTTGCAAACTTGCTATATGCAAGACTCTAAGTCTGAGACAGGCTTTTCTATGACCAACATAGCACCACAAGTTTCTTGCCTTTAAGAAATTTACAATCTAGCAGGATAGATTTATTAAATAAGTAAAACACAATTATAATTTTTAAATGTCCTTTTTTAAAAAAATTTCAGAATATTATGGGGGTACAAATGTTTTGGTTACATATATTGCCTTTGCACCACCCAAGTTGGAGCTACAAGCATGCCCAACCCCCAGACATCATGCACCATATCCATTAGGTGTGAATTTACCCATCCTCTCCTCCCCCACTCCCACCTGCCCTATGCCCTGTGAATGTTACTTCCATATGTGTGGATTTAGAAGAATGAATTGTGGTTTAAAAGGATAGAGAGAGTGATTTTGGCAGGCACCTGGCTCATGATCAAATCATGCTGACTTGATATTCCAAGCCTGTTTATTGACTCCAAGACCAGAGCCATCAGGAACAATGATACTTGAATAGTGATCGATCTGCGTTTCTTTCTTCAGGATTCTTTTGTGTTTATGGAAAAATATATGATTTTAACTATGGCTGTATATATTAATAGAGGCCAAGTTAAATACCACATAAATTACTAAAATTTTGCAGTAATTTCATGCAGGAGTTCATATCCTTGGGTGACTGAAGGTCAAGCACCTTGTTTATAGGGGATGACTACAGCATCATTGACAGCTCCAGGTTCCTAACTAAATTTCTCTAGATTAAGGCATGTTAGCAAATTCTCCCTACACCTGAGCCATATCGGGCAGAGAACTACAGAGTGGGAAGAGGTGGTAAGTGTCTGATTAAGAGTGAAAGAGTGAATGCTTAGGGCTTTGTCTATTCCTACCACAATCAGTGACAAGAAAACAGCCATTGTTTTATTTCATTTTATCTTTGATTAACACTGGGAAAGGCATACATCTTGCAGCAGCAATTACCATTTAAAATAAAATTTTAAGGACAGAGGAAAGTTTTAGGTAACAAAACATTTCCCATTGGGTTTTATTTTTTAAATCCATGTGTTTGAGGGCAACCAACTGTGCAAAGAGGAGTAATGTAAATCCGTTAAAACCAGAACATTTACAGATTTACTTTAATGCCAGGAACAGTGCCTTCGTTCAATGACACCTGAGCATCATCGATGCACAGGCTTAGCAGGTGGATTAGCAGATGGTAGTCAAATTCCCAGGTTTACCACTAATATTCATTGCTTCTTCAAAACCAAGATAAAGCAAAAAATACTTAAAAGAGAAGGCTAAGCATATATCAACTCCCGTTATGTAGACCAGTGAGCTAAATTTTGCATTCTACAGTGATTATCTGGGGGAAATTAAAGCATTAACTAAAGACATTGATAAATATTTCTATCAATTTGCTCAGACAAAAATGTTTTTTAAACTACAGACTATAGCATAATTATTCAAAATAAACGGTAATTAACTGAACTAAATCAAGCAACACAAGGGTTTGCAAATTTGCCCTGTGGTTTACCAGCTGTGCTTTTTACTGTCTGCACTGTGAATTTCCACTCATGCTTTGAGTTCTCAAGAGGTGGTAGAAAATTGAAGCATGTTTTAGAAACATATTAAGGGTAAAATTACTAATTTAGTCATTCTAAATCATCTGGCAATGAGAGATTTATTTTTTAAATAATCATTATGAAGCAAGTTTAACGAGCCTTTATTGGGCACCTACTATATGTCAGGAACTGTGTGAAATATGGAGATATGAACTTAAGACATTTAGAGTTCAAATAGAATTTTAAAATAAAGAAAATTAAAAAATCATAAATGGTTTAAATCCAGGCTATAGAGAAATAAGCAGAGAAATAAGCAGAATTCCTTGTATTTTTTTTTGTCTGTGGTCTGTGGCCTAGGCTTAGAGAACAGTAGCCTGGTCATAGCTCACTGTAATTTTGAACACCTGAGCTCAAGTGATCTTCCCTTCCCTGATTCCCATGTTACTGAGACTGCAGGCACATGCCACCATGTCCCGATAATATATTTGTTTAAATTTTTTGTAGGTATGGGGTCTTTCTACCTTGCCCAGGCTTATTTCAAACTTCTGGCCTTAAGTGATCTTCTCATCTTGGCCTCCCAAATTGCTGGAATTGTAGGTATTAGCCACCAAGCCCTGCCCAGAATCCTTATTTAATGCTACGTTAAGCAGAGGTTTGGAAATCAGAAACTCCATGTACCCCCTCTGTTTTGGCCATAGATTCATAATCCTTCCTTGGTAGTGAGAAAGGTTTACTCCAGGCCTGATAACACTGGGAAAATTTTCTCTTACTTGCTTCTTAGCATTGGGAATAGGACTTACAAAGCATGTTACAAAGAGCCCTTGTCAATATTGAAGCTGGCACATTACGACCTATGCTAATTTTTTATATTTCTATCTGTAACCACAATCTATGTTATACTTCTGATGAAAGTGGCCAGATTACATCATAACAGAATGAAAAACAATCATTCTATATAACAGCTCTTAAATACTAATCTATCCAGCTACCTAGACATGTCTCCTTGCTCTAAGAGTCATGTTTTCATTATGATTCCAAAAGCATAGTCTCTAGTGTTTTAAATATAACATAATATTTATCAAGCATACACTATGTTCTAGGCACTCACTAAGGCACTGGGGATATTGCATTAAGAAAATCAAGTCCCTGTCTTCATAGTTGACACGTTCTAGTTTTCACAAGATTCAGCTTTATAAACTGATTCAACTGGACAAGCTGTCACTGCATGATCATCTAAACAGTCACTCAACAAGTATTCAACATCTACCCAAAAAACACTAGTAGAAACTGGGGAAACATGTCAAAGCATTTTCAAATTATGCTTTAGAGAGAGAAAGATAACATGTAAAAAGTATCCTCTATTTGGTGTTTATTTTATGTAATATTGAACTAATAGCATTATCTCACTTAATTTTCACAGGTACTACTTTTTTACCATTCCTATACTGTTCTGTTTTTATATTACTATCTATTTTGTAGGTAGAATATTCAGGCTATGAGAAGAGGAGACACTTGCCAAATGTCATTCAGCACTAAGGGTTACACAAAGATTTGAACGTTGTCTGGAGCAAGACTGTGAGGAAGGAAGAGTAACTTTGACATACAGATAACCTCCTTCCCAGGCTGCGGTCCAAACATGGAAAATCATTCAAGTGGAATTTTTTTTTTTTTTTTATCAGATGGGAAAAGGGTAGGCAGCGCTAGGACAGGGGCTGAATGACAGATTCCTAAAAAATGGTCCTTGGTGTGGCTCTGGATTTCACAGTTCTTTGAAAGTTACTGAAACACATAAGCAATAGGACATGTCAAGAGTTGGGGAATCCAGATATTGCGCTGGAGCCTGGGAGAGCCACTTCCTTTCACCATTTTGTCCACAATAACCATCCCTCCCATAATATGGCCAACAGTGAAACAAAATTTTACCCAAACCTAGAAGGATATACAGAAGAAATGAGAAGCTATGATGGTCACCCCATGGAATCAGGTAAGAAGGAAAATTCCTGAAACACTGGCAGGCCTGCACAGTGACCTGTCCAGATATGCCAACCCTCTTGAGAAGCTCTACCAGGTTTCTACCGAGAAGATCTGAGAAAAACCCGTCTTGCTTCCATCAGGAAAGGGGAAAAGAAGTAACTACATTGAAATACCCTCATAGCACTCTGTTCTCCTTAACAACTCCTGACCTCAATGGAAACTATGAAACTATTTTATAGGAATATATCCTATAGGGAGTTTATCAAAACCTAACTGACCTGAGGGAAGTGAAATATCCAGATGAGGCCCCCGAAAAGATCGAGACCTAATTGTAGGACCATACAATGTTTCCACAATGCCTACGCCCTACCACCACATCAATAATATCCCTGTATAATAAAAAGAGATCATAGCTAAAAACCATGCAAGCCTTACAATCTATTTAAGGAGGTCCTAGGGACACTCATAGATAATAGGGAAGACAAAAACAAAGGTACCAGAGGGAATTTTAGCCTCTGACACCATAGTAACAGCAAATAGTAAACACATTCTAATTTCTAGCCAGATAAAAATAAAACCTCATTTCCTTTTACTTGACACATCATGTATGGCTTTTAACAATAACAACAACAACAGCAACAATAACAACATATATATATATATACACACACACACACACACACACA
>NW_012148919.1:717826-774037 GCF_000956105.1 Propithecus coquereli | reverse complement strand
ATTCAGTTCTACATAAAGAAAGGAAGAGTATTGGAGAAGGAATAAGTGAAGGTAAAATAACTTTTGTTTATTCTTTATTTAACAGATAATAATTTGTTCAAAATAATAATAACAGCAAAGTATTTGTTGGTTAGAGCTCATGGATAAGTGAACTGAATGACAGCCATGTTATAAGCAATGAGAGAGAAGAATTGGGAATACTCTGTATAAGGTACTTGTACTACCTGTGAAGCAGCACAGTGTTATTGAAAAGGGACTTGGATTACTCATAAATGTATATTGCAAACTCTAGATAAATTGCTATTTTTTTTTAAAGATGTATAATTGGTAGGTTATAGAAGAGAAAAAAGGAATCATATAAAAATCTCAGTTAAACATGAAAAGAGTGGGAGACAAAAAAAAACAACAAACAAGGACAACACATAGAATATATTATAGTTACAAATATGGTGGATAAAAATGAAATTATTAATAATAAGCCACTTTAAATCTGAATAATCTAAATATAATAATTAAAATACAGAAGCTCTAAGAGTGGAAAAATTAAGACCCATCTGTATGTTGTGTAAAAGAAACCCACTTTAAATATAATGACACATATTGATTAAAAGTAAGGGATGGAGAAAGATATACTAGGCTAACATTTATCAAAAGAAAGCTGGAGAAGCTATATTATTTTTACTCACAGCAGACTTCAGAGAAATAAAATTTATAAGATATAAATAGCTGCATTACATAGTGATAAAAGGGTCAATTCTTTAAGAAGACATAACAAACTTTAATATGTATGTGCCTAACAATAGTGTCAAATGTGTGAGGCAAAAACTTATAGAACTTCAAGAAAAAATAGATAACTTCATGATGTTGGAAACTCCAACACCTATCTATAAGCAATGGACAGATACAACAGGCATAAAATGAGTAAGGATTTTACAATAAATATAACCATCAATCAACTGGATCTAATTGACCATTTATAGAATATTTCATCAAACAACAGAAAAACACACGTTCTTCTCAAGCTCATATAGAACATTCATCAAGATATATTAATATGACAATCTGGGCCATTAAACTCACCTTAACAAATAAAAAAAAAAAACAGACATAATGCAAAATATGCTCTCAGACCACAGTGGAATTAGGGTAAAAATCAATAAAAGAAGGATAGCAGGAGTGTACCTAAATATTTGGAGATATTGGAGACCACTAAATAACAGATGGAACAAGAAGAATTATCAAGGTAAGTCTAAACATATTTTAACTAAATGAAAATGAAAATTCCATTTATTAGTATATGTGGGAAGCATTGAATGCAGTACCTAGAACAAAATGTATGTCATTGAATGTATATATTTTAAAACAATAATTTATACCTCAACCCCCAGAAACTAACAATAGAAGAGAAAATTAAATCTAAAGTAAGCCAGAAGAAAATAAATAATAAAAATCAGAGCAGAAATAAGTTTAATTGAAATCAGGAAATTAGAGAAAACTAGAGACCAAAAGCTGGCTTTTTGAAAATATCAGTAAGATTGATAAAACCCTACTCAGACTAACCAAAATAAAAACAGAGAAGGCACAAATTACTAATATCAGAAATAAAAGAGAGATCAACACTACTGATCCCAAGGATATTAATGGTTGTTTAAGAAATATTATGAACAGCTCTATGCTCACAAATGTGATAACTTAAATGAAATGGGCCAATTTCTTCGAAGACACAATTTACCAAAACTCACACAAAGAGAAATAGATAATCTGAAGTGTTTAAATAAATTGAATCAAAAATTAATAACAATCCAAAACAGAAAGCATGGAATGCCCAGATATTTTTCACTATCTGATTAATTCTACCAAACATTGAAAGAAGAAAGGATGCCAGTTCCCTACAATAATCTATTCTAGAAAGTAGAAGTAACAGAACATTTTCTAATCATTCTCTGAGGTCAACAGTACCCTAAAAACAAAACCAGACAAAGATATTACAAGAAAAGAAAACTACAGACCAATATATCCCATGTGCATAGATGCCAAAATCCTGAACAAAATATTAGTATATAAAATGCAATGATGTATAACAATAATTATACGCAATATCCAAGTGGAATTTATTCCAGGTACAGGAGGATGCTTCAACATTCAAAAACCATTTTGTGGCATTCAGCAATCACATCAATAAGCTACAGAAGAAAAATCTTAGGGTTATATTACTAGATGCAGAAAAAACATTTGACAAAATTCATAACCTATTTATGATAAAAGTTCTCAGCAAACTAAGAATGAATGAGAACGTCTCAACTTGTTAGGTCTGGCAGAGGGTAAATAGGTGGCAAGGAAGTGGCTAAACACAGCGAGCGGGAACCGAGTGAATTGTAGCTAGGACCCAAATTGCACCTAGGAACTGTTCCCTGGTGAGAACGTACACAGTAAAAAGTTCCTAATAACCTTTAACTGACCTAGAGCTCATAACCACCTAATTAGCATGGCATAGGGGGAGCTTTGTGAAGAATTCTGGGGAAGATGCTCCTGTAGAAAGGGAAACTTTTACATAATGGACCTGCTAGGTAACCCATAATGTGATCTATTCTATAAACCCAACCTGTCAATCACCCCAAAAGGCAGGAAAAGACAACCAATCCTGACAGGAGAAAGGCGGGACAAACCAGCGAGCTTATAGAAGGCAGTGTGTGCTCAGACTTTGGTCTTTCTGCACTCGTGGAGACTGACCTTTCCACTCTCTCTAGAACTTATTTTCACTTTGTGTAGCTTCCTTCTTTACTTTCATTCTTTTTTTGTGTGTGATAAACTTTGTGTAAAATTGCTCTGTGTTGTGATCACTCTGTCATCAGCTCTACTTGGTACCAGTACTCATTCTTGACACTGGGAATTGGGGGACCAGGGAACATCTATTCAGACGAACCTAACAAATTTTGCAATCAATATTTATAAAAACTTTGCACCTAGCATCATAATAATGATGATAAACTAGATCCTTTCTCCCTAAGATAGGAAAAAAATCAAATATACCCCCCTCACCATTCCTATGCAACATCATAGAAGTTCTACCTAATGCAATAAGACAAGAAACAAAATAAAAAGCATAAAGATCAGAAAGAAAGAAATAAAATTGTCTTCGTTTGCAGATAATGTGATTGTTTATATAGAAAATCCACATAAAATTTGACAGAACAACACTTAGAATAACAGATGGTATACAAATATAAAAGTTGCAGGATACAAGGTTAACTAATAAAAGTCAATTGCTTCCCTATATACCAGCAAAGAAAAATCTGAATTTTAAATTTAAAACACAACATCACTTTCATTAACAAAAAATGAAATGCTTAGGTAAAAATTATATTTATGTATGGAAGTCTCAATAATATTGAGATGTGAGTTCTCCCAAACCTGATCTGTGGATTAAATACAATCCTTATCAGAAACCAAAAATCTTACTTTGTGGAAATTGACAAAATGTTTCTAAAGTTTATATGTAAATGCAAAAGATACAGTGCAATATTTAAGAATAAAAGCAAAGTCAGAGGACTAACATTACCCAAATTCAAAACTTCTTATAAAGCTACAATAATCAACACACTGTAGTACTAGTGAAATAATAGACATATAGATCAATAGAAAAAAATGGAGAACTTAGAAATAGACCCACACAAATATAGTCAACTGATCTTTCATGAAGCAGTAATGACAAACCGATGGAGAAAGGATAGTTTATATATATACACGCACACATACACATACACACACACACACACACACATTAAACAGCGTTGCAACAACTGGACAACTAAATGCAAAAAAATGACTCTAAACACTGACCTTACTGTTTTCACAAAAATTAGCCAAAGTAGGTTATATACATAAATGTACAATGTAAAAATGTAAAACTCCTAAAATATAATATAGGATAAAATTTAAGTGACCTCAGGTTTGACAGTGAGTTTTTAGACATAACACCAAAAGCCTGAAAAACTTGGTAAGTTGGACTTCATTAAAATTAAAACTTCTGCCCTACAAAAGATTCTTACGAGAATTTAAAGGCAAGCCACAGAATGGGAGAAAAGTTTTGCAAAACATTTATCGGAGGGATATATGGGACTGTATAAAGGGATTGTATCCAAAATACACAAAGAACTCTAAAACTCAACAATAAGGAAAGAAACAACTCAATTAAAAAGTGGCAAAAGATTTGAACAGACACCTCACCAAGATAGCGATACAAATGGCAAATAAGCATAGGAAAAGACATTCAATATCATATGTTCTTAAGAAACTGCAAATTAATATTACAGTTATACCTCCACACATCTATTAGAATTGCTAAAACCCAAAATACTGATAAAACCAAATTCTAACTATGGTGTGGAGCAACAGGAACTCTCATTCATTGTTGGTGGAATAATAAATGATAAAGCCACTTTGGAAGACAGTTTGGCAGTTTGTTAAAAAGTTAAACTTTTTATGTTAGCTTTTCATTTTAGTACTTTTAATTGATATTCCTACCATGTCTGCAAGCGAGCTCCAAGGTATTTACTCAAATGAGTTGAAAACATGTATCCATGTGGGAAAAAAACTGTGCATGAATGTTTACAACATATTTATTCATAATTATTCAAAACTGGAAGCAACCAAGATGTCCTTCAATAGTTGAATTTTTAAAAAACAGTGGTGCACCCATATAATAAAATATCATTCAACAACAAAAATAAATGAGCTACCAAGTTCCCAAAAGACATGGAAGAATATTAAATGTATATTGCTAAATGAAAGAAGCCAGTCTAAAAAGGCTGCATACTGTATGATTGCAACTACATGACCTTTCAGAAATGACAAGACGATAAGAGGCTTAAGAAAAATTATTATAATAATTGTTTAAGGGTTTGGTGGGAAAAATAAATATTTGTAGGACAGGATTTGGTGGGCAGTGAAATTATGTTTTATGATACTGGAATAATGAATACATAAAATTATGCATTTTTAAAAATTTATAAAACTATAGACATGAAATGAGAATCCCAATGTAATCTATAGATATTATTTAATAATAATGTATCAATATGGGTTCATCAGTTATGTCAATGTGCCACACCAAAGTCATGTGTTAATAATACAGCAAATTGAAGTAGGGAGGAGGAGTTATGTATACGTGAACTCTGTACTTTCAGCTTAATTTTCTGTAAAAATAAAACTGTTCTAAAAATGTCTATTGCTTTAAAAATTGATACTAAGCTAAAAGTTTTAAGGACTACATTATATGCACCAAAAGTTAAGGAAAAATAATATCTTATCCAACAAAATTAAAGTCATGCAAAACCTCTGGATGTGTTCTGTGCCCTTTCTGTGATATTTACCTTGTTAGGTTTTGTGTTCCTTTGAAAAAATTTCTTCTTATTAAATTAAAGGTCAAGCAGAATTCAGTCCATATTTATTATTCTTTTATAAATCCTGTGCTAGAAAAGATTCTATTAACCTATTCTCTACAGGCGCCCTTCTAGATGATCACTCTTTTTTTTTTCTTTTTTTCCTGGCAGAGTCTCTGTTTCTATTCTGCCTAGTCTAAGCTAAGAAAAGGAGGATTTACAAAGCTGACAAAGCTCTGCTCCCCATGTCTGTCTAGCATGCTCTAATGAAGTGAATTAATTCAATCTGGGCAAAAAGGAAAAAAAAATCATGAAAGAGTCTTAGACCACTTAGGCACCAGCCAACAATCTTCTTATTACAATATTCACAGTAAGAAAAGTAGATTCAATTTCATCTGCTTATATTAAAAAGGTCATATTAAATAGGATTCTCATTCGCAAAAATAGGGTATTTGGGATTGGCAGATTAATGACGTTCAAAGACTTATTTAAACATCCCATTAGGTTTTTAATGAGAAATTTAATCATAGAAAATTTTCATTTGTATAACCTCCAAATTTCCTCTTTAAATATTAATAAAAATGCAACAACAAAAAATGTGAACTTAGAGTTATTTGAAAGCCAAAGAGCTTAGTGAAGGATATTGGCTTGGCATTCAGACGAACAGTTTTCTAGAATTTGAAAAGCCACTAATGAGATCTTAGACCTTGTAAAGGTCAATTAAAATTCAAGAATCTTAGGCTCTTCTTCTCATCTATAAAACGAGAATGTGGGTCCAGCTGATCTTTGAGATAACTGCCAGCTCTACTATTATTTCACTGCCATCACTCTATTCAGTGGGATGGCACGATGTGTTTTTTTTTTTTTTGAAATTATAAATATATTTCAAGTGGAATAATTCACCAAAATAAAAATAAGTGTGTAAGTATACAAAGTAAATGGCTTAATATGCTTCATTAAATATTTAACAAAACACAAAAGTTGAATATGTTGAAATGAATTAATTTAAACAACCAATTCGCTAAAATGATCTATCTCAAGGCATGCACACTGGTCTTCTCATTAGCATCAGACTATCAGCTCTTCCATTTGATAAGCTGGGCTGTTTGAGGGCTGGCAGAGGAATGGAATAGTTTTAAGATATTCAAGCAAGTAATTAACAACAGATTTCTTTAGAATCTTTGACGGAAGTGCAAACTAGACAATCATCAACCGTGTCATACTTAATGCAGTTGAATAGACTATCTGAGGCTTCTTAATACGTAGACCTGGATCAAGGCAGGCTCAATATTTTCAGCAAAATTTTTCCCAATCAGTGTTATTTAAACCTGACTGACCCCGAGAATCACTTAAGAAGCTTCTTAATAATGTCTATTCCCCAAACACATCCGAGATTCACTGAATCAGAATCTTCCAGGGTGCCATTTAACAATTGTTATTGTTCAAAGTTCTCCAGGTAATACTCCTGTTCACGAAGTTTGTAATCCATGGCCTATATGCTCTGGTGGATACCTAGTAAGCACCAAAATACATAACTCTCTAAATCTATCCATGGTGCCTATGTAATCTGTACTATTTCATTTTCCATTTTATACTGTCTCAGAAATTACTTATCTTGATAATGCCCTATCTAATAAAAATAAGGACGACCGATTTTCTTTTGGTTTCATCAGTTTTACAAAAACAGGGCAATATTTGTGAAACTACTTATATACCTGTGGTTCTAACATTTTCAGTAAGGGAATAACAATAATAGTAAACATTTATATAATGATTATAACATGCTGGATGCTATTCTACATGCTTTAGGAATATTAATTCATTTGATCTTTACAACAACCTAATGAAGTAGGTAATATTATTATCCTCATTTTAGGAATGAGGAAAAAAGATTCTTAATGAGGTCAAGTTGCCCAGGGTCATACACCTCTAGGTGTCAGAGCTTAGATTTGAACTCAGCATATTGAGCTCTTAGTCCACATGCTATATGATTATTTAACTCATTTCACTCTTCTAGGTTTTTAAAAATGGTTCCATAGCTAATCTCCAGTGCAGGCTCAAACCAGGACATGATGGTGAATCCCATACTTCTTGATTCAATCTCTAGTTCAGTAGGTGAAAGAAGGGATTTGTGGACAGGTACCAAGATGTGTTTCCTTGTAGCAGTTACTGTAACCCCTACAGCATGCTATTGATTAGGCAACATGCAGCCTGGTGTTAGAATCTGGCAGAGTTTGAAAGGATACATGTTGGCATGTGTCTCAGATCGTCTTTGTGTGTCTGCTAGTCTGAGTGTTATCTGATTGGACCAGGGAATAAATCTAAGGAGCGTGCCAACATGGCTTGGCTCTTGTTTAAGACACCTGTCAACACTTGGCAGAGGCTCAGAGAGTGCAGCCATTAAGGGACCACAGGATCATTCATATTTCCCAAAATGAAATCATAAATGCAGAAAGAGATATGATAACTGGAAGAACAATCTTTAATATTAGATCTACTGTAATTTTTAAAAACAAAATCACCATGCTATATCTACCTGATAAACCTAGAGACTAATATTACCTCTTCAGTTTGATGTATCTCCTCTCCTTACAAGGTTCACATTAATTTTATAAATATGCTGACAGAATAATATATTGGCCATATACAACCATGTTACAATTTGGTTGTTCTACCTTTTAAAAAGGCCAGTGCCTGGTCATTATATTATCCTTTGGAATATAGCAACTTAAATTCTTTTAATTCCAGCACTCCATTCAGGGACTTCTCTTCCCACAAATATTGCAAAGTACACATCATGAAAAAAATAATTCTTTGTATAACAACTCTAGAAATTTTGGCAAAAAAAAAAAAAATTGTATCAACTGTCTTTCAATACACACATCTGAGCCAACAAGGAAGTAGAGGAATTTTAAGAAAACTAATTTGTTCCAGTTTGCCCATGACTATCCTAGATTTAAAATGTAACTCTCATGTTTTGGGAACTGCTTCAGTTCTAGGTAACTGGGACAGTTGGTGTATTAATTTTCCATTGTTGTGTAGTGCATTACTATAAATTTAACAAAACCATACACATATTTATTATTTCTCAATTTTCTTAGGTTATGGGTCTGGACATTTCTTAGCTGAGTCCTTGTACTCAGGGACTCATAAGACTGCAATCAAGATGTTGGTTGGGCTGCTTTTTCACCTAGAGACTCAATTGGAGAAGAACCTACTCCTTAACTTATTCCATTGGCAGATGGAAATCATTTCCTTCCTGCTGTAGGACTTGGATCCTCATTTTCCCACTGGTTGTTAGCTAGAGTCTGCTCCCAGTTCCTGGAGGCCATCAGCAGATCCACGCCATGTGGATCTCTTCATCAGTCTTCTCACAATTTGGCAGCTCATTTCTTCCAGGCTGGCAGTGGAGAGTCACTCTCTATTGACATAAATTCTTTCAATGATCAATAGAGCTTGGAAACATAATTTTCCTCTCTCAAGCTTCTGATGGGTTGGCAGTGCTGACTAACACCTGGATGGCAGCCTAGGGAAACCTCGAAGCAGAAGACCAAGTTAAGCTATGCCCAGACTTCTGATCGACAGAACTATTGGATGAAAACATGTGTTCTTTTAGACTGCTGAGTTTACGGTAACTTGTTATGTAGGAAAAATAATAGAGTTGGCGCCCCCCCACTCCCACACACACACACAAACTTAAAGGAAACCAGAATAGGATTTGCTCTAGTTGTTTGGGATTTAAAGTCCAGGCAAGGGACAGGGACTAAGCTTAGGGTTTTCCAAAGAAAGAAGTTTAACTAAGATACCCCGAAAATTTCTTATCCAAACAGCTGAAGCCAAAACAGTAGAAAAACACCTGCAACTTCTTGACAGAAAAAATAATTCCCAATGAACATTTTATAGCCAGTTAAACTATTATTCAAATATAAAAGATAAATAATGTCCAGAAAAATAAAAACTGATTAAGTTTATATTAACAGACTCCTCAATAAAGGAAATTTTAAAGGGTGAACATAAGAAGGAAAAAAAAATTATCCAAGACTTATGTCTGATATGAAAGAAGTAATGGTGAGTATATAAACTGTTAAGTACAGAAATGAATCTCAATAGCTATTTATAAAAAATTACAAATTATAGTCATTACTAATTTGGAAGGCATAACAATAACATGGAACTAAAATAATCAACAGCAATATCCTTCATATAAGATAGGAAAGACTACCACGATGTGAACTAATCAAAACAGGGTAATTGGGGTACACGTGCTTGTATATTTCTGAAGGAGAGAGAGAGGTACTTATTAAATTTAGACTTTGTGGCTTGACTCTGTATGACTCTTAAAATTGTGACGATAACTACTAAAAGACCAGAAATAGTGTGTATTCTTTTTAAATTATCTGAGAAAAATTTAAAACTTTAATCAAAGAGACAAAATTGGCTAATAAAGAACCATAAAATAATTGGATAAATATATATATTTAAAAGATGACAGAATAAAATTATATACAAATAAATCAATAATCACAATAAATATATTTATTTCACCAATCACTCCACTTACAAACAAGGATTATAATTCTGGATTAAAAATAAATCCTTTTATTTCACATTGTATGTGTATATCTAAACATCACTGTACCCTACAAATGTATGTAATTTTGATTTGTCAATTAAAATAATATTAATAGAGCATAAAATAAAATAAAATGCAGGAACCAGGGCCTGACTACCCTAATAAAAATAGTGATAAAAAATAAAATAATAAAATAATTTTGATATATACTTTAGAAGGCACTCACCCAAAATACAAAAGAACAAAAATAATAGAGTAAGTAGATGATGAAATATGTTTCTAAAGTGTATTTAGTGAAAGAAATAACTAGGTTGCAGTATTAATATCAGAATAGATTCTAATGCAAACAATTTCAAAGCACTAGTGCAACATAGTAAAGTACTTCATAATTATGCATTTCAAATTACCAAGAAGATACTTTAAATCATACATACACATGTACACATACATGAATTTGATGATAATTTAATGAAATGATAGATATAAAACCTTAAAACTATTCCTGGCATACATTTAATAATTGTACCTAACAAAGGGGATGCACATGAATAAATCGTTAAATCTTTCCCCCTTACTCCAGCCCTTTTTGAATTGAGTGCTATGTCTCCAAGCAAAAAGCAAAGCACAAGTATGAGACATATTTTTGCTTTATGATTGTGTTTCCAAGTGATACTTTCTAGTTTATTTCTTATTCTATAAAGCTACTTCAAACCATAATTGAAATTCTAAAGAGCACCAAAAATCTTTTTGTACATAGGTTCTGTTTTCTTATAATGAAATTAATATTTTTAAAAGAGAACAAGGTCTAAAACAGGCTGAAGTTTGAAGCAATTATTCTAGGTACTTATTGGAAATAAAACTTAAGAGAGTTTAATTCAGTTAATGCACGGAATATATCATACATTGATGGTATGAATATAGTAAATTTTGAATGACCAAATGAAGATGTTAAAATCATGTATCAATATGTGACCATAGGATATATAGCCTTTAAATATGATGTATAAAAACAAATATGTCATTGCATATGTATATGTGTATGTACATGTGTGTGTGAGTGTAGGTATGTACACATTTATTCTGAAAAATAAAGACAGAGACAGAGATATATTATAGATGGAAGAGTTAAACAGAGAGAAAGAACTGGATATGGGGAACAAATTTATTATAAATAAGCCATAGACTCTGAAGTGATTAAAGCTGAACATCATTATTTTTTATTGCATTTTAAAAAGATATTTCATCACTACAAGAGCAGGTGCCTTGTATGAAACTTGCAGATGGTTTTCAAACCATCCTTATTTAAGCATACTTTTGAGATTTAATATACCTCGGAAAAGAAACATGTAAGTCAAAGAAAGATGAACAAACATCGTCACAGAATAAGATAGTGCTTATTTTAAATTTTAATTATTTTATATTTACATCTGCTATTTTCAATATTTAGCCATCATAAAATCCTTAATCAATATTTTGAAAACACAAAATGAAAAGGATTACATGAATCTGTCATCCATGTGTTTGGTGACAGACATTTTATATTGCTAAGTGAAATTTGATTTACTTATCTATTAAGTGTTTCAAAATTATTCAATTTACATAATTAGTTCTACTAATAGGGACACAAATAAGTGTAAGTGGGATTTCATATTTCTATGCCTATCGTATCTTAAAGGAAATGTTCATATAGCTGAGTCTCCTCCACATACTGAGATGCAGAAATCTCAGTTGAGAAAACAGGTAGAGGGAAGAAAAGAGTGTGACCTGTCAAGGAGTCAGGAAAAGAATAGGTTAAAAATATGTTGTGAGGGGGATAAACTCCAAGGTCTTGTCTTGACCCAGAGTGAAGGGGTTAAAGAAAAGAAGACCTAACTATACATTTTGTTTTCTAGATTTTACTCACAGCTCATAATTGTCTTTTTCAATTTTTTTCAAATCTTACCCACCCTCTGCGTGAAGTGTCTTGAGTTAAGACAGAACAACAGTGTGATGAATATGCCAATATTTCTTGGGATCATTCCTGAGTTACGCTGAAAAAAATGTCATTTTGACTTCACCTTTTCTCAATTCCTTTAACACCAATGTCAGCAAGTATTTCATATGGTACAGCTATAGGAATAGAATGTGATAAGAATGGAGCCCAAACAGTAACAATCTTGTAAAAGCACTGTAGGTGGGGTAATCACATGATCAATTTTGAATTTTGGAAAGATCATCCTGATTTATGTGAAAAATGGACCAATATGTGACATGATTGTAACCACAGAGATTTGCCTGTGAGTACAGTAAGAGTGTACAGTAAGAGCGTGGCCTGTGATGAAGTATTGTCACTGAAGAAGTAGAGAGTACTACAAGAGGGAGAAATAACCAGCAACTGATTGGCTCTTAGTGGAAGAAGAAAAATCAGAGTTTCAGGATAATGCCTAGATTTCTAGTTTTATTAATTGGTTGAATGGATATACTAAAATTGAAACTCCAGGAGAAAGAGTAGATTTGAGGGAAAGATAACAAAGTCAGTTTTCAAACAGTTGCATCTTAACCACATAGTGGGTAAAAAATACAACATCACTGAGGCAAGCTGAGACACACAAGGAACCTGAGAGTCAACCAAGAGTAGGAAAATGGCAAAGTTAGCTATGTATTATGAACACAACACCAAAAATGCCTCAAGGACTAAGAGGAATTTCATGTGGAGACTCTCCACCTTTCCCTGAAGACACTGCATGTAGATGAAAATATTTTTAAAAGGACTTTGAAGAAAATCCCAAAAATTTAGTTGTGATGAAAACATAGCAATCTCATCGTCCCAACCCACTGCTTTGTGTTTACCTAGCAAAACCAAGATCTCCTGTTTCTTTTCAGGTGTTATTTGAGCTAGAGCCAATGAAGTTAGAAACAGCAGGGGAAAAAAAAAACAGAGCTCTTGGAAACAAATCCTCTGACAGAGCCGTAAATAGGAGCTTTTCACTTGAACTTCCAAGTGAGAAGATGTGGAAGTGTCAGGTAAGCGAACAAGCAAGTTAACTTGTATTTATCTCTGAATCTCCATCTTCTAGAAGAAAACATGATTACAAATAGATGCTTAGTAAATGTAGCCTGGAAGAATTCACCTCATCTCCTTAAGTCTCAATCAACAGAGTGTAAAGTGGAGATGCTAATAATGACACATTCCTCATGGTAGTACCTTGATAATGGATGAGAATTCATTTTTAAAACTCTAAATTATAGACAAATATAAAAAAAAACTTAAACAATTTGAAATGAGCCTTTGAACTTGGCATTATCAATTATAATGTTATATTAAAGTTTTAAACATATTGGCTACTTTTCTCATTGATCATTTTATGTTTAAGTACATTAAAAAAAAAGAACATTTTTCTCCTTTAAAATTTATCACAGCTATTTCTATTTTTTAGTGGGGCCATTAAATCTACTCACATTTCTAGATTGGCCCTTATGTTTAAAATAACATATTTTTTGTTGTTTATTACCAAAATACACCAGGGGAAAAATCATGTCTATTTACTAACCAGTGAATAACTACTGCATACTAGCATGGAGACAGCCACGTAGGATACTGTGATAAATATTACTAATGAAAGAAAGAATGGATGGCAATCTGTGGCTGTTATTTTCCAGTTTTCCTGAAATTTACAGTCAGAAGTGTTTCTTGACATCTTGTCTATGCTCATACTCTCATGCTGAGTCGTGCCAGATGCTCCCTTTCAGTACTTAGGCAACATTGGTTTTGTAGTTGTTGCTGTCATTTGTTTTGTCCTTGTTATTGTTTTTTCTTTTATTGTTGTTTTGAATGTATCACTATAACATTCCCAGAACAGTTATCATATTAAAAATAGAAAATACATTTCAGAGAATATTAATAGTAGGAATACAAGATTCAAATTATGCTGGCTAACTTCTTGGCCAACCTGTCCAATATGACCTTGACCCTATTGGCAACAGCATCAAATGTGCACCCCAGTTAGGTAAAATATCTTGACCCCATGGGATAAAACATTAAGTTCCATGTTTAATACACATTTTCTTGATTCACCAACTATATATATATATATGATATAATATATATATATATAAATGTATAACTCTACAAATTAACACATTGTTCTAAAGTGTTAACATAAATCTCTCCAACTGTTAAAGATTCAACTCATGATATTCTAAAACAAATTTCTGGCTTAAAAAAATATGAAGTATATTCTACAAGAAACCATGTACTTGCCTCAATGTTTAAGAAATGGAAGCAAACTGTAGAAAAGAAGTGTGAAACAAACCATGCTGTATTTCTATTTCCTTCTGATAGTCAAGACAATAAAGTTTGTGAAAGAAGAATGAGAGAGAAACAGCCAATGTCTCCACAATAAAAATGGAATGCATTATATTAATGAAATAAAGAAACAAATACTAGTTATGGTATTTTGGTTAACTTCACCCATCAGCCTAACTCAAATCTTGTTTATTGTCCGCTGAAAAGACTATTTAATCAATAATATTGCTAATAGAATTAACTGTCATGGAATTCTAACTATATTTGTTTTTCTATGGGAAATAGAATTGTGATTTCTAAATAACTAACTTACCAAAGGCATTTATGAACTAATTCTTTTATATGTTGGAATCTCTCAATGAAGACACATAATCAAGACCTGCAGGAAATGGCAATATAATTGAATGGAGAAGAAACATAAAGCAGTAACTAACTATAAAAGAAGAATGTGCTAAATGCCAAACTAGCATCCTATAGAATGAGTATTCCTGAGGCTCAGAAGTGTTAGAACAGGCTTCATAGAAGTAATGAGTTTGCAGGTTCCTTAAACATTGTGTCTCATTCTGTTTGTGTTGTTATAAAAGGATTACCTGAGACTAGGTAATTTATAAAGAAAAGAGGCTTATTGGCTCATTGTACTGCAGGAAGTACAAGAAACATGGTGCCAGCATCTGCTTTTGGTGGGCGCTTCAGGCTTCGTCCACTCAAGGAAGAAGACTAAGGGGACTCTGCATTTGTAGAGGTCACATGGCAAGAGAGGAAACAAAAGGGAAAGAGGAGCGAAGTGCCAGGCTCTTTTTAACAACCAGCTTTCTTGGAAACTAACAGAGCAAGAACTCATTACTGTGAAAGTAGTACCATGAGGGATCTTCCCCTTGACAGAAGCACCTCCCTTTAGACCCCATCTCCAACATTGGAGATCAAATTTCAACATGAGATTTTGGAGACAAACATCCAAACTGCATCAGGTAAGAAGACAGGTAAGAAGACCCGCTCCAGCAAAATTACGGAGGCATTGATAACCAAATCTATAAGCCTCTCTTAATGTTAACTCAGACAAATATCATATGCAAGGTTTATTGATAAAACAGAGAAGATTAAGCGAAGAGCATTATTTATTATCAGGTTATTATCCCCTGCTGTCTTTTTCTTGCCCTCTGTGGAAGGTTTGAAGCACACAATTTAAAGCTGGCTACAATCCTTTTCTCATACTGATGCAGAGTACAGAAGCCAGGAAGGTTTTATGCAAGTGAGAGAAAGGAGAAGTTCTAAAACTTTCTATTTCCTCCTAAGTCAGTGGTGTACCATGCAGAGTAATATAATGCAATAACATAACTGCAACTTAAGCAACCCCAGTAGATTATTGGAAAACATCCATGTTGAAGAGATAAAATATCAAGGTTAAGGTGGAAATGCAAACATTTTATTGTGGCCTGTGACCACCTACTATTAAATTCAGTAAAAAATAGCTTCCGAAATTTAAAAGGAATCATTATGAATTTAAAAATGCATCTATTATACATAATATGAACTTTGGGACTATGGACACCCTTAGAAATGATGTTGTCAGAAGTCCTTATTTAATAAAATGGAAAATATAAAACTGAGAGGGTAAATTTACCTTAAATATGTAGCTTGTAAGTGATAAAGATGAAATTAGAACACAGGTCTTCTTTTGATTCCAATTTCACTTAGATTCTGCCATAAATTCATTAAAAAATCAGAATCTATAAGAGCTACTTGTGAGGCCACATTCTACCTGATCTACAGGAATGAGCAAGTGTAAAAAATCCCTACTAAGTACAGGAAAGTTAGTTATAAAATAACTTCAGTAGACTTCCAAAATGGTTCCTTTCCTTCTCTTTTTACATAGAAGCATTCATTTCTCATACAGCTGATATACTGCAAGAAAATAGATTATTTGTACATTCTGCAATCAACAGAATTATGACTAAGGTCTTTTTCTTAATGTTTTCTTTATGAACCTAAATTTAAATTGTTATCACTGATTGGAGATATACACTCTCTAGTGTTACAGCAAAATAAAAAGAACATTTTTATAAATCCAAATACACAAATATAATGTATGTATACTTATGTGAATATCAGAATATCAGATTTACAATCTTATCTATGCCAAATATTAGGCTTTGTCATATATCTGTGTCTCAGTTTTCTTATCTGAACTAATGAAAATAATATCATCTATCCCATAGAGGTTAGTTGAGGATCAAATAAAATTATTCAAAGAAAAGGCTTAGTGAACATTTGATAATTTATAGTTATTTCTATTAGAGACTATATGTTATTTATTTAATTATAAGTGGTTTTGCTATAATTTGGGAGAATATTTAATTATAATTTTACATTTCATATGGAACCAGAGAAGACCCCGCATAGCAAAAACAATTCTAGGCAATAAAAACAAAATGGGAGGCATCAATTTACCAGACTTTAAACTCTATTACAAAGCTGTAATATTAAAATCAGCTTGGTACTGGCACAAAATCAGAGCCATTGACCAGTGGAACAGAACTGAGAACCCAGATATAAAACCATCCTCATATAGCCATTTAATCTTTGACAAAGCAGACAAAAACATACACTGGGGAAAAGAATCTTTATTCAATAAATGGTGCTGGGAAAACTGGATAGCCACATGTAGAAGACTGAATCTGGATCCACACCTCTCACCTCTCACAAAAATCAACTCATGCTGGGTCACAGATCTAAACCTAAGGAGTGAAACTATTAGAATTCTAGAGGAAGAAGTTGGAAATACTCTTCTAGACATTGACTTAGGCAAAGAATTTATGAAGAAGACCCCAAAGGCAATTATAGCAACGACAAAAATAAATAAAAGTACTGAGTTTTATATGTTATGCCAGCATAGCTTTCTTTCACCTCATTTTAATGTTAATCTTAACTTTATGCATTTTTCAGTATTCTTCCAGAAACCTTTGAAATCTTTAACTTTTGGTCTTCTGACTGTCTGATCTGCAGTTTTATCAGATCACTTTTATTTATTTGTATGCTTTTATTTTATTAGAGACAGGTTCTTGCACTGTAGCCTGGGCTGGAGTGCAGTGGTACCATTATAGCTCTCTGCAGCCTCAAACTCCTGGGTTTAAGGGATCCTCCCACTTCAGCCTCCTTAGTAGCTAGGACTATAGGCACACACCACTATGCCCAGCTAATTTTTTATGTTTTTGTAAAGATGGGGTCTCCCTATGTTGCTCAGGCTGGTCTCGAACTCCTGGCCTCAGGCGATCTGCCTACCTGGGCTTCCCAAATTGCGGGAATTACAGGCATGTCCACCACGCCTGGCCCAGATCATTTCTAATTAAACTGATGGTCACCTTCAGATATTATGTTTTACCTGGTCCTATTGACTTCATTCTTAGTGTCACTTTCTTTCAATTTAGTGTTAGTGTCATCACACTTTTTCTTGATGACTAGACTTTACATTGTTTTTTCTTTTTCTTTCTTTTTTCAAATAATCATATCCCCTTTTCTTTCCACTTGTATTTTCTATCTTGCTTTCTGATCCAAGTTTTGCTCCTGTGCTTAAATGACTTTCAATTCCAGCCATATTATCTTCTTTAATCCTGACTAAAATAACTGTTTTCTCTCATAGTTTCTCCTCTTTGTCCATCTCTATTTCTGCTTTACCTTCTTTGTCTACTTTGTGATGTTTTGTGGTTTTGGAACCTGATGTATCCTCATTCAGAAGTTCAGTTTGGATGCCTACTTTGTGAAAGACTTCTATTTCTTCTTTCTCTCTCTTGTACCAGTTCTTTTTTCTTTCTTCCTTTTCCCTCTCCAACTCTTGTTCTTTTTCCTTGTTCTCGTTTCTTCTTTTTAAAATTCTCATTATGATCAGTCTCTTTGGTTCTTTTTCTTAATTTTTATTTGGTTCTTCACAAAAAGCTTTAATTTTAACATATTCCATGTGTTTTTTTTTCCTCATCAGATGGTCATCTACCTGGGACTGGATCTCTCCTACTAGCAAAAAGGGTCCATTCACTTCAAAAGTTTTTCTTTCTTTCTTTCTTTTTTTTTTTTTTTTCATTCTTTCCAGCCTTTGGTATCATGGCGGTGTCTAAAAAACTTCTGCACAGCGAATTAATAATCAAAAAATATATAGACAACCTATAAAATAGGAGACAATATTTGTCCAATAAAGCACTAACATACAGAATCTATAAAGAAGGTAAACAACTCAGCAAGGAGAAAACAAGCAACCCCATTAAAACATAAGCAAATGACATAAACAGTTATTTTTCAAAAGATGATGTACAAATGACTAACATACGAAAAATTCTCAGCATCACTAATTATCAGTGATGGTTAAACTCACAATGATATTCCATCTTGCTCCAATTATAATGACCATTATTAAAAAGTCAAAAAACTACAGATTTTGGCACCGATGCCATGAAAAGGAAACACTTATACACTGTTGACGGGAATGTAAGTTAGTACAATCTCTGTAAGCATAAGCATGGAGATTTCTCAAAGAACAAAAAGTAGAAGTACCATTCAATCCTGCAATCCCACTACTGGGTATCTACCCAGAGGAAAAGAAATCATTATATCAAAAAGATACCTGCACTCGTATGTTTATCACAGCACAACTCACAATCACAAAGATAAAGAATCAACGTAAGTGCCCATCAACTAATGAGTGTAAAAGAAAATACACACACACACACACACACACACACACACACATACACCAAGGAATACTACTCAGCAATAAGAAAAAATGAAATACTATCTTTTCCAGCAACTTGTATGAAACTGGAGGCCATTACCTTAAGTGAAGTACTCAGAAACAGAAATAAAAATGCTGCATGTTCCCACTTATATGTGGGAACTAAACTATGGCTATTCAAGAGCACACAGATTGGTATAATGGACATTGGAGACTCACAAGTCAGGACGTTAGGAGGGAATGAGGGATGAAAAATTACCTGTGGGGTACAATGTATACTGCTCGGGATTTGGGTCCACTAAAAGCCCAGACTCTGCCACTATACAATATATACGTGAATTCAACTTGTACCCCCTAAATCTATTAAAATAAAAAAGGAAAGAAAAATAAATAGATAAATTTTAAGATCATTACAGAAAAACTAGAAAAACAGCTGTACCACAAATATTACATCACCCTTGGGGGAATCAAAAAGTGGATATGAAGCTAAGTTGTAAAAGTCATTCAGTGATTTGAACTGTAGTTTATACTATGAACCGGATTATATATCTTATAAAGATCATATGCCTATAAAGTTAATTAACATACTTCAATAATTAGCTAAGTAGGAAGAATCTCTCTGCTGATACTATTTGAGGACAATATTCATATTTGATCAAGGAATTATATATTTAGTAAAAGTAATATATAGTAACAGGCTATGTTTAATTTAACCAATCATGAAAACTAATTTTTCTTAAAATTACCAGTAAACCTTTTTAACATAAGACAATTAGATTCTTTAAACAAGATATTATGAGATGATTGGCTCTCTTATCAGAAGTGGAGAGTTAGTCCAGAGCATCTAGAAATTTGTCTGTGCCTGAAACCTGTATTTCAGCTAGTCAAGGAAACAAGGGAAGTAGGAAAGTAGCCAACTGAATAAATCTCAATGGCTATCTCCTCTACTCCGTCCCCACTGCCATGGAAAAACAACTTTTCCTTTCATGTCTGGGCCTGGGCATCTCTTTTCACAGCTACTATTGTAATAGCTCTGACAGAGAATTGATTTATGCAGCCCAAAGACTGATTGAAAGTTTAATTACTGTTCTAAATACTGAGTATTGCTTTAGACATTGGTCTACTCAACATAATCAATGGCATTAGTTATAGGATCTAAGTGAAATGTGGCAAGGTCATGGGATTCTGGAATTCTTTATGAGAGAGGTTATTGCACCAATTTCAGAATAAAACATTTTACAGTGATTG
The DNA here is from genome assembly GCF_000956105.1 of Propithecus coquereli. Taxonomy (NCBI): domain Eukaryota; kingdom Metazoa; phylum Chordata; class Mammalia; order Primates; family Indriidae; genus Propithecus; species Propithecus coquereli. The sequence continues at coordinate 753,833 of NW_012148919.1, read as the reverse complement.
GCAGAGTTTTCAAAAGGAGAAGTGTTTGTTCCACTTAGATTCTGAGGATTATCAGGAACTGGCTACATAATTATGAAACCCAGTGCAAAATAAAATTGGAGGGTACCTTTTTCAACATCAAGAGTTTCAAAAGGGAGACACTCGGTCATGAAGCTGGCTCTGTCAGGAACATTCTTAGAACAGAGACATAGACCAATGGAACAGAACTAAAAACCCAGATATAAAACCATCCACATATAGCCATCTAATCTTTGACAAAGCAGACAAAAACAAACACTGGAGAAAAGAACCCTTATTCAATAAATGGTGCTGGGAAAATTGGATAGCCACACATAGAAAACTGATCCTTACCTTTCACCTCTCACAAATATTGACTCATGGTGGATAACAGACTTAAACTTAAGGTGTGAAAATATAAGAATTCTAGAAGAAAATATTGGAAAAACTCTTATAGACATTGGCCTAAGAAAAAGAATTTATGAAGAAGACCCCAAAGGCAATCACAGCAACAATAAAAATAAATAAATGGACCTAATCAAATTAAAAAGCTTCTGCACAGTCAAGGAAACAAACTTTCATGAGAGCAGACAGACAACCTACAGAATGGTAGAAAATATTTGCATGATACACATTCAATGTTTATGGCAGCATAATTCATAATTGAAAAGATGTGGAAACAACCTAAGTGTCCATCAATACATGATTGGATTAATGAAATATGGTATATATATATACACCATGGAGTTCTACTCAGCCACAAAAAACAATGGTGGTCTAACACCTCTTGTATTATCTTGGATAGAGCTGAAGCCCATTCTACTAAGAGAAGTATCACAAGAATGGAAAAACAAGCACCACATGTACTCACCATCAAATTGGTATTAACTGACTTAACTGACCAACACTTAAGTGCACATATAGCAGTAACATTCATGGGATGTGGGGCAGGTGGGAGGGGGAGGAGAGGATGGGTATATACACATCTAATGGGTGCAGTGTGCACAGTCTAGGAGACAGACACACTTGAAGCTCTGGTCCGGGTGGGGCAAAGGCACATTCTAGTGCAGATGTCTTTTTTATAGAAGGTCTTTTTTGCTTTGGGTAGATGCCCAGTAATGGGATTGCTGAATCAAATGGTAGTTCTACTTATAGCTCTTTGAGGTATCTCCATATTATTTTCCACACAGCTTGTACTTGTTTGTGGTCACACCAGCAGTGTATGAGTGTTCCTACCTTTCCACATCCACTCCAGCATTTGTTGTTTTGGGACTCTTTGATAAAGGACATTCTCATGGGAGTTAAGTGATATCTCATTGTGGTTTTGATTCACATTTCTTGGATGATTAGAGATGTTGAGCATTTTTTCATGTTTCTTGGCCATTGGTCTATATTCTTTTCAAAAATTTCTGTTCATGTCCTTTGCTCACTTTTTTATAGGGTTGTTTGATTTTTTTTCTTGCTGATTTTCCTGAGTTCTATATAGATTCTAGTTATAAGCCCTTTATTGTATCCCTGTAATATGCTGAAATAAAAAAAATTAAAAATCTAATCAGCCAAAAAAAAGTTATTTGTGAGATATCTCATCAATTTGTAACTTTTTTCGATTCATATCATTTTTTCTCTCTCCCACCTTCCCCCTTCTCTCTCTCTCTCTCTCTGCCAGAAGTAATATTGCTTAACAATATGATACCATTTTGTGATTGTTTCAAGACAAGCCTGAAGGAGAGAAATCACATCTTGAGTTATTATGTCCTATTGTAGATTAGTCACAGAGGGAATCATCTCAGGTGGTGATGCCAGTGATGGGGAGTGGCTGCAAATACAGACAAAGCTTCGCTGGCTCGCTGCTACTCATCTCCTGCTGTGCAGTGTGCAGTACCCACCCCCTTTCCTAAGTTTCATGGAAGACAATTTTTCCATGGGGGAGCGGCTTTGCTCTGTGTCCCAGTCTCTAACAGGCTGCGAAGGTACTGGTGTGGCCCGGGCTTTGGGGAACACAGAGCTAAGTCATATCCTAGTTGTAATTGCTAGAATCAGAGCAAGGCAGTAGTCTGAAAGATAGAATTAGACTTGTAAACCTGTTGCTTTTATAGAAACTCTGAAGAGTTGTCCTGATATTGTAAAACTCAAAGAAACATTCACAGAATTAGTATAAAGAGGGCCTAGTGTTTATTGTTTTATATTTTTCTGGTCTTTTATTTTATAAAAAAATTTAATAGCCAGTGGACCATCTGGAGAACAATGTTAGGTTATTAAATAATAATAACTGCAAGGTTATATGTTATAATAATAAAGCTATATTTAAATATCTTCCAGTAAGTTACGTCTGACAATATTAGAAGCTAGATAAAATTCTGTCTAATGGAGAAAAGTTACATGCTGCAAGAACTTTCAATCTCATTTCATTAACTCTGGTATTATGGACTATACTACCAACATTGCTAGCTCAACTGTTACAGTATAATATTTTAAAGTCTCTAAGTACTTTTAGCTACTTTACCATGATTATCTCAGTAAATATTCATATCAGGTAGGAAAGGCAGAGTTGGCAACCTCATGCAATTCATGGAGACACAAATTTAGAGAAATTTATAAATGCTACAAGAGTAATATGTCTATTTTTCTTTTAATTATTTATATTCCATAAATTTGGCCTATATTATTTGCATGTGTACTCTTTTTAAACTAGAAAATTTTATTCAAAATGCAGCTAGTACCCTCTTAATATTATACTTGTAGATTTTATTAATGTATGATATTAAGTCATTAAAATTTGCTACATTTTATGAAGTAGACAGTCAATTCTCTGTCCACTTTTTAAAAACTTTTAAGTTTTGATAATATTTGAAAAGTTGGGGATTAAAGACTAATTTCAATTATTCATTCCAACTGTTCCATGAAATAGCAAGACATTGAGTAATTAATAATATGGTATATTCGATTAAATATTATGATCAGAGTTCTTTCCAGCTATGTCCCCTTAAATTATCATCAAGAAGTAGACATTTTTTATACTTACTTAGTGTAATGAAAATTGAATGTAGGGAAAACAGAACAAATATTTCATATAGAATTTGTTACTATCTTAGGATATCTTCATATTTTTATCTGCTATATTATATTAGTTTTAACTGTTTGATCATCTCTCATATTTTTTCTAAGGACCACATAGCTTCGATGTGATTAAATATCCACTAGATGGCAATATTCCTTACTTTTAGGACACCTATAGACAGTACACCTAATTTTGACATTGATTATGTGCATTAAAGTCAATATTTTAGAAATTAACATCTTTTGCAACTTTCTCATAGCTCCTTAGTTAAAAGATAGTAGCAATAAAGCTCAGTATTACATGTCAAGAACACAGAGGGTAATCTTATAACTTTCAGGTAACAAACATACAAAATGTGACATTTGACTTTTACTATTCTCTCTGAAATAAACATGCATGTGAAGTTTTTTTTTTTAAGTTTTACCATAATGTGATCATATCATATATTTTTATTAATTGCTTTATACAGTGAACACTACTGCTATTCAAGACATTCGACACGGGTAAAAATCTATTCATTCTTTTCTTACCCCCATAAAACTTAAATAGTAAAATTCTGTACCATTAAGACAAAGCTCATGGACAGTATTCGCACTCCCCACTGTTCCTCTAGTATCAGCAATGGAGATAAAAGAGAAAAAAATCTCTTGTGGTCATATAGCAAAGGCTTCTAAGCTCTCTGTGCAGAAAGGCTTGCTATAAAACTATTCAGACTTCCCTTTTTTTTTTTCTCATCTGCTGCCAAGAGGACTTAAGCAAAAGTCTCAATGGCATATTTCATTATCAAATTCTGCAAGGCAAATGTCAATAGATGACTCTATCAAATTCGAGTGCTTGATTCCAATATATGATTTAAGGAATGTTAGAATTAAATATTTATACAAAGTCAGGATAATCAATACAATGGATAAATCTGACTTATAATAGATAAACATTAAGGTGAAATATACCATACAGTGAGCTTTTCGGCTCATCATAACATTTTTTTCATTTAATTTTACAATTGGGTGATACTTGCTTACTCTATATTTATGGCAGAATAATATTTATATGACTATTATCCAATTTATTTATCCATTCTCCATTTATCTGTTTATACATTTTGACAGTGATACAACACTATCTTGATGAATGCAGCTTCATAACAAGTCTGGATATGAGGAGTGTTAGTTCTCCAATTTATTTATTTTTTTAAAATTGTTTATTCCAGGTCCTTTGTAATTTTATATGAATTTTTAGAAAAAAACTTATCGATTTGTACAAAAAAGGCTTGCAGGGATTTTCTTGTAGGATATATTTAATCTACAGATCAACTAGGAAGAATTATCACCTTAATAATTTAATAGCCTTATGATCCATGAACATGGTATATTTCTCCATTTTGGGGGCTGTAATTTCTCTCAGCATGGCTTTGTCATTTTCAGTGCATGAGTTTTTAACTTTTGTCATATTTATAAGTATTTCTTAATTTATCATTATTATAAAATATATTATTTTTTCAATTTCAATTTCCAGTTATTCATTGTTAATATCTAGAAATACAATTGAATTTTGTATGTTGATTCTGTACCCTACCACTTTGCTAAACACAATACCATTTTTTGTGATTCCATAAAATTTTTATAGACAATTGTGTCTGCAAATAAAGACAGTTTTAGTTCTTCATTTTTAAATAGATGATCAATTTGTCTTCAAATAAAAAGTTTTACTTCTTTCTTTCTAAAAAATAGATTTTTTTATTTGTTTTTGTTTCTTTATTGAATTAAAAGAATTTATGAATAAGACCCCAAAAGCAATCACAGCAACAACAAAAATAAATAAATGTGACCTGATCAAATTTAAAAACTTCTGCACAGCCAAAGAAACTATCATTAGAGTGAACAGGCAACTTACAGAATGGGGGAAATATTTGCATGCTAGACATCTGATAAAGGGCTGATAACTAGAATCTATAAAGAACTAATGCAAATCAGCAAGAAAAAAATCAAACAACTCCATTAAAAAGTGGGCAAAAAACATGAACAGAAATTTTTCAAAAGAAGATAGATTAATGGCCAACAAACATATGAAAAAATACTCAACATCTCTAATCATCAGGGAAATGCAAATAAAAACCACAGTGAAATATCATTTAACTCCAGTGAGAATGGCCTTTATCAAAAAGTCCCCAAACAATAAATGTTGACATGGATGTGGAGAGATAGGAACACTCATACACTACAAACTAGTACAACTTCTATGAAAAGTAGTATGAAGATACCTCAAAGAACTAAAAGTAGAAATGCTATTTGATCCAACAATCTCACTACTGGGTATTTACTCAAATGTAAAAAAGACATCCTATAAAAAAAGACACCTGCACTCGAATGTTTACAGTAGCACAATTCACAATTGCAAAGAGGTGGAAACAACCCAAGTACCCATCAATACGTAAGTGTATTAATAAATTGTGGTATATGTATATCATGGAGTACTACTCAGCCATAAAAAATGGTGAACTAATACCTCTTGTATTAACCTGAATGGAACTAAAGACCATTCTTCTAAGTGAAGTATCACAAATATGAAAAACAAACACCAAATGTATTCTCCATTAAATTGGAGTTTAAGTGTTGAAAAATACAATGTTGAATAAAAATGTTAGGAGAATACAGTCTCATTTTTTTCCTGATCTTAGAAGCAACCCAGTTTTTTAACATTATGATTTAGTGGTAGGTTTTTCATAGGTTTTCTTTATCAGATTGATAGTCTTTTCTCTAAGATATACTTTGATATCAATATATCCACTCACTTTCTTTTGCTAGTTTTAGCACGATAAATCTTTTCCATGTTTTTACTTTTATCCAATTTGTGTGTTTATCTTTAAAGTATGTTTCTTATAAGCAGCATAAGGGTCTTGTTTCTTGTACAGTCTGATAATCTCTGCCTTTTGATCGTTAATGTGCAGACCAGTTTCTTTTAACGTAATTATCAATATAGCTAGCAGTCAGACTATCATTGTGCTATATGTTTTCTAATTGTAACAATCATTTCTTTTATTTTTATCTTCTAGATTAATTCAGTAATTTTGAGAGATCATTTTCTCTTCTTTCTTGATTTAGTATGATTTATCATTGTTTTATTATTTTCTTCATGGCTTTAGGACTCATAATATATTCCTTAAACAACTTTCAAATGATGTAACACTTAACATTTCCCATATAATCCTTAAAATACTATATGTTCATTTCTTCTCTGCTAGTCTTAATATTATTGTTGTCACATATTCATCTTACACATATAATAAAAGCTTCACAATATAGTCTTTTTGTTTCAACCATCAATTATCTTTCAAATCTACCAGACTGAAATAATTTAAAATTTTTTTTTTTTATCAATATAGTTACAATTTCTGGTGTTCTTCGTTCCTTTGTATTGATATTGCCAACGGGTATTATTTTACTTGAGTTTGAAGGATTTCCTTTAACATTTCTTGTACAGCTTGTCTGCTGTTTATGAATTATTTCAACCATTCTATGTCCAGAAAAATTATTTCACCCTCTGTTTAAAAAATACTTGAAGTGTATATAGAATTCTAGAGGGGCTTTTTTTTTCCTTTACAGTGCAATAGATATTTTCACTGTCTTCTCACTTGCGTTATTGCCAATGACAAATGGCCTATCATCCTTACTTTTATCCCGCTCTATGTATTTTTCCTGGGTTCTTTAATATTTTTCTATTTATCATTGTTTTTGAGAATTTGATTCTCATATGCTTGGTGGTATTTCCTTTCATGTTTTTCATGCTTAGAATTGATTGAGATTTTTGAATATGAGAATTTATAATTTTCATTAAATTTGGAAAATTTGTCATTATTTCTTTAAATATTTTTCCCTTTCATTCCTTTCCATTGGGGATTTCAATTTTATGTTTATTAAGCTTCTTACAATTATCAGAGAGTTTAGTACCTAATTTCTAGTTATATATAATGGCACGTTCATATTGCTAATAACCATTTACTAATATAATCAAAATGACTGCTAACCAGAATTATTTGTTCGTTTGTTTGTTTGTTTATTTATTTATGGTAGAGACGCAATCTCACTCTGTCACCTAGCCTGTAGTGCAGTGGTACAATCACAGCTCACTGCAACCTCAAACTCCTGGGCTCAAGTGATCCTCCCGCCTTAGCCTCCCAAGTAGCTACGACTACAGGCCTGTGCATCACCATGCCCAGTTAATTTTCTTTCTTCTTATTTGTAGGGATGAGTCTTGCTATGTTGCCCAGGCTGGTACTGATATCCTGGGCTCAAGTGGTCCTCCCACCATGGCCTCCAAAAGTGCTGGGATTACAGGCATGAGCCACCACATCTGGCCCAGAATTATAAAATTATTTATAATACAAATTTGTCATGTATTTTCATGAAAAATTACACAAATAAATGTCTGTAAATGGTCAGTGGATCAGCAATCAACAAGTAACAAGTGACAAATGCTTAGGTATCAATTTCTATGAACTTTTCTGTTGAAATTACATATTATTATACCAAAGGCAAAGTGACTGAAAAAGTAGGAATTGCATTTTAATTTTATTACCGATAAAATCTACTCCACATTTATTTTCAAAAATCGAGTTCAAAGGTGAATCTCAGAGTTGTAAATTCACAGCGTTTTATATCAATAAATTCAAAAATATAAATTCTAAAAAATAGTTTTCCTCCCCAAAGCTACTTTTCTATTTCTGTGAAACTCTGATATGTAAAAATACTAGCCCAAAGATACCTCTTGCACATTTGAGTACAATTAGAATCTACTTAACAAACAAAACAAAAGCAGATATTTTCTTTTTAATGCAGATATTGACATGTACCTCTTCAAAAATTATAAAATAGTTAGATTCTTCTCTTCCTTTATATTATAAACCATTCCAACTTTTTGATCTTATAATTTAAGTTGTCTCATCATATTTCAGTCAAGACTAAATGCTTACATTAGCAAATGTTCATCGGTATCACGAAGGAAAAAAACAATGGGTGTCAACATGATCCAATAGGATACAGTGTCACAAAAAAGTATGATAAGAAATCTAACTGAAAGATTTCCAATGATTACTAGTTATCAGAATTGGGTGAAAACTACTTAAATAATGGAAAAGGCTGAGTTTAGAGATAATACAGACTGATTCCACTCTTTATTAATATTGAAGACTCTCAGATCATTTTCAAAAAGCATCATTTCTGTGACAGGTCTTCTATCACAATGATCTGCCTCATAGGCTTTCCATTCAAAATGTCTTTTTCTTGGGGTCCTACAATTATAGTACATCATTTTTTTTTTTCTGGTCAAGTTTACTTTTGTTACTCTTTCTTTAACATTTATGTTAGTCTATTTTCAGATTCTGGACAGAAAAGTCAGCATCAAATCTGTTTAGTGAACAGGATTTTGCCTATACTTGAATTACAAAATCTTCAAAATTGTCTTTATTTCTGCTCCGATTATCTGTGTCTACATTAGATTTTTCCTATAAAGTTCTGAATAATATTATCTTAAGTGAAGAAAAGTAAAGAGTGCAATTTCCACAGCATTTGTTTTTTACAACTGCCATAAACATACCTAAAGTTATTTTGGATGGTACAATAAAATTGTTAGTGTGAGGTACTGGTCCTTACATTGAAAGTCTGTCTAAAATATTACACACTTTTATAATCGGAAACTTGATTTAACTAAAATATATGCTGCAGATCACAATTTTCTATAAATTCTATTAGAGACCTTGGTCAAAATCTGTCAAATTTGACCTAAAATGTAGTTGTTAAAAGCATGTCATCTGAAGATATACAAATTATCTTTGGAGGCTTGGTACAAACAAACAAAAACAAATATCTGATCAATATTATATTCTATATTAGCCAAATGCTAATTTTAATTAGCATTAGATAAGAAAGATTTCTTTATTTTTCTAATTGATTTAAAATAGTAACTTAGAGAAGCAAATAATATAGTTTACAATGTACTCATTAGAAACTTATAAATGAAAAACAGAATATGGTCCTTCCACTAAATATTATGTTGTTATAATTAAAAAGTTGTAATTGTGAATTGTGCTGAACCCAAGTGCCCATCAATATATGACTGGATTAATAAAATGTGGTATATGTATACCATGGAGTTCTACTCAGCCACAAAAAACAATGGTGATCTAGCACCTCTTGTATTATCCTGGATAGAGCTGGAACCCATTCTACTAAGTGAAGCATACCAAGAATGAAAAAATAAGCACCACATGTACTCACCATCAAATTGGTTTTAAGCGATCAACACTTAAGTGCACATACAGCAATAACATTCATTGGGTGTCGGGAAGATGGGAGAGGGGAGGAGGGGATGGGTATATACACACATAATGAGTGTGATGCGCACCATCTGGGGGGTGGACAAGATTGAAGCTCTGACTCGGGTGGGGCAAAGGCAATATACATAACCTAAACATTTGTACCCCAATTATATGCTGAAATAAAAAGCTAAAAATAAGTTGTAATTCCTATTTTATCTTACACTCGTGTCTTTCTTACAGATAGTTCTGGGGTTTTGGGTACCTGGAAATACAACTGAGTGGTCCCATTTTTTTATGTGATCTTTTTGGTTTGCCTAAAACAAACTTACTCAGAGACTAAGGTGTCTGGAAATCGGGGGCTTTTGGGTAGAATATTATGTATAATCTTGATAAATTCATCCTAAGATAAGTAAAAGAAACTTTGTCCAAAGAAGGTATCATTTTTCTTAGCTCTTACTTAAATAAAAGTAGGCTACATAACACCCAAACTTAGGATAAATTAGCAAAGAAACACAAAATTCAGTAAAATCTCTCCATTATACTCTTTTTCACTCTGAAATTTAGGGTAATGAAAAAGATGAATATTATTTCATTTTAGTGTTTTGTGAAAGTATAGGTTGAGAACCACTTTCCTGAGGAAATAATCTCTTATCATTTTCAAAGTTGATTTTTCCCTTGACTGAAGTAGGGTTGATTCTTTTTCATTCTAAACTAATGTCTGATGCAGGTCCCACGAACCTCCATGAGATCTCAATGGTGTATGCTTTCTTTCAGTTACAGTTCTCTGACAATGGTTCTGACTTTCAGAAGAAAATTTGCTATCATAAATCTCTCTTTAAGTGTACAAAATTATTATTTTTTTCCATTTCTAGGTTATACCTACATACTGTTAAATAGTTAAAAAATAAAATGCACTGAATGAACCATAATTCAGGAAATAATTGTTTCCTAACTTCAACTAAGAAAGAAGTCCTCTATGAATGAAACTTATCAAGCATTTTTCATCACCTTCATTGTAAAAAGTCCATTTAAACATTAAAACACAAGCATAATTTCCACCAAGAGAATAAGAAATGTGTTCCTTCATATCCTTAGCCGTAGCCCTTTTTTCTTTCGTTCTGTTTGTTTGCTTAAGCAGTGGGAAAGAATAATATGCTGAAATAAAAAAAAAAAAAGAAACAATGGTGATATAGCACCTCTTGTATACTCCTCGATAGAGCTGGAATGCATTCTACTAAGTGAGATATTCCAAGAATGGAAAGACAAGCACCACATGTACTCATCATCAAATTGGTATTAACTGATCAACACATAAGTGCACATATAAGAATAACATCTATTGGATGTTGGGCAGGGGGAGGGTGTAGGTGGGAGGGGGGAGGGGGGAGGAGGGGACAGGTATTTGCATACACAAAGAGTGCAATGCGCACCACCCGAAGGATGTACATATTTGAAACTCGGACTTAGGTGGGAGGAAGGGCAACATACGTAACCTAAACATCTGTACCCCCATAATATGCTGAAATAAAAAAAAAAACAAAGAAAAAGAAAAAAAAAGAATATTTGGCAAAATGGCCTATAATATGGAGTCTGGAGTCATATGGCCAAGATTAAAAGTCTAGCTGTACTGTTTCCAAGCCCGTGATTCCAGGAAAATTAGTCACCCTTGCTATATCTTGGTCTTCTTATCTATACAATCATTATATTAAAGGGATACATAAATGTACCAGGATCATAGAGTGTTATGAATTTTAACTTATACATACAAATATTCAGTGTGCTATCTAGGAAAAAGTAAATTTTTAAACAATGCCATTCAATATGATTATGATAGATATTTATTCATTGAACAGTATTTATTGAGTAACTACATGCTTTATGATAAGGACAAACTGATGAGCTAAACAGACGTACTCCTCTCCACTTGGCAATTCAGTTAGGGACTAATAAAATCAACAAAAATATTAATATGTTATTACAAGCTTCAATATGGAATTGGAAAAAAAGTAGAGAGCAGTTAGTCTAAGAACATAAAACAAGAGAAAATGTATTTGTCTAAGTGATCTAGAACTGCTTCCTTGGGAAAGTTAAAGAGCTTTTATGCAAGGCATCTCAGTGATCAACAGGAATGAACTCACAAAAGGATTGACTGAGGGAAAGATAGCCACTATGCAAGGAGAGGACACAAGTTTGTGAGGCCCCAAGACAAAGTGAAAAAGTATAGAGAAAGACATTACATCTGGAAGGCAAAGGGGAAGGGGAAGGTTAGTGAGTGAGGGACCTATATAGCAGACAAAAGGACAGATCATTTAGAACCAGGTTGTGCATGGTAAATATTGTGATCAGCGAGTGCCCACGATATAGATTGTGATCAGAGAGTGGTAGAAATCCTTTGAGGGAAAAGGAGAGTAAGGGATGTGGAAAAGTGGTTCAGCTTTTTACTTTATAATTTTTATTCACTTCAGGTAATGAGGGGAGGTGATATAGATGGCAGTTGCAGAACTCAAATTCAAAGAGACAGTACCTTAGATTAGGTGCAGACAACGGAGATGGAAAGAGGTGGGACAGATACAAGGGAGATTTTCTAAGTAAAAGTGACAGGGGAGGAATATTAAAAAATGATGGAAAAGAGGATGTTGAGAAATATGATCCTGGATTTCTGGTTTACACAACCTAACACATGGAGAGTTATTCTCTGAGACAAGGAAGGAAATTGAGCAAGACAGAAGGGAGATTGTTAACTCAATTTTGTACATGTTGTATTTAAATAGTAACTGTGATGTCCACCAGACAGATCAGGTAGGGAGGTGAATGCATGAGACTAGAGGCTGGGGACCGGTCTAGGTTTAGAGATGCAAATCTAGAAATACAGTATGTGGATAGTAACTGAAACCATGGAATCAGATGGCTGCACTCTGTAGAAATTTAGAATCTAAAAAAGCAAGCAGCTAAAACATGACATCTCTTCTCCCACACACATCACTATAAACTGCAAGAACATAAATATTGCTCTTTGGTTTTGTAGTTTACTACATATGGGATTTTAGACAAAAATATCCACAATACAAATATATGGTGATCTGAATATCTAGGAAATTATATACTTTCAAAACTAAATTTGGATAGGGAAGTGGAGAAATTAAAGATTAATAGCATAAGTCAGTAACATATTGAAAAATTATTCTTAATGTAATCACAGTTATAGAGTACTGAGATTTGTTTCGGGTGGGATATGGTAGTAGGTATTTAGTGTACTAGGGTAGGACAGGATAAAGGTTGGGTTTTGACCATATATTGGTTTGCCTCTGTGTTCCTGCTACCCTCCTGTTTCAAGTCTATGATAATTTGACCTTTCCAGAATTCTGAGATTATGGGCAGCTTTCTCCTGGATGTCCTCCATCTGCTGTTATAAAAAACAGTTTACTCAACTGAGCTACTTGTACTTTTCCAAAACAAAGTTCCTAACTTGTGTGAGATCAAATGAAAAGAGAATATCAATAAAATGAATAAAGATAACATCAGAAAAGAGACCAACTCTTGCTTTATGTGTGAAAATTAATTTAGCAGAGAAGTCAGAATTGATAAAACAAAATTCTAACTATTAAATATGACATAATAGTTTGGTGATACAATAATGACCTAAGTAATAAAAAATGTCATGCCAGGCTTTTACAGTTTATGTTATGTACTGACTGATTGATCATTACAAATGCTATGTAGCTTGCCTGGATTTGTTATCACAGAAAAAAATTAATCCCACATTAATGATTATTTTGCATGAAGTTCTGAAGTACAATAAAATTTCCCTTCAGCATTTTACTTTGGATATGCTGTCTATTCTAGGCAATGAACCTTACTCTTTCCATATATCAAGATATTATATATTAAAAATGACAAATAGCTAATTTTACTATTGTGACTTTCAATCAGTCATGAGCACAGAACCAGTGCTCTATGAAAGTTTAAGAACATACAAATACTAGCAGTACTAACTGATTTGTCTAGTGAGGAATTTCAATTTATCTCAAGAATTTAAGTATTAATATGAATTTTAAAATAAAATTACACTAAATTTTTAATAGTTTACACATGGAAAATCTCATAAGACAGCCTGATTCCAACAATAAAGATGATTTTGGTTGAAACTTGAGTTATTTTCAGAATTCTTATCACTTACAACTCTTTGTGAATACAAATAGTGAAGTATATTCAAAAGTAAGGTAATTGAAGTTAAATCTGGTGTTTCATTCCTGAGGTAATCATTATTAGTTTCATATTTTTTAATTTATTATAATTTATTGTCATTACTCCATTAATATTTTCACATTCTCCAACTTACATGAAACTCTCAGAATCTATCAATGCTGAATGTGCCTCATTTACTTAGCAATGTATTTGTTATAAAGCAAACATTTTTAAAAAAATGAAACATTAATATTTCCAGGAGGTCAGATATTTCAAGCTAATTTCAAATTTTATATTCAATGTCTATTGTTTTCTGAGCTGTCAGAGTCTCAAAATATCAGTTTTATTAAAGTAATTATTAAATAAAGTAATTATTAAATAGTAAATATTTAACCCAATTTGTTTCCTTCTAAATAAATAAGGTGACTTGCCAAATGTTTATGTATAATCGCCCCCAAATTTTCATATTTACTCAATTAAAAGGGATAAAAAGCCAACACGTTTTAGTTTAAAAAGTCTAAAATGATAGGTGACTAGTGAATACATAAATTTAATAACTTCCTGGTATTCGTGGTACCCAAAGTTATAACTATTTTTGGTAAAATATCTTACTTAATTGAATAATAAACAAGCATGCTTAGGTCTCCTATGCATGGAAAAACCTTTGAAAATTGCGAATTAAAATTCTCTCTCATTAAAATAAGAATCTTACATTATAGTAAATGTCTTAATATAGCATGAGAATATGTTCAAGGCCCTTAAAATTCAAATTAAAATCTATAATGCGTATAATTGAAAAAAGTTAAGGATTCTTTTGTATATTTAACTTCACATTTGTCAGCTTAATTAAAAAGCACATATAATGCTGCATATATATATAATTTTGCTTTATATATTTTTGCTACTTAACCAACTTTATAAGAAGCCAATTCAATCAAAAGTTAAACAAGTTACTTCTGTTTCTAATTTGTTATTGAGCGGCAATTAAAATTGATCAACATATTCATTATCATTTTCTTACATTTCTTCTGTATTTCTTCCTTAATAATGTATTCTGATATCATGCGTATCTAAATGCAAATCCTTTCATATCCTGGTTATATTACAAAACTAGTAATAATGTGGTATAGAATAATAATGAGTCAATTCTCTAGAAATTTAAAACTCAGAAGGAGTTTTATGTGCGTGAAGGATTTTGTATAAGACATCAAAGTAGCAGAAATCTACAAAAAAGAAGTGTAATATTATAAATAAACTAGAAATAAATATTGAGCTGCTTTCTAAACATATGCAATTTCAATACTGAGCCAACAAATCATGATAGCTGAATGCAAAGGAACTTAGCAACAGTTTAATTCTAAGACTTACTCTGAACAAGACAAAAGTGAACATAAAGTACAAAAACAAAAAAGGAAGTTGAGATGGAAAATACGACTATTTCTGGAGGTGGGGTGGGGAGAGAGACAGTGCTCCGGTCCAGTGGCCTCATTTTGTCCACCTCACTACTCCTGGAATAGATGAGAGCCACAGGGATGCTAGATACTGTGCCAAGTTAGTTACTAGGTCAGTATATGAGGTGCATTTTGATGATGTTTAAAGCAAATTTCACCTCACATAAGATAAGGAGGGATTATTATAATTTAATGACAGAAGCTGACAGACGAGCACTAAAATCTCAGAAATATGAGAACCCATTCCACTTGGAGATTCACCAAGATGCATGCACGTTCATTTGGTGGTTACAACTCTGAGAACTTCCAAAAAGAAAAGTAATATATTTGAACCTATAGAAATTAATGACCAAACTTTTAATGAAATTAGAACTGGGGTAATAAAAAATGGGCTAGCATCTCTTAACCCACGTTTTCAACCTGAAACGTTTTAAACTTAGTAACTACAAGAGCTCACGTGGAGATATCAGTGGAAACTGGGAGATGCTCGGAAGCCCCATGGGGATTTACTGTACCTTTGTCCACATCCTTCACCTGTTGCCTGGCTCGAGTTGGCGGGCTCCGCTTTGAGCTCCTGCGGGACCAGCCCTTTTTCGTGTGGTCCAGGAAAGTCCATGCCTGGCACCACTTCCTCCTCTAGGGACTCCAGGTAGAAGAGAGTCCTTGCTGGTTGCTGGGTGCCCTGCCCGGGAGCCCCTTGCTGCAGCCTTGTAGCAACTGGAAGCAGCGTGCCATTCAGTGGATTGAAGGAAGAAGAGGAAGAGGAGGGGGAGGACGATGAAGAAGAAGAGGAAGAAGAGGAAGGCTTCTTCCAGAAAGTGCTCCCACTGCTCCTCTCTTGGCTTTTGAGCAGGCGGCTCTGGCTGGGTCCCCAGTGCTCAAAGCTGCCACTGCCGTCCTGTTGCAGGCAGCCGCCCCCCGCCGGGCCGCCGGGGGACGACGACGGGTGGCTGAAGAGTTTCCAGCGGAGTCGCAGAATGTGCTTCACATCGAAGTCTTTTCGCCCAGAGCCTGACATGCTTTACGCAAAGAAGGAAAAGGGATCGCAGTTCACGCAGTAGACTGGCTAGCGGGTGGCGGAGCCGCCGGAGCCCAGGGGCGGAGGAAGAGGAGGGATGTGCCCTCTGCACCCAGAGAGCCAGAGGAGGCGAGGCGGGCTTCGCGCCCTGCCAGGCGAAGACCTGAGCGCTGATGGCAAAGTCGCGCGGCTCAGCCGTGGTCAGCTCCGCAGGACCTGGGCGTGGGGAGACTACTGCCCGGGAGCAGAGGCAGGAGTGGGACGCCAAGGGCTTAGAATCCTCAATCCCCACGCAGGGGCCCCGTGGTTATGGCGAGGAGGGACGACTCTGAGGCTGGAGATGCACGAGGAAGGGAGATCTGCGCGCTCCAAAGCTCGGGGGTGGGGGGCAGCGGCAGCTGGATACACCTCCCTGGGATGCGCTCCTGGCAGAACAGAGCCCTTAGTCGGGAAGGTGTCGGCGCTCCTGTCCTTGCAGCTGAGTACAGTGCCTGGAGCGCGCAGAGAGAAAGAGCCTCAAGTCGCGAAGAAGCGTATCCCCTGCCAGCCTTCTTGGTGCACCTGCGCCCCTGTTCCTGGCCTCTCCGAGGACGCCCTTATAGCTTGTTTTCTATCTCTAAGAAACTCAAATGCCTTCTGCAATGCCAGAAGGGGCGGCTTTATGTAGTCAGTTTGTAAAAGAAAAAAATAAATATTCCAGAAAATATAGGGAGACCAAAGGAAAAGCCCGCCCGTGAAGCTGTCAAGATCCTCACAGTACAATTTTCTCTCTGCCTCAGCGCCTCCTCCTCCCGCTTAAGTGACGCAGATGTGCATTGGGGCCTATACGGAGAGATGGAGGGAGGGAGGGAAGGCTTCAATCTTCTTTATGCAAGTGAGTCTGCTGCTCTTATTGTCCCCTTGCGTGGGTCCTGTCACCTTTTTTCACCCTCCTTCCTCACTTCATTACTGTGTAGCAATACAAGGAAAGCAAACAGGCATTACGCTTTAGCATCAGTATACACCAAACATGAATCATGGCAGTGTAAACTTAATAGGCTGCCATCAGTTTGCAGGTTGCAGGTTAATGGCTTGAATTATTTAATAAACTGCATCCTTTAACCTTTAGCCTTAGTTTCTCTGTAGAGAGACTTAGAAAAAACAGGGCTACTGGCGTCAAAGAGTGATGATGCCACCATCCTGACACTTACATTGTGCTTCGGCTATTAATGCACCCAGGCAGTCCTTCACCCCGGGGGCCAGAAGCTCAGGGTAGAAATCTGAAGAAGGGCATCTGAACGCAGGGGACGGGTTTTGCCAAATCAGTGCATTTGGTGTGCAGCCTCGAAATGAAAGCTGTTCTCAGTGTAAACCAAAAATGGAATAAAATGATAAAAGGGAGTTTCAAAGCATAACCTTCCAGTATATAAATCATTGTATAAAATGCATGGAAGAGTTTAGGCAATAAATGAGTATAACCAAAGGCTACTATCTTACAAATAGGTGATTGAAGAAGATGTGTTTTTCCCTTATACATGCGTACATACATACATACAGAGAGAGAAAGAGAGAGAATGATGAGGATTGTAATCACGTTCCAGATAGGAATACATGGAAAAATTTTTTATCTTTTCCTTTAATGAGCCATTAAAATAGAACTCAGTAACCTTTGTTGAAGGCAAGGGAACCAGGGAATCA
This sequence comes from Propithecus coquereli, assembly GCF_000956105.1. Taxonomy (NCBI): domain Eukaryota; kingdom Metazoa; phylum Chordata; class Mammalia; order Primates; family Indriidae; genus Propithecus; species Propithecus coquereli. The sequence goes on along the minus strand of NW_012148919.1, from coordinate 736,134 downwards.
GTGTGTTCTCCAACCCATCCAGGAATATGGTTGTTGTCCATTCAAGAAATTTACTGTTTCAGCAACCCCCATCAGGAAATAGGAATCAAACATTAAAGCACAGTTATATCACTGTTCTGTTACCCCGTTCTTGAGCTGTAAAACTTAACTATTAGTAGAAACCAAACCTAAATTTGAAGTCCTTCTTAAACAAAGTTGGACATTTTAATATCGATAAATTAAGTGCATGAAAGCCCTATTTTAGGGGAAGAAAAATCACTATTGTACATTTTAAATATTGATTTATGCCACCACAGCTGGACTGCAATCCCTTGTGTCTTTATTTTTCTCTCAGTATTCTGTGCTTCAAGAAAAAAGGAAAAAGCCCCTTAAAGCAAACAATGGGGACAAGTCATTTTTATCCAAGTATGGAATCAAGTAAGTATTTTCCTTAGGGGAAAAAACAGAGTATGAAATTACACATCACAAACAGGACAGAGAAAACTTCATCACAGGTAATGTAGAAATTTGAAGTGCATACAATTAAACGATTTCTAGAAAAATTGATGCTTCAAAATTTTCTAACTTGACATAGTTTTTGATTTATTTAAAATAATATAAAATAACATATACAATGCTAGTCTATTGTATGTATATTTTCTTCTTTAATATCTGTCACCATTCAAAAACTGTAACATAAAATTCATTTTTTAATTCTGAAATTCAATGTTGTGCTTTCCTTTTCCTATTCAATACTAATATTACTATTCCACAGCTAAAAGTTATCTGTTTAAAGATCAATATTTTATATGACCTAAAAGAGTTGTAAGATTGAATTCTAGTATAATAGAAACAAGAATTAAAAATATTAACTCATATTTAGCAGCTGGTAAATAATGCCTATTTGTTAATTTCATAGTAATATTTTGTATGTTTAAAACATGGTCAGAACCTATTTAAACATAGTTACATTCCTATATTTATCAATCTGCATAGAGTATATAAGTTTGAAATAATCACTCTTCTTGGGAAAGATATTTAAATATAACTCTCCTTAATAATCAAATGAAAAAATTTATGATTTAGGAAATAAAGTATGCATAAAATTATGTTAAACTGAAATGATTGACAAAGATGATTGCATTATTTTCACTTGATTGTTGCTATACTACAATACTGTTGGGAAAGAAAGAGGAAAGGAAGAAAGAAAAAATGAAGGAAGAAAGGGAAGAGAGAGAGAAAGAAGGGAAGAAGAAAGAAAAAAGGAAGGAAGGCAGGAAAGCACAACAAAAGAAGAAAGGAAAAAAGGAAGGAGAAAGAAAGAAAGAGAGAAATAGAGAAAGAAGGAAAGAAGGAAAGAAAGGAAGGAAGGAAGAGGGAGGATGGAAGGAGGAAGGAAGGAAAGAAGGAAAGAAAGAAGGGAGAGAGAAGAAAGGAAGGGAAGGGGAGAAAGAATTTACTTGGATATCATGACTTAACTTTGCATATTAGATAAAATCCTTGAAAAATATACCTGTGCGATATTGCACTAATTAATATATCTACCCACTATTCAATATAAAAATTTTAATTGAGCAATTACCATGTACCCAGTCCAATGCCAAGTAGTAGCAAATATGGAAGAACTAGGTTCCTTCCAGCCTGCTGGCAGAACTCATAAAGGAGGATCATTTAACCGGTCATAATTTATAATTGACTTGTGAGTCAATTAAATTAAGATTTACGATAATCAAGCTTATAAGCAAGAGGGCATTGACACAATAAAGATCACTTTTAAGAATTCTAACAATCACATCATACTTAGTTTTAAAGAAAAAAATGATTCAATTATTCTAACACTACTGAATTAAATTGAACTGTCAGTTCAGTCAATCACAGGTTTTCAAATGAGTGTTCATATGGTTGCTATAGTTCCCTGACAACATGTAAGCAAAAAAGGTTAATCAGGATGCTGAAAATCTGTAGAATGCTCGAGTATTTACTATAATTAACACTAATATAAAACTCTTCACATAATTACTAAATCCAACAAGGGTGTTAAATATATCACACCTGAAGTTTCCACAACTCAAATATTAGGCAATAAGCAAAATTAGATTTAGATATATCTTAGTCCATTTTCTCTTGCTTAGAATAGAATACCTGAAAGTGGGTGACTTATAAAGAAAAGGAATTTATTTATTACATTTATGAAGGCTGAGAAGTCCAACGTTGAGGGCTCATTTGGTGAGGGCCTTCTTTCGGGCAGATACATTCTGCATAGTCCTAAGGCGGGACAGGGTATCACATGGTGAGAGGGATGAGTGTGATCATTCAGGTCTCTCGACCCCTTCTTATAAAACCACCAGTTGCACTCCCATGGTAACTCATTAATCAATTAAAGAGTTAACCCATTAATTCATTAATCTATGAATTAATTAATAAATTCATGAGGACAAAGCTCTTATGACTCATTTACCTCTTAAAGACCCTACTTCTGAATCGTGCCACATTGGGAATTAAGTTGCAACATGAGTTTTGGAGTAGGCAAGCATTCAAACCATAGCAGGATGCAAGCATTTTAGTGGCTGAAAAATTCTCACTTTTAGTAATTATTTTCTAAAGCAACTCAATTTAATGTACACTTATCTAAGAAAAATGACTCTAATTATCTTGAATCTTTTTGACAGCCCTTCTACAATGTCTAGAAAGTTGTTTCTGCATAGTAATACCCAACAAAAGCAGTTGAATGGCTGATTATGCTCAAGTTTGATAGTTCATGTCTTGTGATGGCTCCTGTGTTTTTTTCTTTAATTAATTTTAATAAAATATATCTATATACATCAATATAAAACATCCTTTAAAATTAGTGTGTACCATTTAAAATAAGTATACAGCATTCTAAATGTATAAATTAAATGAAGACATTTTTGTAATAACATTATTTCCCAAAATGATTGAAACATAATACCATATGTCAGTAATGTTAAGCTATCCCATGCATAATCAAGAGCTCCTACTTCATAAAACAAATAAAAATAACTTATTCAGGGCCTATTAATCTTCATTACAGTATAAGTACAGTTTAGTTAAGTAGCAATTAAGAAACTGCTTAATAAACATTTGTAGGTGTTAATAGATCCTCAAGGGCCATTTTAATCCACTCTATCCCTTTGGTTTATTTGACCTTTTGATTTGGCTCTGGCAATACATGTGTAAACTTCAGAAATTCTCATGAAAATTGCTGAGTTAATTCCATGAATGTATGAATTAAAAATGGCATTAAAAGAATGTATTCCTATTAATGATGACCCAGGTTGTATTTATGTGCCTTTTTATTTTCCAAAATTATATTAAAAAACTTGAAGGTAGTTTGCAAAAATTCATTATTTTTCTTTTTGTACTGGGTCCTGTCTGGTTAGTGGCACTGCTCAGGGAAATTCAATATCATTTTAAAAACCCTTACCTCTTTTAGGGAAATAGTTCTAGGGTGAAACCTAATATATACATATAGATATATAGTTATAGATAGATGTATGTAATACAGACATATATAAATTTAATATATACAATTATTGTTCAAGAATATTTTCTAATGTATAAAACAGTTGGGGTATCACATTACTATTTTGTATGACATTGTAGTCTTTTTTTAAATTTCAGAATACTATGGGGGTACAAACACTTTGGTTCCACATATTACCTTTGCACCACCTAAGTCATAGCTACAAGTGTGCCCATCCTCCAGAAAGTAAGCACTGCACCCATTAGGTGTGAATTTACCCATTCCCCTCCCCCCTCCAACCTGCTTGACACCCGATGAATGTTACTGTCATATTTGCACATAAGTGTTGATAAATTAGTGCCAATTTAATGGAGAGTACATGTGGTGTTTGTTTTTCCATTCTTGTGCACTTCAAAGAATTGGCTCCAGTTCCGTCCAGGATAATACAAGAAGTATTAGTTCACCATTGTTTTTTATGGCTGAGTGGTACTCCATGGTATACGTATACCACATTTTATTAATCCACTCATGTATTGATTTGCACTTGGTTGATTCCACATCTTTGCAATTGTGAATTGTGCTGCTGTAAACACTCAGATGCAGATGTCTTTATTATAGAATATCTTTTATTTCTTTGGGAAAATACCCACTAGTGGGATTACAGGATTAAATGGTACTTCTACTTTTAGTTCTTTGAGGTATCTCTATATTACTTTCTATAGAGGTTGTATTAATTTGCAGTCCCACTAGCAGTGTATGAGTGTTCTTATCTCTCGGCATCCCTGGCAACATCTTTTGTTTTGGGACTTTTTGATTAAAGCCATTCTCACTGGAGTTAAGCGATATCTCATTGTGGTTTTGATTTGTATTTCTCTAATGATTGGAGATGTTGAGCATTTGTCCATATATTTTTTGGCCATTAGTCTGTCTTTTTTGGGAAAGTTTTTGTTCATGTATTTTGCCCACCTTTTAATGGGGTTATTTGATTTTTTTCTTGTTAATTTTCCTGAGTTCTATACAGATTCTAGCTATCAGTTCTTTATTGGATGTGTAGCATGAAAATATATTCTTGATTCTGTAGATTGTCTGTTTACTCTAGTAATAGTTTCCTTGGCTATGCAGAAGCTTTTTACTTTGATCAGGTCCCATTTATTTATTTTTGTTGTTGCTATGATTTCCTTTGGGGTCTTCTTCATAAATTCTTTGCCTACGCTGCTGTCTATAATACTTTTTCCAATGTTTTCCTCTAAAATTCTTCTGGTTTCATGCCTTAGGTTTAAGTCTGCTATCTATCATGAGTTGATTTTTGTGGATGGTGAGAGGTGTGGATTCTGTTTCAGTCTTCTACATGTGGCTATCCAATTTTCCTAGCACCATTTATGGAATAGGGTTTCTTTTCCCCAGTCTATGTTTTTGAATGCTTTGTGAAAGATCAGATGATCAGATGGCTATATGAGGATGGTTTTATATCTGGGTTCTCAGTCCTGTTCCATTGATCTATGACTCCGTTCTTGTGTCAGTGCCATGCTGTTTTGGTTACTATATAGCCCCATAGTATAGCTTGAAGTCTGGTAAGTTGATACCTCCCAAGTTCTTCTTTTTGCTTATGGTTACTTTGGTTATATGGGGGTCTTCTCTGGTTCCACATGAAATGTAGAATTATTTTTTCTAGACATGTAAAAAATGATGTTGTTTTTTTAATAGGGATTTCATTGAATCTGTAGATCACTTTGGGTAGTATAGACATTTTAATGATGTTGATTCTGCCAACTCATGAGCATGGTATGGTTTTCCACCCGTTTATGTCCTCTGCCATTGTCTTCCTCAGTGTTTCGTAGTTCTCCCTGTAGAAGTCTTTCACCTCCTTAGTTCACTATATTCCTAGACATTTTATTTTTTTTGTTGGTATAGTGAAAGGTATTGAGTCTTTGATTTGGTTCTCAGTTTGACTGTTGTTGGTGTATATGAATGCTACTGATTTGTATACATTGATTTTGTAACCTGAAACTTTGCCAAAATTATTTATTAATTCCAGTAGTTTCTTGGCAGAATCTTTGGGGTTTTCTAGATATAACATCATATCATAAGCAAAGAGCAATAATTTGACCTCTTCTGTCCTCATTTGGATGCCCTTGATTTTCTTTCTTATACCATTCAGAGATAATATTTTGTAGTTCTGTGGTGTCAGTTGTAATTTCTGCTTTTTCATCCCTGATTGAGCTTTTTAGAGTCCTTTGTTTTCTGCTTTTTATTAATCTAGTGAGAGGCACATCAATTTTGTTTATTTTTTCAAAGAATCAACTTTTTGTTTTATTAATCTTCCATAAAGTAATTTTGTTATCAATTTCATTTAGTTCTGATCTGGTCTTAGTTATTTTATTTCTTCTCCTGGGTTTGGGGTTGATTTGCTCTTCCTTTTCCAGTTCTTTGAGACAATTCATTAGATTGTTGATTTGTGACCTGTCTGTCTTTTGGATGTGGGCATTTATGGCGATGAATTTTGTTGTCAGGACTGCATAAGCTGTGTGCCACAGTGTTTGATAACTTGTATCTCCTTTATCAAGTTCAAAGAATCTTTTGATTTTCATCTTAATTTTCTCCTTGACCTGATTATCATTCAGCAGTAGGTTGTTTAATTTCCATGACTGTGTATAGAGAGTGTTTCTGTTGGAATTGATTTCCAATCTTATTAACTGTGGTCTGAGAAGATGCATGGGATAATTTCTACTTTCTTAAAAACCTGTTGAGCATGTTCTGGGGCCTAGGATGTGGTCAATCTTAGAGAATTTCTCATGAGCTGATGAGAAGAAGGTATATTCAGTGGTTTTTGGGTAGAAAGTTCTCTAAATAACTGTTAGGCCCATTTGTTCTAGAGTTGTGTTTCGATCCACTGTTTCTTTGTTTAATTTATTCTTGGAGGATTTGTCCTGTTCTGCCAAACGGGTGTTGAAGCCTCCGACTATTATGGTGTGGCAGTTTATCATTTTATTTAGGTCAAGTAAGATTTCCTGTATGAATCTGGGTGCACCTGTTTTGGGTTTGTAAATATTTAGAATTATTATGTTTTCTTGTTGAATTGTTCCCTTTACCATTTATAAAGACCATCTTTGTCTTTCATTACTTTTGTTGATTTGAAGACTAAGTTATCTGATATGAAAACTGCTGCTCCAGCTTTCTTTTGGTTTTTGTCATCATGGGATATTGTTTTCCATATTTTCACCTTGTGTTTGAATGAGTCTTGTAGTTTAAATATGTTTCCTACAAACAGCAGATACTTGGCTTGTGTATGTTAATAATTCAGCCAGTCTTTGTGTCTTCAATGGGTAGTTAAAGGTTTTCATATTTATTGAAAGAATTGATAAGTGGGGTGGATTTTTTTTTCATCCTGTTGAGTAGAACTTTGTCGCTTTGTTTTATCTCTTCTGCCATTGTGTTATCTTGCCTTTGGTTTTTAGCTTTTACATGATTTTACACTGGCTAGTGTTTATTGTATTGGTCTGTGAATAATGCAGCTCTTAGTACTTCCTGCAGGGGAGGTCTTGTTTTGACAAATTCTGTCTGTGGTTGCTTGCCCGAGTAAAACTTTATTGCCTCCTCATATACAAAACTTAGTTTTGCAGGATACAGAATTCTAGGCTGGGCATTAATCTGTCTGAGAAAACTAAGAATGGGATCCCAATCCATTCTGGCTTGTAAGGTCTCATTTGAGAAATATGCAGTTATTTTGATGAGTTTTCTTTTGTAAGTTACCAGGTGCTTTCACCTTATGGCTCATAGGAGTGCCTCTTTCATGTTTTTTTTGTTTGTTTGTTTTGGTTTTTTTTGGCCAGTCTGATGACTATGTGTCATGGTGTTTGCCTCTTATGATGAATCTGTCAGGAGTCCTTTGAGCTTCTTGTATCTGGATATCTAGATTTCTATCAAGGCCAGGGAAATTTTCCTCAGTTATTCCCTAAAATAAATTATCCAACCCTTGTGTATTTTCTCCTTCACCCTCAGGGATGCCTAAGATTCTTATGTTAGGCCTCTTTATGTAGTCTAATATGTCTTGTGGATTTTGCTTATTCCTCTTATTTCTCTGCTTTGTCTCTGTGACTGACTTTTTAAAATGAATTTTGTTGTCTTCAAGCTCTGAGATTCTTTCTTCTGCTTGATGTAACCGGTTCTTAAGGCTTTCCACTGTGTTTTGTAGTTCCTTGAATGGATTTTTCATTTCCCGTAGTTGTGTTTGATTTTTCTTTAATAATTCAATTTCTTTAGTGAATTTTTCATTCATTTCCTGCATTGTTTTTGTGATTACTTTGTGTTGGGTTTCTATTTTATCTTGTATTTTATTAAGCTTCCTTATAATCCATGTTTGAAATTATTTATCTGTCATTTCAATATTCTGCTTTTGGTTGATATCCATTGCTAGGGAGCTAGTGTTCCTTTTTGGGGGTGACCTTTTGCTCTGATTCTTCATACTTCAGAGTTCTTTTGCTGATTCTTCCTCATCTGTAGCAGCTGTTACTTTTTGCTTTTGAATTTTGTTTTGTTTAGTTAATAATTTGCCCATTTTAATCTCTGAGTCAGTAAGTGGTGCTTGTTGGTGAGTATCAAACACACCCTCTATGACTGAGTCAGTAAATTTTGTAAAAGTCATGCAAATTGACCTCCCTGTCAGTAGTTGGTGTTTGCTAGAGGGAACAAGCTTCACTGTTGTTTGCGTATCTTGCGACCAGTTCTAGTTCCTCAGGAGAAGCCCTCTAATGCCACAGTTGGTGGGAGGGGCCCTCGAACTTCCAGGTGAGTCCTTTATTCTCCACCACAGCAGAGGTGGAGGGGGAGTGAATCTGGGTGGTGTTAGGTTGGGTGAGCCTGCCCTTAAGTTCCACAAATGCTGCCAAGGTATGTGCAGGGGTAAAAAGCCCATTTCCACCTCTGGGCAAAGGTGCCAGGGAGAAGCTGAGGTGACCCCACTCAACCAGAAAGTCTACATGTGGAGGTGGGCTGTCTGAGACCCACAATCTGGCAGTCTGGAGTGGGTCTCACTCCTTTCAACCCTCCCCTGTTCCTCCATTTCTCCTGGGCCTCTGCCAGTAGGTAGGACCTCAAGACAGCCAAGATCCTCCACAACTGTGGTGCAGACAGGAAGGTTCCTTGTGCAGGATACTTGCTTGAGCTGGGAGCATGGCCCTGTCATGGGAGGAGGCGTGCCCCACCAGCATGCCACAGCTAGGACCCACACTGCATTCTTGCCCCCGATCTTCCCCTGCAGCCAACTCATACCTCCAAAGACTAGGTCCCAAATATCCCCTCTGTGCTCCTGGGTACTACACTCAAGGCCTGGGTGTACAGGATCTGGTCTGAAGCCCATCCCTAGGCCCCAGAGATCAATCCCTGACCATGCCAGGGATAAGGATGCTGGTCGCGTGTCACCCACAGTGTCCCCAAGGTGGTTCAATGTCCTTCTGCCTCAGAGCCTGTCTTGTTCCAATGGGGCTGCCAGGCAAGCAGCAGCAAGGAGGGCTGGAGGGTAGGGAGCTCCCAGGCCAAGCACCCCTCAGTCCACTGCAGAAGCCAAAAGGGAGAAGTCTGATCCCCACTCCCTGTGGATGCATCTATGTGGCAGCTCAATTATCTCTTTCTGTAGCCATGGGTATGGTAAGGCAGAAGAGAAAAGAGACTGGGTGGAGAAAAGCCAGCAATCAAGTCTTCTTCAAACCTCTCTCTGGGAGGCAGTTCACCCAGAATGACTGGGCTCTGGAGTCACACATTGCACCCCGGGATCCACTGGATCCCTGTGGCTCCTGCAGTCTGGGTTGGAGCTGAGAAATGTCTGGGTGGGGATGAGCAAGACGGAATCTGAGGAGTTAAAGTCCCCTAGGCAGGACAAAGTCACCGGGAGGAACCTGGCAGGGCTGGGAGCCTGGGAGCCCTGTCCACAAACAGCTCCCAGCTCACTGGCAGCAGCAGTCTCTGGGTTCAACGTGGCCTGGAGGGCAGGATCAAGGCCAGGCAGGCAGAAGGTGGCAGGACCTGGAGGGCAGGCTCCTGTGGACAGGCCACAGACTGCTGCTTGGGCACAAGGGTCCTGCAGATGCAGGTCAGACACACAGAGGATGCAGCTCTCATTGTCCTACCCCAAGCCCACAGAAGCAGCTGACATTGTAGTCTTTTAGAAAGAAAATTATTAGCAAATACTTTTTGTTTACCAAAGGTTAAGATTTCCCTAGTATAAAGAAAGTAATTTGATTATTTTGCATGTTGTACTTAAATTTGCCTGTATCACTGTGATCTGAGTCTGCTGAAGCTTTAACCATTATGATAGCAATAAAACAGTAAGATTAGTTTCTAAATTAAAGATCTGGAAGTTATAAGAAAGAATTTATGATGTCCATGTAAATGTGGATAAAATAACAGAAATTTAAAATATTTTTAATATTGTTACAATTAGCTTTTTTTTTCTGTTGAGGAGACCTGAAAATGCCCTCTTCTTTTAAGTCAACCCTTAATGATCTTTGTCAATTCTATTTTATTTTTTGATGTCTTTTTTGGAACATAGGTTTTGAAAATTTTAAAATATTTTCTCATGTTAGATTTATACATTTCTCTTTCTGTCTCAAGACATATCTGCCAAATTTTTATATTTTTATTCATCTGCATTATGACCAGATCTTTTAAAAATCTAGGGGAAAAATATATGGCTTTTAAAAGCTGATATCTGGGTTGTCTTAACACAGTTCTGATTAGGAATATTAAAATGTGAATAGTTTTCAAATGTTCTTTTTTTCAAAAGTTCATGCGTAAGTAATATGTGAAAGCAAAGAACAACATTTTTTACATATTCTCTTTTAGAAATAGTACTGTGATTTTTAAGTAAATTATACATTCAGAGTATTGGGAAGATTATTCTGAGAAAGCAAATTTCTTCCGAACATTGCTACTATAAGTAAATTGGCATCCAATATCTAATTTGTATATCACAACTTAAGATACTTAACATATTTTTCTGACTCTTAACTACCAGTCAAGATGCCTCTGGTCCTCAGTCCAAAAAAATATTACTTGTCAGCCCTATGGGAAGCTAATCTAGTGACCCCTTGCTTTGAAGCCTATCTCAGGCTAGTATGGTGACCTCTACTTTTTCTGCTACTCTAGCTGTTGGCCATCATGAAAAATGGAAATTCTCACTCTTTATTGATCAGGGGAAATGTGACATTCACTGCACACAGGAATATGGTAAAGTCTGAAATATATTAGAACAGATACATCTATATAATTCCTGAAATTATAGTCTACCTAAGTTTTAGTGTGTATGTCTAGAACAAAATTATACATAATTGTGGCAAAACAAATGATTAATTTTCAGATTATATTAGATTCACACTTGATAGATTCTCAGATTGTAGAATATGTTCTCCAAACGTTAGTTCAGAAAAATATATATCCTATCATTGTTTTCTTCTTAAATATTGATCCAGGAAACTAAGAAGAGGTGTAGAGGTGTATCATTTTGTGACATCCTACTAAGTGCCGACAACTATGTCATTTAATCCTTATGAAAATCTTATTAGGTAGGCATTGTAAAACATAGTTAATATTAAAAAATTTAAAACTCCACTTGCCACAGGTATTTTATTCTATTAACTGTCTTAGATATTCCTCTATAGCTGTATTTTCCCTCCTATATTTTTAATTAATGTACAGGAAATAAAAAGAAATGACAAGCTCACTGTGAGTAGGGATTCTCAATATCCTTTTATGAGTTGTATGAATTTATTCTTTTCAAAAAGTAAAGAGACCTCTCAAAATTAAACTTTCTTTCTAATGAGTATGTGTGTGTGTGCACACGTGTTTATGTGAGTGTATGTCTGTGTGTGTGTGTTAACAGAATACCATAAACTGGGCAATTTATAAAGAAAAGACATTTATTCTCTCACAGGACACAGCCCTTAGAAAGGATACAAAGTCCAATATCAAGATGTTGCAATTTGATCTGGGAAGAGTCTTCTTGCTGCATAGTATAACGGCAGAAGAGCAAGAGAGAGACTGAAGGCTGTGTCTCCACGTGACAGAAGATCAGAGAAGAGAGAACCCACTCAAACAAGACCATTTTATGGTGGCATTAATCCATTCACGAGGGAGGAGCCCTCATAAAGTAAACACTTCCTAAAAGACCCCGTCTCCCAACATTGTTGCACTGGGGATTCAATTTACAATACAAGAATCTGGGGGAACACATTTAGATCATGGCACTGTGTATTGTTTGCAAGTCTGTGGGTGTGTATATGTATGTGTTTCTATGGAGAGAGAGAGAGAGAGAGAGAAACAAAAATAGACAAAAATAGTATAATATTTCCTTCTGGGGAGCAATAACTTCTGGAAAATGAAGATTATTTTACTAGACTAGTTTAGGATGGTTCTGGAGGGCAGACAATATTTCTTATTGAATTTTGAATTCACAGTGCCTAACAATGCCTATCATGGAATGAGAAACAAATAAATAATAAATACTTATGAATTATAATAATGAGCAACGGGGAAAGGGGAATGGCACTTCGTAGTGGAAGAGAGGGCAGAAAATGCATAATATTTTTTAAAAAGTACTATGAAACTCTGCATCTGGAGTTATTTAGTATAAGAACAGTTAGAGTTATAAAACTCAATTGCTTCTGGAATATTTCAGTATTCTCAGTTATATTACTAGAGAATTCTAAAATAGTCAAGAAAACTTCAGCACATATTATTCACACTCATTTTAACAAAGAAGCAATGCAATGTGCAACGTATTTGGGGAGATTTTTTATTGAAATTGTTAAAAAATTATTTTAAAAGTCTTCACATTTAAATTCATAAGATTTAGTTACATTGAAAATTCCATCCACCATTCATTCTTTCATTTATTCAAACACAATTTTGTTGAGTACTTACTACTTTGTGCCAGGTCATGTTCAAGGTGATAGGAATGTGGCAATAAAAAAAAAAAAAAAAGATAAAGGGAAGAGAAATTAAAATTCAACAATTAAATAAGTATATCAGATGATGGAGACATCTATAGCAATAAATAGACCATGGAAGAAAACAGGGAGTTCTAAAGGAAAGAAGTCAAGCTTTAAGTGGTATGAATGGTTAGGCTACACTGATAAGGTGGAAGTTTACCAGCCTCCAAAAGGAAGTGAAAGCTCATGCAGTTCCTGTATCTGGGACAGTGCCACAGGCAGAGGGAATGAAAAAGCAAGGGCCTGAGGCATAATGGATTTCAGCATATTTAAGGGATCAAAAATACTAAACCTGAGTCAGCAAAAAGAAAAGGAACTGTATGTGAGCCCAGGGAGGCAGCAGACACCAGGTCACTCACAGGATCTTTCTCAAATGCAGGAATATTAGTTTTATTCTGAATGAGATAAACAGGCATGGGAGGATTTGGAGCATTGGAGTGACAGCATTTGACTCATGTTTTCTAAAATCACTCTGGCAGATGTGATAAAAATACACAGAGGAAACCAAGGCAGGGAGAAAGAAAACAGGAGACTATGGAAATAAAGAATCTAAAAGATGATATAAACATGGACTAACAGTTGTGGCAAGGTCTAGCATTCTTAGGAAATAGAATTTCTTCAAAGTTCATGGTTATTTTTTTTTTTTGATTTTCCTTTTCTAGTCAAGAAGCTATGTTTTAGATAGTCTTATCTATCTTTTATTCCTCAAAAATAACCTTTCTCTCTCTCTCTCTCTCTCTCTCTCTGTCTTTTTGTTTCTGTCCTTCACTCATATTGGTCAAGTATTAATAGGCTATTTATTTATTTGTATTTTATCCTGGATTATTAAAGAGGGTACAAAGTTGTACTTATGTAGAATAAGTGTCTAACATTTAATGTTCATCATAAGGACTATAGTTAACCATATCGTAATATATTCTGAAAAGTTGCTAAGAGAGTAGATTCTGGGTACTCTTCTGACACACACACACAAAAGTATGTTAGGTGATGAATATGTTAATTTTCTTGACTGTAGTAATCATTTTACTGTGCACATGTGTATCAAAACATCATATTATAGCCCTTTAATGTATACAATAAAAAATTTAAAAGAAGCATGTTTTTCCAGTGATTTTCAAATTTAGCCTGAGGAATACTCAAAGCTCTTCATCACTCTTCAAGGACTGCTGAAGTCACAGCCTGGGCAGTGCCCCCTGATTTTTAAAATAACAATCTTGCTTTTATTTGTTCTGTAAAATGCGTTTCAGCATAATTCTATATTTCTGAAGAACTTCTACCAGTTTAAAACATATTTTGAAGCAATTACTGTAATCTAAGGGTGACTTTGAGTTAGATACTTTTAGGAATGTAGAAAAGACGATATATGAGTTATTGCAGGGTGAATGGATCCACTTTCCCTTATTTATTGAATCCTTCTAGCTACATTACTGGATGTTACTATGCATAAATTATTACACACATGATTAAGTTTAACCCGAAGGGCGTAGTACTGACACATAATGAATATTATATCATACTTTTTGAGGGATGATTCCTGAAGAGCATATGATTTGGATATCGAAGGGAAAGGATAAACTAATTAAAATAAAAAAGTCAATTTTTTCATCGTATAGTTCATTCATTTGATAAATGTATATTGAACACTAAGTGCCAAGTACATTGGAAGGTAATGAGGATACAAATAAGAATGCACATATCCCAGAAAATAAATATACTTGTGAGAAAACAATTTTCATATGTTAATTACTACAATAATCAATAATAAACTAATAACAATGTAATATAGCATAATATAACCATGTGCAATATGACATGAAAGCAAGAAATGTGATTGTTGAGAAAATAGAATATGTAGCTAAAAATGTACTGCAGTTATATACCATATTTGTAAATGTAATTTGCATAAGAATATTTAAATGACAACATTAGCAAAATATTATGTGTGTTATTTCTTATAGTTGCCTATTAACTGGAAAGCAACATTGCAGAGTGAAAACTTCACAGGCTTTGAAACCAAATCATGACCCAAACCCTACTCTGCTCTTGCTAACTGTATGGCTGTGGGCAATGTACTTAACATCTTCGAATCTCAGCTTCCTCATCTACAGGATGGAAGTTAATAAGGGAGACCTACTTCCTTAGATTTTTGTGAGGATCATATAAAATGAAACCTGCTAAACAAGTAATGCTTTGTTGGTGCCTAAGTAGAGATAGATATTTGTATTTACTTTGGAAACATTTGTCTACTTAAATAAACTTCATATTACTGTAGAAAAATCTCTGGAAATAAATCTTTCAATGTATAGTAAGTTTTGCAACTTTCAAAAGCATTTTATAAAAAGATACAAATTTGTGTTCAGTTGAGTTTATGAGTCCCGATTAATCATAGCATTGATTTTCTGGTGAGCTTGAAGTTTTGCAAAGGAATGACGAAAATTGAAAATCAATCTTTTACATAATTTTATTCTAGGAATAGTCAGTATTCATAGATGTCTGCATATGAGGTGTATTCTAAAATCATTTCAAGTAGGAGAAATATAATAAAAATATTTGCTTTAGCTGACAAATCACTTAAGTTAATTTTACTGTCTCATGTGAGTGGGGGGAATAATGAGAAGTTAATGAATAAAGTAACAGATTACAAAAAAAATCTTGGCATTGAACTATGAGGAAATTAAGAGAAATAATGGTACACTAAGTAAATCTCCGAGAGTGTGAGTGAAACAATAAATTTTACTAGGGATACCAGAGGCTATTTTATAAATTATGTGACTTTCTTATTAGTATTTATTGAACTGAGTACATAGAGTTTATAGATATTAGCCACCAGATACAATGCATTATAAAATCATCAATGTGTTTTTCTCTGTAGTGAAAATTTAGTCACATGAAATGCTAGTCAAATTGCTGGTTTCGAAAAAGATGGCATAGGTATTGAATGAAAAAATTTAAAAAAACTTTAATTTCATTAAAAGAAACAAATTCTCAATAAGCAAACTTTTGTAACTTACTAATGCTATTTTTATGGCTGTATTAGAGTGGTAGAATAATGTACATTATAAAATAGACTTGAAATTTTCTCTGACTTTGCAGATTTCTGCCTGGGGAAACTAAGATTGACACTTATATCCAACAGAACAAGTTTACCAGAAGATTTATTAATTATTTCTGATCCACCCCTACAAATCTATATTTTCTATATGAACATTGCAAACCCAGACTATAGATTTATGACACTCACAAAAATGTCTAGCCATGCAGACAGCTAATAGAAATCACTGGACATTTCAAAAAAATCAATCAATTAGTTGAGAATTAGTTGTATACTCAGCCCTGTGCAGTGAAGGGAAGAGGGACATAGAAGATATAACTCACAAAAGAAAAATTTTAAGTTACTACTAACCCCTAAAATAAGATGTTTTAAAAACTTCTCTAATTCTTATCATGTACATACAGCTTTTGCAACAATTTTTCACAATTATTTCTCATGCTCGTTTATCATACTTGCAAAAAAGAAATTAGAGAGACCTAGTTAGCAATCACACAGTTCTCTAGACTTTTAGTCAGCCCTGCATGAGTCTATCTCTTTTTTTCACAAGAGAGAATTTTACAGGTTATAGAGGGTTGTAAAATTTTAATTTTCAGATGCAACATAATAAATTCTAAAGTTACATACTTGCTCTATATAAAATTGTGTTTCACTGACCCATTTCAGAGCTGCCTTTCCTTTGCTGTGGGTAGTGATCTCTAATAAAGCTACAGAATAAAGCAGTTATAACAATGTGAACTGATTGTTTCCTATTCAAATGCATATCATGCATGTATACATGCACATACATGAACACACAAGGAGTTTGAAGGGATTCAAATGATATTGAATGATAACAATCAATGATATTAAAGTGAAAAAAAATACAGGTAGAGCATCCCTAATCTGCAAATTCAAAAACCAAACAGCTCCAAAATCTAAAAATTGTTGTGTGCTGATATGATGTCAGAAGTTAAATATTTGACACCTTACGTCACGTGACAAGTGTAAGTCAAAACCTTTTGTTCATGCTCAATATAAATTACCTTTAGGCTGTGTGTATAAGGTGATTATCAAATATAAATGAATTTCCATCTAAACTTGGGTCCCCATATTTCGTTATGTATGTGCAAATAATCCCAACTCTGAAAAAAACCCAGAAGTCAAAACACTTCTAGTCCCAAGAATTTTGGAATATGTATACTCAACCCATAATCTGACATGTCTTTCTTCTTAATAGAGAGTAGATCAGCTTATGTGGCAAATAACAGTTGTTAGGCATTAAAAAACTCGTTTTAATCCTTTAAGTGGAGTCAATTTAACAGTAGGCATTTATTTCCACACAGTTGCAATTTCTTTTTCTATCATTATTATGGAGAGTATGGCAGTTTTTAGGGTGTCATTGACACATACAACCTCTAATATGTCCCCTTTCAATAGAGTATTCCAAAAAAAGACAAGAGAATTTTAAGATGTGGTTGATCAACAGTTTTAATGTTGTTAAAAAGATGAAGGAGAATTACAATACAAAAAATATAGAATTGATCAATAAGGAGATACCTGATGGCCTTCAGTAAAATAGGTGATTTAATTAATCTGCCATTTGATTAGACCAAGACTGTCCAATATTTATATGTTTAAATTTCTAATAATAATTTAGACTGTTAGGTGGAGGAGATTAGATATTTGTCATTACATTGTTGGAAATCTATTCAGTCATGAAACAAGTAGCTATTGAACACTTGCTGTGGGCCTGTAACTCTGCACTAGAAGGCAAGTTTCCCACTGTGTGCACAGAGCTTACAATCTAGGGAGAAAAGCCAAAAACAACTGAAATAAACAATAAAAAACCTGAACATTTTGGTAAGTGTTATGAGGTAACCAATTTGATGAGATGGCAAATGACATTGTACAGACAGTTCTCTGCTTTAAATAAAATTATTAGATAAGCCCTCCTTGTAAAGTTGCTGTAAGAGCCAATCTAAAGGATAGAAGAGGTAGGTAACAGACGAAGAAATAGAGATGACCTAGAGAAGAAAAGGATGGAATCTGAAAAATAGAAGGAGATGACCTCATTCTGCTGATTAGGTCAGCAGAATGCACAAACTAGAGAAGGAATGACTCCTGAGAGCCCATTAAGTACCAAAGGGCATGGGACTTGGGGGGAACATAAAAATCACTGTTTGTAATTGCGCGGAAAGACAGGGCAAGAGATAGGGTCATAGAGTTTAATGTGTAATATACAGTTTGGTTTTAATTTTATCTATAGTGGAAAATTAAGGAAGTGGTTTAAGGAGGGAAATAATACATATTTTTAGATTTTAAGAAAGGTAACCTGTATTGGATTGAAGAAATGTAAGGAGTAAAAGTAAGAATTGTATCATTCAGGAATATTTTCTCCTCCAAAAGAAAGACTCAATAATGTAGCCAAGGATCGTTCAGTAACAAGGTACGAAAATAAGAAGGTGGATGATATTAATGCTTGTTTTCATACATAGGAGCAATCTTAATTTATTTTTGGCATTTTAGAATTAGAATTGACATTTATTTCATAAATAGAAATAAATTAGAGCATAGGAATTTATATTTTTTTCAAGTACTTTAACAAATGTAATCTCACCTTTTAAATTGTGATGGCTCTCAAAAGGAAAACAAGGATCTCCAGAAGTGTTATTAAAGTTGAGACCTCAGGGATGAGAAGCAGCCCACCATGGCAAAAGCAAGAATAAGAAAACATGTTATATGAAAATAGCCCGGGTCAGCAAAAACATTGGTATAATGAATAAATTGAAAGAATTTTTGTGGGGGAAAAGTAATTTTGAAAGACGGGAGAGGC